>NW_026267160.1:1766142-1768198 GCF_000697945.3 Frankliniella occidentalis | reverse complement strand
GGGGGGAGGGAGCAGCACGCCGAGTTTCTTTGTGAGTGAACGCTTGCCGCTGCCGGGGAGAGGGCGGAGGGGAGGGGGCGAATGGGAAGAAGCAGCATTCCGGCCCTGTACGTGTCGACACACCAGGTCGCACCTCCTCCTCCACACCAGTTCCGATCACATCTGCACTGATAAGGGCCCGACCGAAAGTACACTAAAAGTACTACACCAGCAGAGTATGAAAAGTAACTGTCCCGCCGTGTGTGTGGGGTGCGTCCTGAGCCCCGCTGCTCACGCGCCGCTGCCGTGTAAGCGCAAAGGTTTATTTTACGCTATTTTACGACAGCCTATAGCAAGAGAGAGCGGGTAGAGGGGTAAGGAGGGATGAAGGTCAAAACAGCGCGCGGTAGCGGCGACGGCAGTAGCGCGCGCGCGCCCGCACAAGGAGGGTTGAAAAATAAAAAGAGGTCGTTCAAGGACGCACCACTTCATAACAAAATGAAAATAAAATAGAAGCAGCGGCACGGCAATGCGCGCAGCGCGGACCCAGGGAGACACCCCCCCGCGCACTTCCACGCAGAGACATTTCCCTCCATCTCTGGAAACTTTCCTTTATCCTCGGCGGGTGCAGCGGCATAAGAGAGCCCCGCTCTGCGCGCACCGCTGCTGCAGCGGCAGAGGTCGGCCCGCGGGACGCGACCGCCCCGCTCCGTCCACTTCCGGCCGCCCCCTCGCGCCGCAACGGTCGCGGGAGTGCGGCGGCGACCATCGCCGAGGCGACTTTTGTTGACCGCCAAAGAAGCGTCTCTCCATGCGGAGCGGCGTGCTGCTGCAGCTGCGCAGTGCTGCACTTCACAGCAGCAGCAGCAGCAGCAGGACGTCCTGCGGGAGCGAGCAGCCGGTGGCACCAGAGCAAGCGTGACGGGGAGACGAGAGAGGCCACTCTAAACGACGCCTGGCAGCCTGGCAGCCAAGATGGTGGCGTTTCTTTCCGAGCGTCCACTTTAGGTCTCTTCCCGGTCTCTCTGCCAGATACAGGCATTCTAAAAAAAAGTGAAAATCTAAAAGAAATGTCGTGTCTAAGAGAATGCCAAAATGTGGCAGCGAAAAATACCAAAATATTGGCAAAGGGATCAGTCGCCATTCGTCGGAACAAATTATGCATGTTCGGCCTCTTTAAGCTCCTATAGCGCCTGGCAGGTAGGCAACATCTCGCCTGCCGCGCATGTGTGTACCGCGGGCTGGCCTACCCTGAGCCTCGCAGGCGCCCAGCTCCCCCTTGCAATTTGCCGGATGTGAATCTCGAAAAAGAGGACGTACCACGTACTTTCTGGCTGGGCGGTCCCAGAGCGGTCCCAGGGCGCCCTTAGCCAAACTCTGGTCTTGTCCACTCTAGAGCGAAAGGAAAGGTGGGCGGCAAAGCGCGACTTCTCCCCTCATTACCGTAAATTACAAACGTAATGCATAATGCATGGCGAGTGCATTAACGCACTTCAGTTACGCACACAATCTTTCACAAAGCGCGAACTCTTTTCACTGTAAGTTTCTTACAAAGAACAGCTCTTTCGTAACATATCAAGGATTTGACACCTTTGCAATACAAACAAATCCTTTCTATTACGAAGGGATCGCCTTTGTAATACGAAGAGCAACGAGTCTGTTAAGAAACTGGCGCTCTTTGTAATACGAAGAAAATCCGTTTGTAATATGGTGGTTCCAGATTCTTTGTACGTTACAAACCCCAATTCATCATAATATGAAAGACCACTCTTTGTAAGGAACCAAGAGTGTTGGCCGAGCACCTCACCGCTGTTCGCTGAAGAGCAGGGCTCTCTTCCCAGCTGTCACACGCGACACGCGGGCTGCAGCGGCCCAATCACAGCCCGGCGGCAGGGCCCCATGCATGCCAAGCCCTACTTCGTATTCCCAGCATGGCAATCATAGCGACGCGTAGCGAGCGTAGCGAGCGTAGCCCTGGCGCGGCCGTAGCGCGGCGGGGCGCGGCGCAGGTGCAGAGCAAGGTGTAACGGAGCGCGAGCGGACGGAGGCAGGGGAGAGCGAGAGGAGAGGGAGGGAG
>NW_026267160.1:1764087-1766060 GCF_000697945.3 Frankliniella occidentalis | reverse complement strand
GGGAGGGAGGGAGAGGAGGGGAGGGAGCACCAAGGAAATAGAGAGAGCAGCATCTGAGAACTGAGGGACCCGAGAAACCAGAGGCGGAGAAGAGACACCGAAGTAAAAGAAAATGATGGAGATGGGCGAGGATGGGGAGAGGGAGCGAGACAGACAAGTTAGAGAGGTAAGGGAGAGGAAGGGAAATGGAGGGGTAGGAAACATGGCGATGGGCGCACGCTTCTCAAAAAGAGAGGGGGCGGGGGGATGGGGGGGGGAGGGCTGCCAGCCCAGCCGATGCCATGGACGTAAAGCAGAGAAACTTGTACGAGGAGATAGGAGACTAGGCCGAGGAAGGAAACTTTGCAAAGGCGAAAAAGGAACGGAGAAGACGCGGGGAGGCGTGGTGGGGCGGGAAGTCGGGAAGCAGCGGAGCACAAAGAATGTCGCATTGAAGGTAAAAGCCCCGATTGTGTCCTACGAGGTATAAATCGCACATCCCTCCGGTTGCCGGTTCCCGAGGTCGTAATTTTCCGTTTGTAGGGAATGGCGGATGGCGGAGGGCGGCGAGGCGGAGGAGCGGCTGGGCCCCACATGCGCGCGCGAGTGTGCGTGGTTCTGTATGCAGGTGAGGCGAGGGCGCGGCGGGCGTGCTGCGGCGGTGGCGCCCGTCCTCATCAAGTGCGGGAACGCCTTCCCTGCCCTCACCTCGTCCACAAGCGTGAACGTGTTGTCCAGCCCAGCAGTGAGCAGGGTACATGGCAAAGAAAAAATAATAGTCACCGCAACGAATGTACTTGTAGAAATAGAAACATAGCAGAACCTTATTGTTCATTCCAAGTGAGCCGAACAAAGTTAATTTTGCTACAAACTTTTTCGCGAGTTGTATTCCTGCGTGTGTATCGGCGGGGAATCTACGAAAACGACGACGATGAAGCGTGTATCCAAACTCAACAAGTTCTCTCGTCCTCTCTCTCTCTGCTCGCGAGGCTTTCGCCGGATTCATCTAATCGGCGCCGCGAGTCGTGCGATGCGACAAAACTGTTAAATTCGCAGCAGAGGCAGGCAGTGCGAGCGACGAGAAGTTTGGCAGCGCAGAGAGGAGAGGAGGCGACGCGCGTGCTGGCGCGGTGCGGTGCGGCCCGAGGGGGTGGCGGCGGCAACGGCGGCCATCGCCATACGCTGCCGCCCGCTGCCGCCCGCTGCCGCCCGCTGCCGCCCGCTGCCGCCAGCTGCCGCCCGCTGCCGCCGCACGCCAGTCCCGCCATCGGAAAGCAGCGCACGCCGAAAACTGACGACGCAAATAAAAGGCGGGCGACAGCCCCCTCCCCCTCCCCCCTCTTCTTTTCCCAACCGGCGAATGGAGCAGGACCAGCAGCGCGAAATAACATAATAAAAAGAAAAACAACAAAAAGCAAAAGGCAAAACGAAATGGATGTTTGTCGCAGTATAGTGCGACACCTGCGCGCCGCAAGGGTTGAGCAGGCGGGCCTGTGGCGGGGCGGGGATAGGGATGGGGTCAGCGGATGACTCTTCGTTTTGTCTGCGCCTTTCTCACAACTTTCTATACCCACTCCCCTTTACTCCCCTGCGCCGCCGCCGCCCCGTTCCTCTCACTACTTGCCCCCCTCCCCCAACTAAGTGTTTCCTCCAACAAAAGAATGAGCATTTCTTTTGCGGGATTCGACAATGAGTCTGCGAGAGTGCGGGGGCAGCGCTGGCCCGCACGCTTCATACAGCCAATAATGAGGAAATAATTTCATGCTAAAGCATTATTATCACCACCACCACCATCGTCATGACCATCATGTCCTTTATGCATTCCCTCCGGGCCGCGGGCCGCCGTTGTCTGGCCGCTGCTTTCATTGCCCAGCTGCTGCTCTCTGCCTCGGCGGATATTTCATCAGACTTCCCGAATAAAAATGTCAGCGGCCGCCGCAAGGAAATTCATTTAGCGCGCGCGGCGGACGACCGAAAGGGGATGGGGGAGTGGG
>NW_026267160.1:1761499-1762612 GCF_000697945.3 Frankliniella occidentalis | reverse complement strand
AGAGAGAGAGAGAGAGAGAGAGAGAGAGAGAGAGAGAGAGGAGATGGAGAGTCACCGCATTGTTAGCGCGCCGTGGCCCTGTGTGGCCCCGTCTCCATGCAGGCTTTTGTGCCACGACTGCCCCGCCCGCCCCGCCCCGCCCTGCCAATACCAGAGGTAACAACAACAGTTAGCAGTTGCTTTCGCAACATAATTCCAGGAAGTCGTCGATGCGGCGGTATAAGGCGAGGCGCAGGCTCTGCCGCAAAGCGTGGAGGCGCAGGGAGTCGCTTTGATTGGGAAAGGAGTGGGTTGCAGCAATGGCAGCCCACGATTTGCTCGAAATCCAATCTTGAGGAAATTCGACGTTCAAGGCAGGAGCACATCTATAATCGGTTGCGTTTCTTTAGTATACCTCGATTTCTTGAAGTTGAGGAGCGCGATGAGGGGTTGCTTCGCGGTGTAGGTGGGGGACCCGGGGCGGTGGGGGGTGGGGGCGCCGGCGCCATGACCCCGCGCCGTGAGGGATGCCGGCGCGTTATGCGCGGCATGGCGCGGCCTGGCGAAGCCTGGCGCGGCCCCGCCCTGCTGATCACTGATTCATAAGGGGGAAGACACAGTGCCGGCCGGCCGCGCCACCCCCACAGCTCACCATCCACATCACCAGGCACCATCATCACCACCACCAAGATCCACCACGACGACGACCAAAAAAACCACCATTCACTTTCACGGTTATCATCCTACATAGTAAAACTCGCCATCATCATCATCATTACCAGCACCATCACCACACCCATGAGAGTGTCATAACCGCCGGCAGGTGCCAGAATGACCCTATCATTATTAAAGCATTGTGTGTCAGTATCGTCAGACAACATCGAAGAGCAAATGTAAATGTCTAATGTGAGCATCATCACAATCATCCCCCACTCCTGCCACCGCTTCTTTCTTTTTCGTCAGTAAGCGGCGCCGCCGTCGGCGTCGTCATTACCTAATCCCCGTCATTGTCATCACGGACTGCAGATCCCCTTCCTCGCTACTCACGTCTGCACCAGGCCACGGCAGCGCCTCCCTTATCTCCCCTCATAATCATCATGGTCGTCACGCCCTTCAACCCTCCCCCCTCCCCCC
>NW_026267160.1:1756824-1760723 GCF_000697945.3 Frankliniella occidentalis | reverse complement strand
GAGAGGGAGGGAGAGAGGGAGGGAGAGAGGGAGGAAGAGAGGGAGGGAGGGAGAGAGGGAGAGAGAGAGAGAGCGCAGAGAGGGGGGAGAGAAATACGTACTATAGTCTTTTTTACACGCGCGTGGGCAAGGGAGAGGGGTAGCTAGGCATAGGGGACAACGTGAGAGAGCTGAAAGAAAGGGAGAAAAGGGAGGGCAAGAGATCCGTATAGTGAGGAAGAGACTCTCTTGAATGGACCGGATGCAACTAGTCGGGAGGGACGCGCTATGGGAGAACGTAGCCCCGGGCCCGAAAGCCCAGTGCTCAATCACATTGTGTTTACAGTTGAGCTCATACCGCAGTGTGACCTCCGATCGATCCACAAAGGGTCCGGTCTGCCCTACTTCCACGCATTCGCGGCAGGGCGAGGGCGAGGCGAGCCCGGACAGAGCAGACCGTGGCAGCCGGGCGGGACCAGATGGGGAGGGGGAGGAGGGAGGGAGGGAGGCGTAAAGAGTTTCCAAAAGCTCCCTCCCCCCCTCCCTCTCCTTCACCACTAGCCCTAACCTCTCACTAGAAAAAATAATGCTGCCGAGGGAATGTTTCTTGACGCAATCAAACCAGGAAACGTTTGGTGATGCAACCTGTTGTGATGGCCCCATCCTTTTGCATGGGGTGGGTTGCATCAGGAAACGTATACCTGACTTAGTCACATGATAACACATTCCCTCGGTAACATTAGTTTTTCCAGTGCTGCCACCACAGCACTGTGTGTGTCGGCGCTGCTGCTAGTTCAATAAAGACGTATCGTAGCCGCCACAGAAGGAAAGAGAGAAGAAGGAAAAGAATTTACATCGCACTCACCAAAGGCTCGTTGCACCGCCACGTCGAAGAGCAAAGAGAGGGACACATCTGGAACTTAGAAAAGGATTATTCTTCACGAAGCGTTGAACAATAGTTTCACAGAGTGAGGGTTGAGGTACTTACGCGGAGTGACGTTTCCTGCGAAATTCAACACACATGTGTGTGCACACACACACATACTGGAATCGCAAGTGTGTGAATGTCACACACCTGTAGGTGTGTGAATATCCATTCGTACAACTATGGGGGTAAACGTGTGAATTTTCTAGGTAAAAATCACACATGTAACTACCTAAGTGTACGAGTCGAAATTCAAACACTTAAAAATGTGCGACATTCACGCACTTTCGTTTCTAGTGCAGGTACGCGCCTGCTAGATCACGCGACTTTCTTCGACAAGATGACTCAATCTCCAGCTTGACGACGGAAAGCGCGCGGCGCTGTGCGCGAAGGCCACCGCAGGGCGAAGTGAGGCGTGGGTGGGGGTGGTGAAGAGAAGGGGGTGACAAAACCCCCCCTCGAGAGCAATAACAGTTTCCTCGGATGAAAGTAATTTCGAGCCACTCGCGGCACGTAAAGCTTGAATTAGGGAAAGACCTGATGACAAACAATCACACGGGGGGCTGACATTCGCCCCACAACAGGTGGCCAATAAGGCCAAACTACTGGGCGCGCTGACCATTCGCGCCGCGAGCCGCGTTTGAATACCGCGCCATGAGCGGATATTTCATTACGAAAGGTCGCGGCGCGCAACTCTAACTGGCGGTGGCCTCCGCGCTCCAGCCCGACACGTGCGCGACCGGACCGACCGGCTATAGAAGATTAAGCAATAAACAAGGTACAAAAGCTAAGAGAACGAGTTTTGGTAAGAGCACATTCATGCACATTTAGGTACTGCTACGATAAACTGAGGTAGATATTTTTTTCAGAGATTCCCGTACTAATTTGATTGCGGCATTGATCAACAGGGGGTTAGAGCGGAAAAACGGTTACGCATATATGAACTGTGGGAAATGTGAGTGTGTGTAAGGGGGGGGGGGCGTGTGTGTGTGTGTGTGTGTTGGGACAGCGGCATGTCGAGGTAGCTTCGCGCTAAAACACGGAATGTGCCGCAGGGATCGTGTTAAAGACGGCATAACTTGGAACGAGGGCGAGTGCAGCGTAGGGAGGTGGCTGGCGGCTGGGATGGCGTAGGTGGGGTGGGGGTGGAGCAGGGCGGGGCCATCCGGGGCCAGCTTCACCCTAAAACCCCACGAGCAAGGCGCGGCTGGTCGCGGCGACTGACGCCGCCTGGGACGCCGCCGCCGGGTCGCCGGGGGTTGAGAGTCGAGTGTATAGCTGGGATGGGGGCGGGTCGGGGGCGGACATCTTGACAAAGCACGGCTAAATGGAAGCCCCCCGCCCCTCGATCCGCCGCGGTTAAGAGGTCACCCTGATCAACCACCACGCAGACGACGCAGCAGAGGGGGTGGGGGGGGGGGCGCAAGATGAAATGCAAGGACTGCTTGCTTACGGATCAGGGAAGAGATGAAGAGAGCCGAATGTTGAAAATATACGGTATTTTCAAAAATTTCCTTACATGCTTATATTTTTAGATGGCAGGGCTTGCAATCTTTATCATCAAGCTCACCGACAGAAATAAGTGTATACACCGCACACGCTGATAAACCACGTCCGTCGCAAGAGAACGCTAAATATTGACGTTCGCCATGGCGTTAACGTTAACGTTTCCGCGAAAAACAATTTGACACGGTCTGCTCCTCTGGTTGATCGGCGGAGGGAAGGGCATACTCTACTCAGTGCTCAGGGTCCTGACCCCCCGACCAACTCACCCCATCCGCGTTGTCTATCCTAGCCGCACGTAAACGACAAGAGAAAAACCAAGTGTGTGAATGTCGCACAATTGTAGGTAAGTGCACGCCATTCGTACAGATGGAGGGTCATGAGTGTGAGTTCTAGATAAAAATTCACACCTTTATTATTCCCTTAGGTGTACACTGGTAAAACAAGTGTTAAACTCTGCACGTCAATTAGTGTGTAAGTTTAATTGTGCATTTTCTCGACACATTGTGATTTCGAACTAGATTTAAACCTCAATGGGTGTTTAAACTTTCGACACTTCCGCAAAATATAGCAGCCGCACACCATATACCTCCTTATTGATAGCATAGAACTGTGTCTGTCTAAGTGTTAAACACCATGTAATGTTTAAAATCAAATAACTTGCACACGTTGGTGTGCAAATTGTGCAAACTTGTTTTACCGGTGTACGAACTAGAATTCACGCACCTACAAGTGTGCTACATTTATAGATTTGCGTTTCCACTGCAAAAAATCAAGAAGCAGCACCATCCAGACCAACGGTCCAGCGACGGGAGCCGGCTGCTATTGCGCGGTGGTGGAATGAAATAAACAGCGACTGGCGGGCTCGAGCCGCGCGCGCGGGCGGAAGGAGGGGGTGGTGTACAAAGCAGACGAGTGCTGCTGCGCTTTAAACTTCGGGAAAGAAAGGTTTAGCGCGCAGCAGAGAGGGTGGCGGCGCGGCCCCCAAGCCTCACCTCCCGATTTCTCCCCCCTCTCTCTCTCCTTTACAAACAAGTTTCGCGAGAGCGCGCGCGAGTTTTTGGTCCCAACAAATAAAACGCGAACGACGGCGGCGCGCGGGAGCAGCCAGCAGCAGCGCCAGTCTCGCCGCAGACGCGGCCGAACGTGTGGTCAACACGATGGTGGGCGGTCACGTTTGGTCGAGAGGAGACTCGCTGAGACTCCGTCCAGCGCACAAGCAGTAAAGTTGATGATGGTTGTGGGTGATTGCGGTCGGTATGGCCGGCGGAGCTTCGACTGCCGGGGATGACGATGATGATGCTCGTGACGAAGGTGGCGCGCGCGATGATCGAGTAAAAGTGATAAAAGGGACGCGGCGATCGTGAAAGTGAGTCGGGCGGTGGTGATTGTGGTGACGTCGGGTGATGATGCGAGGTGAAGGCGATTATGGGGATGCTAACGGCGCCGGGCCGAGCTGCGATGCGGGCGATAAGGTGAAGGGAGCGGGGGG
>NW_026267160.1:1755824-1756774 GCF_000697945.3 Frankliniella occidentalis | reverse complement strand
AGTGGACATCTATTCTGCGCCTGTCAGCCGGGGTGGGGCGGGTTGGGGCGAGGCGGGCCGACCGAGTGAAGCACAGGCAGGGGGAGGTGACGCAGAGAGACAGAGTAGGGGAGAGAGTGGCCACGTGGACAATTGACGTCATGGGGGGGCGGGCGGGGGAAACTCGTATATCTGCTGAGGCCAACGGCGCCGGGCGAGGAGCAGGAAGAGGACGTGGAGGACGAAGGGGAGAGGAGAGGAGGGAGGAGCAGGGCGACGGCTGCGACTCGACACTGCGGGAAAGAAGAAAACGTGCCCCGCCAGCGCCATGCCATGATAAGCCCCTCCCGCCCGCGAATTTACGACGATGTCTTATTAATACCGAGATGGCGCGCTGCGCAGTGTCACACCGAACTGAATTGTTTATGCCGTTTTGTGCACTGCACCTAATCTGGGAGCCAGAGGGGGAGGGGGAGGGTGGGAGGAGGGATTGCTGCGGTCTGGTGCACTGCTGGCGCTTGTTGCCCCGCCACGCCCCGCCGCGCCCGGCCCCAGGGGGACACGCCGGACTGGTCCGGGCGTGCTCAGCCCTGATCAGCCGCCACCACGGATCACTTGGCGAGGGCCCGATAGCCGCGCCACGCCAGCGAGGCCACGGACCGATAGGTATTCCGGAGGGAAAACCGGGAGCAGGAAGCGAAGGGGCGTCATAACTGTGGCTAATAAGTTTTGGCGCATGCCACTGGCTCGGGAGGCGAGCTGCTGCTGCGGGGGCGGGGGCAGCTCCCCCGGGGGCGGGCCTGGGGGTGGCGCGTTGTTTGCGGTGGGGGCGGCAGCCTGCCCCGGCCCCGGGCCCGGCGGCCCGGATCACCTCCCGCACCGGACTTGGTAAAGTAACATGTCGATAAAGATGAACGGCGTGGCGTGACGGCGCTGCACGGGACCGGGAAGCACGAGCGGGGCGGGGCGGG
>NW_026267160.1:1751513-1755084 GCF_000697945.3 Frankliniella occidentalis | reverse complement strand
TCCCCGCCACACCCCACCCCTCCAGCAATCATGAGCGGGTGGGGCCCGGCGGGCACGCTGCGGGCATCACCTCATTTTCAGCGTCGGACATCTTTTCTCCCACGCGGCTGCCGCCGCTGATGCTGCCCCCCCCCCTTAAATCTCTTTCTCCCAGAACCTGTCTCTCGTCTTGCTCTCTATCTCTATCTACGTAGGCGGGCTTGCGCCCACCACCAGCGCTGCCCACGCTGCCTCTCTCGCGCCCTCTCTCGGAAGCATTGAATCTAACATGACGGACGAAAGTACAGTTTTCGTTAAGAACTACTATAATATAAATAAATAAATAAATAAAATGATAATGACTTGTTGAAAAAAGTAAAGTACTAGTTCTGGTGCCGGAAATATTTTTTTAAACAAAGATATTTTGTACTGCTTTCAATCTAATCAGCTATTTGTATTGAGTCTTTGTGTTTTGGACGCCAGCCGGCGACTGGCTGGATGCTGGCCGTGCATGACCGCAGCACCCAGTCTCAAAGAGGACGTGGCCGTGGGCTGGGCTACGGCAACAGACAGAAACACCTTTAATAATTGTGATCCAACTGGTGATCCGGAACGGGCGAGTTCAGATCCCGCTCCCGATGCCGACAAATGGGCGTGAGAGTGAGACTGCGTGTTGTTGGCCTACAATAGGATGGTTGCTACAAGTTTCCATTTTTCTGGGTGCAGAAACGCTACTGCCACCACGCGTAACGAACGAGTTTTCTACAAGGTTATATTATCGTGAATGTAATTTTGAGTTATTTTTTCAGTGTGCATGTACACAGAGAGGAGGCGGCCAGCCCGGCCAGCCTGCTTGGTTCGCGATGGCAGCGTCCCACTAGTGGACATCTATTCTGCGCCTGTCAGCCGGGGTGGGGCGGGTTGGGGCGGGCGGACAGAGTGAAGCACCAGGCAGGGGGAGGTGACGCAGAGAGACAGAGTAGGGGAGAGAGTGGCCACGTGGACAATTGACGTCATTTATAAGGTGGGAGTGCATTTTCCACGGCCCTCTGATTGGGTTCAGGATGAAAGCAAAGGTCTTGTCATCGTCTCTACAATATTACAAAGTCATCCTAGCTGGATAGGATAAATACCATCCTTGGGGGCTAAATCTTTTTCAATGCCCGTGTACTACTTAACCCTCTCCGATCCTGTTCCTCCTAAAGATGAAGTTAATCAGACAGAGTAAAGGGGAATATTTTGATGCGCAATAGAAACACGACAACAATTTGGAACGAGCGGTCTCCAAGAGAAAAAGAAAGAAGAAGGGAGAGAAAGGGGAATATAGAGAGTAAAGGGAGAGCGGCCGAATGTTCCGTCCTCCCACAGCATCGCTTTTTAAAGCCCCATCCGAGTGGGCGGCGCCACTGGGCGGCGCAAGCTAACGAGAAAAGTTTTCTGTTAACGCCGTCATTAACAATGTGCCGATACTTCCATGCGCATGCCGGACACGCACCCCGGCCGAGGCCCCGGCCGAGGCCCTGGCGCCAGCGCGGGGACGTCGAGGACACGACGCCTGTTGCACCGGCGGAACCAGCGCCCTCCTCCTCCTACCCCAGCTCCTCCAAGGTGGCCACGTCCGCGTTATTGCTCTGCCACCGCACCATGGTCCGCCACTGCACTGCACTTGCCAAAAAACAATGGGAAAAGCGCAGCGCTCTCCGCAAGCCTTAAGCGGCCCACAAAAGGCAGCAATTAGAGAGTCGCACGCCAGCTCAATGACAAACAGCAACTCTCTCTCCCTCTCTCCCCCTCCCCCTCTCTCTCTTTCCCTCCTCATTGTCCACCAATGCCGCTGCCGCTTCTGCCCGTCCTTACTCCTCTCCCGCATCCTCCGGTAGAGCCGGAGCCTTTCCTCGGCCAGCAGCAGCGTGTCACGTCCCAATCGAGTTGATCCTCCGAGATCTGAGAGAGAAGAGAGAGAGAGAGAGAGAGAGAGAGAGAGAGAGAGCGCGATTGCGAGAGGGAGGGAAGGCCCAAGATGAGGTCGGGCCGGCCGGGTGGGACGAGCCATTCACTAACTGAGTTGCCACTGCTGGGCTCGTCCCGAGCTCGTCCGGCCGGGCGGGCAGGCAGTGCCGCCCGCGCTGCGCCAGACGTGCACAATCAGAGAAAGGCGGCGGGGAGAAACAAGGTCAAGAACTAGAGAAAGACAGACAGAGGGAGAGAAGGGGGACAAGGACTTTATAGGGCGTTGGGAGTTGGGGCCGGGGGGGGGGGGGGCAGGCACCGTTTGCCGCCAGGCATATATACCAATAAACAACCTGCCCCCACTGGTGTAATACTTTCATTTCATAATAGGGCGAAAAGGTGGTGACTAGCGGGCTCCGAGTGTGAACGGCGCGGGGGGTGGCGGGGGTGGTGGTCGCAAAGGGCTGGGGGTGGGGTGGACATGACGAGATTTCCAAGTCGATACAAGGCAGGCCGCGCTGGGCGGGGCCCGGCCCCCATCCGTCAATGCGACACGTACCCGTGCGTGTGTGTACCTCTGTGTGTGTGTGTGTGTGTGTAGGTGTGTGTGTGTGTGTGTGTGTGTGTGTGTGTGTGTGTGTGTGTGTGTGTCAGCGTGCTGCTTTTATTTCTCCCGAGTTTGTGCGCGAACGTCTGTGTGTTTGCCCGCCGGTGCGAGTGTGTGTGTGTGTGAATACGAGAGAGAGAGAGAGAGAGAGAGAGAGAGATTGTCAAAGAGGACTGTGCGTGTGGGGCTAGCCACCCCCCCACCCCCCCTCTACAGTCCCTCTCCCCCCGGGTGCGCTCTTATCCGTCTGTTATTGGAAACAGTGGTGGTTTACCATGCAGAGTTCGGCCAGTCCGCAATTGTTGAGTATTGAGTCGCGCACGCCGAACCACGCCCCGCCCCACCCCGCCACGCCCCCAGCACGGACCATGGCAGATACGCCGCTGCCCTGACATTCATTCTGGCGCACTTCTCTTTTCTTTTTGGCCGCCACCTGCACACTGCTTTAATCAAGTGAACCAGCACATTGCCCCCCCCCCCCACTTTTTCTCTCTCCTTCCTTGTGCATTACTCGCTTAGATTTGGGGCGAAAAGGGATCCCACTCCGTAGTACTGCATGAGTGTCCAGCTAATCTCATCGCCCGGAGCGGACGGAAAATGTAGGAAACGGAGATAGCGCTGAGAGCGAAGTAGAGGGAGGAGGGGGCGGGCATCGGGTTGGAAAATGTAGGGGGGAGGAGAGCCGCACGCATTACACCCTAATAGTGGGCGAATGGGTGGAAGATTTTTGCAGCTGCATAATTATTCGAATGTAATGCACACAGAGAGGCACCGTATCAGAGATTTGCATTTTGCATTTCGGTTTAGCTGTGTGTGTATCTTCAAGAGCTAAGAGCGCCATTCTATTCACGTGAGCTAGGGTCTTTTTTCTTGGTCTTTCTATATGACAGTTAAACCAGAAAAAAAAAGTCCGGCATAGGACCCGCACCCTGTATGAAGAGTGGGGTGGATGAACTAGCGTGGTGAAGAGGAAGAGGTGGGGGGAGGGGAGAGGTGGAGCAGAAGGAGATGGGAGAGAAGGGGAGAGATGGATAG
>NW_026267160.1:1743288-1744531 GCF_000697945.3 Frankliniella occidentalis | reverse complement strand
ACGGGGATGAGTACCAACCACTTGCAATCCTCTACAGCCTCCCGCCCCGTACGGGCCCGTTCGCCCCCCAGGCCCGACCGTCCACACAGGCGGTGTCCCGTGAGGGGGGAGAGGAGGGGGGTTATGAAACGACCCCCCAGTTATGGCAGTCGGCATTATATTTGGACGCCCGGGCGTCAGGGAAGGGAAAGAGAAAACCTGCCAAAACGGCGGGTTCTAAAAACGGCACTAATACAATAAATAAATGTGTGAATAGCATGAGAGATGAGGAGCGAGGGCGGGGGGAAAGCAGTAAGATTGAAATTGATTTGTTAGGGCCTGCAAAAGGACTTTAAAGTCCCGCTGACACATAGACCCGCGCCGGGAAAGGGTAAAAGAGGGGGGAGAGGTATATACGTCATTTAACAACACATAGCCTTGTTGTGTGCGTGGGGGTTACTTGGTCGGGGCGCAGCAGCGGTGCGTGGCGCGGCGCCGCAAACTCGATTCATTCGCGTCGATTCGCGTCACGGTGGTCGCTCCGGATTGAATTTGCGGAGCCGTCACGGCCTCAATAGTCCATACAGCGGGGGCGCGAAGTTGCGCCGGACGGTCACCGCGCTGCGAGTGCGGACACCATGTGCTCTGCTCTGCGAATTTCTCACTCGTTCTGTTCAAAGTTTCACCGAGGCGTACACGCGGATACTTTCTTTCCTTAGGTTTAAAAAAAACAGGCGTGTTAGATCCGCGTGAGTAAAGGCAAAACGTCGAAGAGGATGTATATTATTGTGTTTGTGTTCTTTTTTTTTCGCTCGCTGGTGAAACGACTTTTTTCTTCCTTTATGACAGTTTGTCGTGGGTCACAGTAGCGCGCGGCAGCGCTTTTGTACTTCAGACCTTTGTGCCCAGTGGAGCGTTGAGGGAAGAGTTTGTCAGTGGTGTGTGTCGTGGACGGGGGACCCCCTCGGGGGGGTGGGTCCCGGCCCGGGCCGGGCGCAGGGACTCGCTCGCGGACGGCCCCCACCGATCAATGCGCATCAAATATTTGGCACTTACCAAAACTCGTCTACGACGCACCTCCACAGCACGGGCCCGCCCCCGCGCCGGGCGGAGAGGAGGGGAGCGGAGGGAGGGGGAGCCCCCCTTGCTTAAGGCATACGCGACCGATACATCACATGGACGACACGTGTGTGTCAGGGGAGGTTCTGGATAATTTGGGGGCGAAAAGGAAAATATGATGATTGTAGTTCATAGAGACGTAACA
>NW_026267160.1:1742197-1743238 GCF_000697945.3 Frankliniella occidentalis | reverse complement strand
GGGGCCAGAGAGGACGGGAAACTGGAGAAGAACTGCGGAGAGGAGTCTCCACTGATAAGTCGAGCGGCCGGGAGGAGAGGGCAAATGATCGCGGGGGATCCGACTCTCGAGAGGCGCCGTAGGGAGCGGCGGTTAAGGGAAGGGGTGGGGGGTGGGGGTGGCTTCAACGACAAGTGGGCCAAGGAGGAAGGGGGAGGGGGGTCGCTCGGAGAGGAGACGGGGTCCTACAAACCGTTCGCTTTGCGCTGTGTGCGGCAAGTGGCTCACCACAGTCGCGCACGGCGCTGCCTCCCGGCCTCGGCCCCGGCCGCCGCTGCGTCGTCTCGTCCCCTTCACAGAGAGTGAGGGCGAGGAGGAGGGGTCCTGGCAGGGCACCCCGCGCTTGTCCCTGCGTCCCCTCTGATGTCCTCCAGAGTCCACCAAGGAGGAGACCCCCCCCCCCCCCCCGGCACAAGCACAGTCAACATCAATAGCAGAAAGTAAGGTAAAACAACAAGAAAGGGAAATTGCGTTTCGCCATCCCTAATCATAACACAAACGTATGAATATGGGCCGCGGACCAAACAGTTCGTATGAGATAAAGCGAGCGGCGCAGAGGGAACTAACTCGCTTCGAAAGAGTATAATGTTTTCCCATATCCAGTATAATGTGAGCACACGGTTAGCTTTTTACAAATACGTCCATAACACTTCACAAGAAACAAAACAAAATGTGCAAAACAAATCATGGAACTGTTTACTTAAAAACAAACAACTTGCTTTTACCCGCCATGATTCGGGTGGATATCTCGTTGTAAGAAACTAGACACTGGTTTTTGTCAGTTGCCTACCCAGAGCATCTAACTCTTATCGTTTCAGAGCTCTTTCAGCAATCGGATACAAAAAAGAGAGGAATCGAGAGCGCGATGCACGGAAGTAATTCAAAGTGTTTCTCTTTCTTGTGTTTCTTCTTGAAAGCAGAATCCGCAGCCAGATATCAGCCCTGGGGATTGGAGCTTGGAGCTGGTTGGCAAAGGAGGCTGGGTAAGAGTTGGGGGGAGGG
>NW_026267160.1:1735205-1738092 GCF_000697945.3 Frankliniella occidentalis | reverse complement strand
AGAGAGAGAGAGAGAGAGAGAGAGAGTCTAACTTCGCTCGCGGGAATAAAATTAAACTATTGCGCCGGTGGAAGCGGCAGCGGCAGCAGCAGAGGGGCTGGCAGGGCGCCGGGCAAAAAGCGCAGCAAACTCGCAGCAGTCCCGCTGTGGCGCCCGCGCCGCCCGCCCCGCCCCCCAGCCGCGCCGAACGCCACTTCATTGGAACTATGTTGAATTATTTTCTCTCTCCCTGCTCATTTCTCTTCGTCTCTTTCGGCGCCGTCACCGAGGCCGTCACACACTCGCGCTACGCGCCAGTGACGGGCGGGCGGGCAGCACAGCAGCAGCTACGCGACGGCGATGGACGCTGCCAAACGGCCGCGCTGCGTTAGCAGGGGGGGGGGAGCGGGCGCTATTGGCAGGGCGCGGTGGTACGGCGTGGGGGGGTTTGTCAAGCGGTGTGCCGGCCGTGCCCCGGTCCGCCACGGACCGCCACGGGCCGGGGGGCCAGCAGCACAGGGCCGGGCCTAATCAACACACTCTCCCTGCCGCCCCCCGTGGGGTCCCCCAGCGGCCCCCACAACAACCCCCCTCACGCTAAACCCCTCTTCGGCCGCCCCGCCTCGCTCTGCCACGCCCTCGCACCACCGGATGCCGCCGTATCCTACATCGTGCACACCGCGCCACGCCACGCCACGCCCCGCGTCAGAGCCCACTTTGCCTCTGGTTAAGAGCAAGAGGGCGGAGGGCGGAATGAGGAGGGGACACACCGAGCCGCTTTTTAAAAATTCAGAAGTAGAGAGAAGCAAGCCACGCCGGAGGGCTGGGAGGAGCGGAGGAGGGAGGGGGGGCGGGGTGAGGCGAGGCGGGGCGTGGCGGGGCGAGGGCGGGCGTCCAAACGCATCAGTGCGGCGATAAAGTGGCCAAGGTGGCGCCGTCTAGCAGGGCGGGGAGTAAAACCCAAACGTATAACCGCGACGGGGAAGGGGTGAGGGGGGGGGGCGGAGAGGACCCTCAGGCCTCCTTAATAACCCCCCTCCTGCGATTACAGGGGGTCCACTGCTGTCCATTAGGGCGCGGCGCAGGTCCGCCAACCCCGCGGCGTGGCGTGGCGGGGCGTGGTGTTTGGGGGGCGTGGGGACCGACACACGGCGTGCGGCCGCGGGACAAAGCTCGGCCCGGCCGCACCGCCACGACACGCCACGACCCCCGCCCCGCCCGGGCGCGCCCGCGGATGGAAAGTTTTTCATGTCCGCGAGACAAAAGCGAGACAAACTTGTTTGAGTTGCTGCTTCCCCTTTACCCCGCAAGCGGGGGGCCGAGGGCAGGGGTTGGGGTAGGGGAAAGGCGAGGAGCGCAGAAAGCGTCGAGGGCCGCCAATACGGCGCGTAATTGGGCGTTAGTCGAGGCCTCGGCACGCCTCTCTGAGTGCCTCGTTCCAACATTACCATTATGTTCTGCACTTATTTTAGATATTTTTTCGGCGTAAATTAAAACGACGACGAAATCAGCAACTGTAAACTGGCTGGCGTCTTTTGACGCCAATATATTGGCGTTATAAGACGCCGAGATTAAGCGTCATAAGAAGCCAAGATTTGGCGTCCAATGGTATATGGCGCCACATTCTGTCGTCTTTTGACGACAAAGTTTGGCGTCTTCCAAAAGGACGCCAATACTTTGCGTCAAAAGACGCCAAAATTTGGCGTTCATCAGAGGACGCCAATATTTTTGCGTCATAAGACGCCAACCAATTTTCAGTGAGTAGGGGTTGGGGGGGAGTGAGGAGTGCAGGCTGGCAGCTGGAGGGATAGACAGGACAGGAGGAGGGGGCGGGGGACGCCGACCGGCGGGCAGCCCGAGCCGAGGCAGGGCACAGCGCGCGCTCATAAAAGTCGTTTGGGATGAAAAACAAACGAGGACCCCGGCGGACCTGACCCGGGGTAGCGTGGCGCAGGGCGGCGCAGCGAGCCGCCAGTTGCATTCTGCGAGGCGGGCGGGGCGGGGTTAATGCTGCTCCATGGCCTGCTCGAGGGAAACTGGGGGCGGGAGCAGAGGGGCGGGAGCAGGGGAGCGGGACGGGGGCGGGGGCAAGAGCGGGGAGGATGAAGAGACCGGCCAGGGAATCGCCCGCACCATTTCCCATCCGAGTTACGAGCGGCAGGGCGTGGCGTGGCGGGCAGGGGGGGCAGGGCGGGGGGCTTTGATTTTATGGCGCGAGGTGGGTGACGGAAACGCTTCAGAATGTGGCGTTTGGAACGGCCGGGGACGGTCATAGTCGAGCTGCAGCTGCATCGCTAGCTGGCATCGCATGAAGTATAGAGTTAGGGCCGAGCCTGCGCAGCCGGCTGCGGAGTGGGACGTGCGAATTTGTTTGTTCAGGTTGTACTCTGTGCCCGTGAGACTCACCACGCGACAAAAGCACAATTTGAAAGGGCAGATGGAGAATCAACTGAAATTAACTGCAAAAAAATATAAAAAAATAGTAATAATTTAATGCTCCCGATCCGTTTTCCCGCAGAGTGTACAGCACCAGGTGGGATGCTGGAGCCTCGGCTGGAGCCGTGTCCGGCCCTGCGGCGAGAGGGTCGCACGTCGTGATGGATCTCGGGACAAAAATGGTTTATAATGTCCCGCCTGTCAGTCAGCTGAGGAGGGTCATTAATTACCCTCCGTGCGGACCCTGGACTCTCTCGCACTCGACCCACAACTCCGTTACGTAACAAATGGCCGGTGTTCAGGTCACCGATACGGCGTGGCGGGGCGTGGCGGGGCGTGGCGGGGCGGGGTGGGCTTATCCCTGTCCATCGCCTCGCCGTGCCACGCGCTCCACCCCACGACAGGCGGGTGATTGAAAAGGAAAAGTTTGCGAATCAGACTTAGCCGTGCGCGGGATAGAGGGAGCGAGAGA
>NW_026267160.1:1732394-1735155 GCF_000697945.3 Frankliniella occidentalis | reverse complement strand
CCGCAACACGGCGGCGCGTGCTCTGAATCACCCGGTATGTGCAAATAACACAAAATTTTGTTACATCAAGTGTCACGGCGTTTAGAGGAGCTTTTATTGCAAAGCAATGATCGCAAAGCAATAAATGCGCACAGCCCGGCTCGCCTCGGGGCCGCCAGGCGGGACGAGCGCTGCTGCCAGTGGCAGGCGAAATACTATTTCTGTCATTATTCGACCGTTATAGACGGCAGGCGCCGGCGTGCGCACATCCGACAACGCATCGCACTCGCAGGCGCCTGGGTAATTAATTACTGTCAATACGTCCAACAGCTGCCCGTCCGCAAAAAGAGGTTCCCATAACACAGCGCGTGAGTTGTTACGGGTCGTATAGACGCGTCGTCTTTCAGACGGGCCGAGTTACTTTATCACTGCTCTGTATTTGAAATAATTCGGAGACTAGGAAATTACCGAGAAGTTTAGAGTCCATGATTTGGAGAGCTATATGGTTTACGGTTATACCACTGCCTGCAGGCGTGCAGTTTGCGGGGTGCACAGTAAAAACAAAATTGTGATTGGGAATGTCAAGCCTAATTATTTTTACACACATCTCATCAGGGATTTTTTCATAATCTGTTGAATGAATTTTCGTTAAATGACGAGAAGTCAGTAATGAGATGTGTGTAAAAATAACTAGACTTGACATTCTCATCCCCATCACAAGTTTCTTTTTTTACAGTGTGCGGGCGTACCTTGTAACGGCCACTGAATGCCGTCCAGTAATATATATATATATTTAAAAAAAAACAAAAAAAAAAAACCATCACGGTACGGGGCTCGTAGGACATACCCTGTGTGTGTGCGTTTGTGTGTTTGACGTGCTCGAACCGTAAACAATCACTCTTATTAAATCGCCGTAATTCAGCCGGTGCCTTATCACTTCTCCGCTCGTTAAGATAGGCATCGGGCGGGTCAGCCGGGTGCGTTTGCGCTGCCGATGGCGCCGCACTTCATCTACCGGAGTGGAGCCGCCAGCGCGCGCCAGCGGGCCGCATGCCGCCAGTCACGTCCCGACGTATAAAAATGCGGTTTGGAAAAAAGCGGCCGCGGCTAAACAGCGCTCGTTAGAAACGCGGAGTAGCGCGGGGCTGCGCGGGCAGGGCACAGAGCGACTGGGCAGCCAAACGCCAAATGAAGGCACGAAAGCCTAAGCGGGACTGCGCACGCGATAAGCAAAGAAGAGAGGGGGAGAGGGGGGGGGGGGGGAGAACTCGTGTACAGAACAAATATACCGCCAGGTGTCCCTTCACTTTCCTACTCGCGGCACCGGCGCGCCGCGCTTTACAAAAGGCCACGCGGGGCAAAGAGCTCCGGCCACGCTACTCCGACCCTCTACTCAAACTACTTTACTTACTTACCGCGCAAACCAAAACAAGAAAGAGTGGAAAAGATAATATTTGTTGACGTCCGCATGACACGTAGGTATATCATCAAAAAGGGGCAGATGCGATAAACGTTAAAAGAATAATTATCATCCATCCACAATAGAGAGAGCAAAGTTCAGAAGAGCGAAGCCGAAAGCCAGCAGCTCAGAACTCATTTCTGACGGGTTGACAACGCTCAATATTTCAAAGTCTGTCGCGCGAGGAGAGGGCACTGCACCAGAGTGACAGCGGCGGCAATTGAAAGTACCAGGCCGCGCCACTGGAAAAACATTGTCATAAAATTCAGGACACTGTCTTGAACGCCGGGTAGACAAGCAAATTATTATGCACATCGAATTGACATTGTAATTTGTTTATAAATAGATCGTTATATCTATTTTCTGGATCTCACCACTCGTTAAGCTACGATAGCTTGTAAATTTTGAAATGTTTCATAAAGATTTAATTGTTTTAATTTCAATAATAGGCTTGCATAGGGTTAAACTGATTGCTAAAATGCGTTTCCAGCTACCCCACGTGTGATGAGTTGATTTTCTGTTGCCATAAATTACCGGCCATCAGATAAATAGCTTGGAAATTTCTATGAACGCGGGTTATTTGTAACATGACAAGCATTTTTATTTCAGAGGCGACAACGTGGCGCAGCGTTGCCAAGCCGTGTGGGACAGGGTAAACGCCTGCAGTCGGGGACATAGACTACCCACCACACAGCCGCGCGCTCGGGCTACCTACCTTTGGGTTGGGAGGTTGACGACAATTTCTCCCCTAACTACCAAAAAGAGGGGGGAGGGGCACCACTCCCTCTCTGGGTGTACCGGGTGTTGCATAAAAGACACAGGTGCGGGCGGGCTTGCCTACCCGCTCTGCCCGTAAGGCCCCTTGGGTAGGCAAACCCACCCACACCTGTGTCTTTTATGCAACACCCGGTACGTACACATGATTGCATAGAATGCGGGATTTCACAGATTTCAACAATTTCTGATCGTATTTAGGAAGTTTTCACGCGTGAACCTGTGTGTGCACTACATACAATTGTTAACGTCTACTGTAAATAAAATAATTACAAAACAGAGAGGGGGGAGGGGGAAAAGGAGGAGGGGTGAGAGAGAAATTAAAAGCACGTTACCCTGCCTGTGGTGCCGGACACCTCAGGTACAACTTCCCCGTTCTCTCACTCTCTCTCTCTCTCTCTCTCTCCTTTTGTCGCCCACAACGCAGTTCATAATGGCCTGCAAATGGCCCGGCACCACACCGCACCAGCGCCAAGCGGCAGCAGCAGTCCGAAGGGGAGGTGACTTGACCAAAAACTTTTAAGGCCGGCCGCACAGCGGCGCACAGCG
>NW_026267160.1:1730288-1731734 GCF_000697945.3 Frankliniella occidentalis | reverse complement strand
AAAAGTTAGAACCGATTACAACAGGGTACGTCACGTTTATGAAGCATGAGAGGAAAACTCTGAACAGCGCAGCCAGGTGACATTTTGTTCTGCGGCACGCATTTTAATTCCGGTCTCTCTCTCTCTCTCTCTCTCTCTCTCTCTCTCTCTCTCTCTCTCTCTCT
Source organism: Frankliniella occidentalis (assembly GCF_000697945.3). NCBI lineage: Eukaryota > Metazoa > Arthropoda > Insecta > Thysanoptera > Thripidae > Frankliniella > Frankliniella occidentalis. Next base: position 1,731,570 of record NW_026267160.1, on the reverse strand, counting down.
CTCTCTCTCTGCACACGCTTCACTGACATGGAGAGCCTGTGCGCGTCGAGGTTGTTAGGCAGCGAGCAGCCGCTCTGCGGCTGCGCGTCTAGTTTTGCGAGCCAGAAAGCAATCGACCGCACAAGTTTTGCTGCGCGAATTATGAGCAGGTTCCGCGGCGCGGCCCGCGCGTGCTGGATGTGCGGTGTGCCATGCGGACACACACTGGTGCCTATTGAATCGTGAATGGAGGTGGATTAGAGGGGCTCTGATTACTCCGTTACTACTACTACTCCGGCTGGGCGGCCAACCCGTGCGGCCGGCCGGACACAGCGGGCGACAGGCGCTCCCGGCCCGACCCGTCACACGCCAGCCGGACGCACGCGACCGAAATAATTACGATCGGACGGCCGATACATCACATGGACGACACGTGTGTGTCAGGGGAGGTTCTGGATAATTTGGGGGCGAAAAGGAAAATATGATGATTGTAGTTCATAGAGACGTAACAAAAAAAATCTTGACTCTACGCTCTAGACTTTACACTAGAAAATTTGCCACGTTAGTGTCGACTATTTTACTTTGTCCCTAGTACAGCAATTATAATACTAAGAAAGGGTGTGTAGTAATTCAGAACAAAACTTTTGCGGTTTAGTAAAAGGCAAATTTTCTAATGAAAAGTTTAGAGTGTCAGCAAAGCGGTTTGACCGTGGGATGCCTTAATTCAAAACAAACATACAGCTAACTGAGTGTCTAAAATTTTAAATGCCACTGGCGTCGGATGGTTTTGAGAAGGGTCCAATGCTCGCTGCACCCTCCGTGCTCACCAGTGGATGGGATGGACGAAGGGTGGGGGGAATTACAGTTAAGCCCTTGGCTACTCGAGATAAGCCGATGGAGGGCTCCGACACGGCGCTGGGCTGGGCGGCCGGGCCGCAAGTCGGACCTGCGAAAGCGGGTCGCGGGCGCGGGGGAGGCGAGAAAAAGATGTGAAAGTGCTCATCAGGCGTGGCGGGGCGTGGCGGGGCATGGCGGGGCGCGGCGGGGCGGGGCGAGGACTGGACGCTGCGCCGGGGCTTAAATCATGCCCGGGGCCCGGGGCTTGCATAATTGCGACTGCGGCGGCGTGCGACGAGAAAAAGGAACAGTAAAAATATTCACATTTCTGGGCTCGGCGCAGGACGGGTGGGAGCCAGGGGCAGGAGACGAGGGGATGGGGAGGAGGGGCTGGGAAAGCGGAGAGGGGGCGGAAGAGGATGTTGGGGAGCAGGTGTACGGTGGAAAGAAAAGGGGAGGGAGGGAG
>NW_026267160.1:1724968-1726404 GCF_000697945.3 Frankliniella occidentalis | reverse complement strand
GGGCTGGGGGGCTGGGGGGCCGCGGCAGCCGCGCCGCCAAGCTGCCGCGATGAGCGGCTAATCGAGCGTGCGAAACACACAAGCGCTTTCAAACTGATACAGACAGAGAGGCGGGAGGAGGAACCACCCGTGGCACAAAGATTCCGCCGCGCTTTGCTCCGCTTTACTCGTCTGCGCTCCGCTTTGCTCGCGCTGCCGCACCGGCTGGGGCGGCTCCCCGCTCGCGCCCCCTGCTGCTGCTGCTGTGTCTGCGAGTGTCTTCTCTGCCGAGGGATATTCTCAGGCTTCTCTGCCGGCAGCTGGCATGTGATCAGAGGGGGGGAGGGGGCTATATAGGGAGGTGGGGGAAGCATGAGCGCCCAGAGCCCGCTGCTGTCGCCACCACTGTCTTTGTTGCCGGGCTTGGTATTTGTTGTGCCACTTGTGCCGCCGGGCGTGGCGGGGCGTGTCAGCGCCTTCAAAGCGGCGCACAGAGCCACACGCATCAAACCCCCCAGCGCGCCCCGCCCTGCCCCGGTCGCGTCCTTGACTCTGTTCCGCGACAACGCCGCCGTTTATGAGGGCGGGCGTGGCACCGCGTGGCGGTAGCGGCGGGGGGCGCTGCCTATGAGCAGGCAGGTGTCGCCCCGCCCCGCCACGCCCCACCACGCTACTCGCAATGCGTCATCACTCATTCTGACAGTGTGTGCGGCCAGCCTCGGCGCTCGGCCACCCCCAGCCCCGGCCCGGCACATCCACACAAACCCACACCCCCAACCCCTCCGGCGGCCCGCTCCGCCCGCTCCGCCACGCCAAGCCGTCCGCCCCAAGTTGGCGGTAGGGGTTTGCGGTCTGGCGCGGTGCAGCAGCAGCAGCAGCAGCAGCAGCAGCAGCAGCAGCAGCAGCAGCAGCGTCGGTGGCAGCTCAGCTCAGCCCGACCAATAACGGGAAGCAGCCTCTCAGCCTCGACCCCGCAATTGTGAAACTAGTGAGCATCAGAGCATCGCCAGGGGATCAAGGCGTTTAGGCCGCACTGAGTGCAGCCGGAAGAGGGGGGGGGGAGGCACGGCACTGCACGGCCAGGAGCAACGGCGCAAAAACGATCAGAGGGACCCGTGGAAGTTGTCAAAACCACAACCACAATGTTAATTATTGCAAATCCATTACGGGAGGGGTCTCCGAAATAATCCTGCGAACGGAGAAGCAGCGAGCGACGGTAGGCAAGGCCGACGGCACGCCTGCACTCTAAAAGAAATTACAGTTTCCAGTATCAATTTTGAAACAAAATTTTGTAACCTTGTAACCGCTGTTCGTAACGATGCAAAGCATTTAGTTCATAAGCTTTTTACAGTGTATATTCCGATGATGTCCTCGGAGAGTGCGAGTGCCATCAAAAGGTATCAGCGCGGCCGGCAACACCATAAAATAGTCACAATCTGCGATACAATGCCCTAGTT
>NW_026267160.1:1712185-1718964 GCF_000697945.3 Frankliniella occidentalis | reverse complement strand
TCTCTCTCTCTCTCTCTCTTCCCCCTTGCCCCACGTCAGTCGTCCTCAACACGCCCCCGCACCGCGCCATACTCGTTTGGTTTTACACGCCCTCTTCCCAACCATACACTCGGGCCCAAGAGCCAAGAAATGCCGGGCGCCAAAGTATTATCTTTCCATCCCCGCCCCGAACTACCACCCCCATTCCCTTTTAATCATCAGGCGCTGCGACTGGTGCGGCCCGGCCGGCGCAGCGGCTTGTCTCCGCTCGGCACCACAAATGGGTGGGAAGGGGGGGAGGACTGCCTCGCTGTAACAAAATTTCGCGTCATTCCGCGCGCAGCCCGCACGACCTCAAAGCTATCTCCTCTGTCCTCCCATGGGAAGAACTAGCCCCGGCGCGCGGTGGCGTGGCGCGGCGTAGCGCCGTGGCCGGGGCGAGTGTGTTTTTGCCCACGGTCTCCCCCACCCCCCCTTCGCCACCCCCACCACCACTCCGCTTCCGCTGCCGGCCGTACGTCTCCTCGCCCAGCTCGCCCTGCTCCGGGATCCCACGCCCCAAGCGCCCCCTACCCCACACCTCCACCTCCCGTGCGGGCCCGACCCCAACCCCGACCCCACACGCTGACCGGGATGCCGGTTTGCATTCGCCGCCCCACCCACAATCTAGACCCATACGCTCGCACCCACAGCAGCAGCAGCAGCGGCGGCAAAGCCAAATAATTTCCAGGCCCCCTTCTGGAGATTCCGCTGCCTTGCCCGCCCCGCCCAACAGCCATTGTTCGGCCGCCACGCCACCGCGCCGCCACCCCACGCCACGGGCGGGCAGTTTGCCGTTCCGTCAACACTCCGGGCATCGCATGGACGGCTCGGCCCGGGCTATTTCCGGTCGCGTTTTGTCCCCTCAGTTCCCCCCTTTCTCTGTCCCTGACCAATCGAATTCAGCCCCCCCCCCTTTCCCCCAAGTCCACTAGCGTCCCACCTCCAGTCAGCGGCCACCCTCGGCCACCACACCGGGGGCCACCACCAATTCTACGCGTGTGCGGCTGGCTAACTTGCAGACCGGCCGAGCCCAGCAGAGCCACCGCCGACGAGAGGCGGCCACCGCAGCAGCGGGAGGTGAGGAGAAGAGAGAAAAGAGGAATAGGGGACGGCAAAGGGCTGGCGGGCGGCGCGGGCAGAGGGAATAGGGTTGGATACTGGCGAATAAGGAGAAAGGGCGGGAGAGCGGGGCACAGCAAGGCCAGGGGAAAGGAGCGAGGGGAGTGGGGGAGCAGGACAGGCCAGCGGGACCACCATGGGTACAGTCAGCTCGGACAAACCCTCGTCCCTTCTCCAATAAACCAGGTGCCAGCCAGCGCCTGTACGGGCTGAGCGTTGGGTTGGGCCACGGCCGAGGTAGTCACGGGTGCGACGCGTCCTAGAGCGCCTGCGAGACAGAGGGTAGACCACCCCGCACGCCACGCGTGTGCACAGAGGGTAGAGGCGGCCTACCGACTAGGCGGCTTTCGGCCAGCGCCATAGCAGAGGGTCCGTAGTTTTCGCAGCGGAAAACAGGCCGGGGTAAAACAAACCGATTCCTTTGGGGAAAATGGGAAAGAAAATGGTTATTGAATAGAATTAAGCTTTGAGCAGTACCGGGTGTAACTGTGAATACGCGAATCTTTCAGAAGAGGTCGTAAATTACGTTTCTAGGAGTCGGCATTGCATTGTTGTGCGTCATATCAAAATGAATTCCGTCAGTAGCTCAAGACAACGAATATTGCAGTCAATTATCATGCACCTTCATAAGGGCGTAAAACTTAGCAGATACAACAGAAAAACAGGAGAAGAAAAAATGATATTTCTACCCTGTTTCTTCCTTTGTTACTGCACAGCAAAGGTATGGTTGGACTAATTCAATTACGCCGGCCACGTAATGATTATTCTTTCGATAACAAAATGCGGTAGCTATTTCAATTCTCCCAGATAAACAAAACAACAAGCCAGGTGCCCGCAAAACTACGAGTAGGCCACCCGCACGCCAGGCGTGTGTGCGGGGGCGACGTGCGGCCTATCTACCAGGCGCTCTTCAGCCTGCGAGACTGGGGGTAGGCCGACCCGCACGGCACGCGTGCGCGGAGGCGTAGGGGCGGCCTACCCACCAGGCGCTCCACCGCCGCGCTTGTCCCGCCTCGTCGGGGAAGCCACCTCACGGCCGCCCCCCGTGGGGACGAGCCGCCCTGGCGCGGCTCCGGTTCCTGCTCGCAAGGCCCCACCCCGCCCCACCCCACCCCGGCGCGCCCGCAAATGAAGGCGTTCCGTTCCATTTCCCGCTTGCTTAACCCCGCGGAGCTCCGCTAGCAGTAGTGCGGTCCCACGCCACACCACGCCTCTGTTTGCGTTCCGTCGCGCTTATCTTTACGCGGGGCAGGGGGGCGGCAGGGGGCGCGAGCAGTGGTAGAAGTCGGAGGGAGGTTAAAGGAAGGGGTCGAGCACACCGCGCAGCGGGGACCAGAAAAATTAAAGAAAATCAGCGCGGCGATCTCAGACAATAGCACTGTCGTAGCTGGGAGGAAAGGGGTTGAGGGGCTGGGGGGGGGACTGCGAGTGGCAAAAGAAGAGAGGACGGCCCGGCCCGCTATCAGGTGAGAGGGAGGAGATCGAGATGTAGGTCACCGGTTGTCATCTGGAAGAGAGAGGGAGCGAGGGCGGCAGGGAGAGCGCGCCAGGGAGAGAGCCAGGGAGCGGCCGGGAGTGAGAACGACCGGGGAGAGTGGCCCGGCAGGCAGCGCTCGATACGCGCACCGCGCTCCTTATTTCACTCCAATAAGCCCTCAAGACTGGCCGGGCCAGCCGCTGGGCCAGCCGCGGGGCCAGCGACGGAGGACGGAGCCAGCCACGGAGCCAGCGACGAAGCCAGCGACGGAGCCAGCCAAGGAGCCAGCCACGGAGCCAGCGACGGAGCCAGCCAAGGAGCCAGCCACGGAGCCAGCCACGGAGCCAGGCTTGGGGCCAGCCGCGGGGGGCTAGCCGCGGGGCCAGCCGCCGGGCCAGCCGCCCTTGCTCCACAGGGTAGCCTTTTAGCCATGCATGGCCGGGCAGGGGTCGCGGGGTCGCGGGGCGGGGCGGCTGCGGTCGCGGCGCTAGCCCCGCTGCCCTCCCACCGCGCCCCGCCACGCCTCGGGTCAAGGCGAGTCCGAAATATGCGGATGGACTTTACACGCTCCCCCTCCGAAATAGCGAGCGATACCACTCAACAAGACGGAACGAGCTGGGGTCGCGGCGCAGGGAGGAGGGAGGGCCGCGGGCGCCATCTAGCGGCATCCGCGCGCGGTTCGGCGGCGGCGGTAGGTTCCAGCGGCGGCCGCGGGGGCGCGCCACCAGCCGGCGGGGGCAGCGCTCGCTCGCGGGGAACGGGGGGCGGCGCAGAGGGGGGGGGGGCACCCCTCGCCGGAGGGCACGCTGAGGGTGGCGACGGCGGCGAAGGGTGGGAGACGGCAGAGGAGGGGAAGCAGAGAATGCCGAATGGCAAGGGGGGACTTATACACTCCGTCCTATATTATGAACGCCTACTGCGGATGGCTTGGTCACGCAGTTACCCCAATGAAATGTGTTTAGGCCCCATTACAGCGATAAGTGGCCCGCGGCGCCGCCAGCGAAACGGCCGGGCCTGCCGGGCCTCCCCGGGAGGAAAGCACACAACTCACGGACCCTTGTACTCCTCCTGTTGCTTTATCTTTGCACTTCCGTTCGCGGCCGGCAGCATGTCGCAGGAAGGAGTGGGGCGGGGGCCTGAGATTGGGCGGAGGAGGTGCTCAAGTTGTGTGCGCGCCCACAGCCAGAAAAGAAAGAAAGAAGTGAATCGGGATTGGGGAAAGGGGGAGAGCGGGGGAGAGAGGGGGAGGGGGTAGAGAAAAGAGAGAACCTACGATCTCATGGGAAAGTCATGCCGAAGCCATGTTCCCAAGACAAACACGCGCAGAGGCATTGGCTGCGCTACTCACACTGAGGGCGGGGATGAGGAGCGCGCGGGCCCGCTGGTTAGACTTGAGCAGGCGGGCCAGGCGCTCGGTGCGCTGGCTGCTGGTGAGCAGCTTGAGCTGTTTGTCGTCCTCCTCGCCGTCGGCGAGGTCCTCGGCCAGGTGCGCCAGCTGCTGCACCAGCTGCGCGGCCTGCGGGTCCGAGGCCATGCCCGTGGCCAGCCCCGTGGCCAGGCACTCGGCCGACTTGCGGATGATGATGTCGATCGAGTCGCTGTCCAGGTCGCTGAGGGAGCGCAGCGCAAAGTCCTCCCGGGCCTTGTCCGCCTCGAGCCAGAAGCGGCCGGCCGAGCGGCGGGGCAGAGTCGTCCTGGGCGTCACGGTGGAGAGGGGCACGGTGCGCGCGATGAGCGTGTCCGACGTGACGAGGCTCCACGACGACCCGCCACGCAGACCACCGCCGCCGCCGCCAGCGCCGCCGCCGTCCCCAAAGCGCTTCCAGTTCATGAGGTCGCCGAACGAGCTGCAGCACGACTGTTGCCCGGGGTCCATGTGGTCCATGTGGTCGAGCGGGTCCGCCACGTCGGACCCCGCCCCCGAGCTGACCCTCGTGAGCGGCCCTCCCAGGGTGGACGTCATGGCCGTGCCCAGGCGGTCCAAGTCCGTCATGCTGGAGCCGCGCCGCATCCTGAGCCGCACCCCTGGGGGCAGGTTGGAACGGCCGCGGGGGCCACCACCGCCGCCGGAGCCGTGGACGCGGTGCGAGGCCAGCCCGGGCTCCGAGTTCCTGGACGGCGACCTCTTGACGAAGCACAGCCCCGCCTTCAGCGGCGACAGCAGCGCCTGCTGCATGCTGCGCTCCGAGCTCATCGTGGACGTGCTCATGTCGGCGGCGGTGCGGTCGCCCTTACTTTGGCCGCTCCCTCTTCCTCGCCTGGACCCTGGTGAACGTGCTGCTGCTCTTGTTGGGGTGGACGACGTGCCGTTGCCGGGCCATAGCGTTCGCGGGGCGGCAGCGTTCTTAACACTTCAGGAGCGTCGCGTTCTTCATCGTGTGTGTCCCACCGACTCGCTGCCCTGCATCGTGTTGCTCGTCAGCTTCCTGGTAGAGCAGCCATCTTCTCGATGAACACCGCGCAGCGCTGCGCGGGCAGCTGGCCTAGAGGTTGAAATACTTCTTTGAACGTTCGTCCGGTTTGTCCCCACGAGCGACCGGCGAGTCCGGCAGCAGTGCGATATGGGAGGAAGCCCAGGAGGCCGCGGTGCGTTACTTCCGTCTTTGTTCCGCGCGATAAATGCAACGAGCCGCCGCTCTCTTTTGAAGTAGCGCAATGAAAGGAAGCTTGTCGCCGGGTTACATTTTATCTGCGGCCCGCAGAAAGTGTAGTGTAGTGTAATGTGGTATGAGCTGGAGAGATTGGTGGAGAAGGGGGGGGGGGGCACGGCGTTATCTCGAGTCGACTTCGTCCTCGTTCGGTTCTGGTCTCCTCACTCTTTCGCCGCAATCGCTTTGCCCGGCCAGATGGAAAAGCAAAGCGTTCGTGCGGTCGCGGGGTCGAAGAAAGGGGGGAGGAGGGGGAGGGTAGGCCGAGGGGGACAGGGGGGAAGGGGGAGGGAAGGGGGGTGAAGTTGGACCCGAGGAGGGCGGCGAGAAGAACGTCGCCGAGGCCTGCCACTGGAGGCGGCTGCTGCAAGATATGAGTTGAGTTTATGCTGACTGCCAGACTGCGAGTCGAAGAATCGGAAATCCCTCCTCGCACCGAGTGGACGTGGATCAAGAGTGATCCTCACATCTCTCTCGTGTGGAGAGCCATGATACTGGCACACTGGAAATACACAAGTGTTAACTCACATCTTTAAAGGATTTTCGGGTTGTGCTACCTTTACAGCGGCATTACCACTGCCAAAAGACTCAAATATTTAGATCCTTTCGCGGTTTTTGACTCTGCCGCCCAGGGAACCATTTAGTTGATCCAGCTTTATCAGGGTAGTAATAAGAAACAAAAAACTTAGTTCCTAAAACCGACCAAAATTTAGTAACACAATTTTTAACTAAATATGGTCGCACCAATCAAATTAGGTCAGCTAGACTAAATTAAATTTCATCGGTTTTGAATATGGTTCTTTGGACTAAACGGTCTTCTAGGTGTAAGACTAAACCCCTGCAAAGGTGCAACAGAGCAACACCTTTGTAAGTCCAGTGTACCGGTCCTCTCCTCTCCTCTCTACTCCTGCAGCAGCCCAGTCCCTCTCTTTCCCAGGGTTTTACAGGTCGCTCCGCGCGCGCTCGGCCGGCCGCACGTCCTGGGCCTGTGTACAGGCGCAGTCAATCGGGCAGAGCGGAGCCGAAGCGCAGCGGTCCTGCCGTGCCAGGGACCGACCTGCCCAGCCCGGCGCTGTGTGCAGAGGGCCGACGTGGTAAAGGAGGAAGGGGGGCCGGGGGGGGGGCGGCAATCAAGTTCAACGCTCCAGGCAGCGCCAGGGCGCGCCTCGCGCCTCTGCAAACTGAACCGGACCGCAATTCATTTGACCACTGCGTCGGTTCATTTCGCGCCACTGGGCCGCGCAGCGCCGCCCTGCTCGTGCCGTGACACGGCAAGGCACAAAAACCCACCCCACCTCGCCCCCGCCAGATCCCTCCGCCGCCCCGCCCCGCCCCGCAGGGGCTGAGTGAGGGCGGGGAGAGCACAAGGCGGAGCAGGGGAAGAAGGGAGGGGTCAGGGGGTTCAACTCGGACCAAAAAGGGCGAGAAGCGGAGTTGGCGGGGGAGGAGGGGCTGGGCGGAGGGTTATATCGGGATGGGGCACACAGCCTGGCCGGGACAAGCCAAGCGAGTGC
>NW_026267160.1:1698342-1712065 GCF_000697945.3 Frankliniella occidentalis | reverse complement strand
CCACACCGGGGGTCCCGTCGACGCCCCGCCGGGTCACAGGACTCGGCCGAAAAGAACGGCTGCATGGCGCCAGGAGCAGCGGCGGCGTCGCCCGCACTAGCCTGGCCGGGTCCGCAACAGGTCAGCTGCGTTCTCCAACGAGGAGGCGGAGGAGTAGGAGAAAGAGGTGACTGAGCGGGACCGAACAATATAGGGACAGTACCGACACATCAGTCGCTGACCGCTGTTTTTAAGGCTCGAGCAATTCGACACTTTATTAGCTTAAAGAAGGTCAGGATGAACAAGCCAGAACATGAGAAGCCTTCAACTGTTTTTCGGAAATTGACTGCATAGCAATTGTTTACGCAGACATAAAATAATTGAAGGCTGGTTATGATCTGGCTTGTTCTATCTGATCTTCTTCATGTACCAATAAAATACCTCATTGTCACAATGTCCAAAATTTGGACGAAGTCAACAAAGTAAGCGAATTTAGAATGAAGGTCGGGGGCCTCAACTCCGGCACCCTGACAATCTACGATAATCTTTGGAAATCTCTAGGCAATTCGGATCAAAAAGCCATGCTTTTTTTCCTCCATTTGCTGGGAAACTAGTGTGTTTTCCCCATTAACAGGCGTTTCCCATCCAAGCCAAATATTCAACTGCCAATGTAGTGTCCACTCTACAAGAGAGTTGAGGCCCTGGCGATGAATATTACGTTTTTCTTGGTGTGAAAAAGACCCGGCCAACGCTCTGAGAAGCCCACCCAATAGGCCCATCTCGTGCCTCCATCGGCTAGCGCGGGGGCGGGGAAGTCCCCCTACTGCAGAATGTAACGACGCGCGGACCCGGGCGGCGAGCTGGGGCTGCTGCGGCGGGAGGTTGGTGTGGGCGTCGTCGTGGCCTTGGTGAGGCCGGGCCGGCCTTGGGGCTCATGATCGCATGCCAGCCTCCTGAGTAATCTCGTAAGGGGGGGAGCAGATTGCTGCTGCGCTGGCCGAGGCCGGGCGGGCGTGTTTAGGCTCAGATATTGGAGCCGCACCTAACAGATCATCCCCACTCATTTATCTCCTCGGGTCGGTTAGATGCGAAGCGGGAGATTCGCGCGGGGCGTGAATGAAAGCACACGGCGGTTAAACACATGGCTTCTCGTTTGTCGGCCTAAGACGGAAAAAATAAATAAAAAGAAGGGTCTCTTCTAAAAACACCAAAACTCTCTCATCCATTTGGCAACAGTGTGCTACAGTCGGCACTAATGCAATTTTACCCCTCCACCCCTACACAAACAGACTGCCCTCTTATTGCTTTATCCCCTTTGTAACTCATCTCGATTTATTTTTCTTCAGTCTATACCCCGGGGGCCTAGCAGAGAGGAGAGAGCGACCCGCTCTGGGGCTGCTCATGGTAAATGCCTGCTAACGAAACGCACACTGCCGCTCGGCCGACCAACAAACGAAACAAATGAACCCCACCGAGCCGTGCACCCCTCGCCCCCCCCCCCTTTTCCTCCGCACCGAGCGCGCGGCGTGTTCACGAGAAACCTCGTGTCTATTTTTTCTACCTCGTATTTTTCTCCTTTTTTTATTTTTTCCTTTGAAGAAGCTGTTGAACTTCTGACAACCGCGACACGGCAAAAGTACGACCCCATATGTTTGTGAGACTGATCCATTAACGCCTGCTCAAACTCGCTCGGGCAGGTGGACGCCGCGCGGCCGGGTCTCCGTCCTATCCTATCGGCCGGCGCGTCCGGTGTACGACGAGTGTGCTGGCGCAGCTCCGGCACGCCGACCTGACCCACTTGCCAGCCCAGCGACACGGACAACACGGCTCTTTCGAACGAGCGCGGGCATTTTGCAGCAGGGTGCCTCGCGGACGGCAATGAAAGGGGTCAGTGGTCAGTCAAAATTAAATCATCGATTTATTTATTTTTGCAATGTCAAACGCTGACACCGACGCATGTCACTGAGTGGCTTTTCACTGACGAAACTGTCGCCATTTTTACGCGACCGTGACGGCGGCGAGTCCGGTAGAACTTATCGTCCCCACAGGAAGCCCGAGGGTTGTAAGAGGGGCGCGTCGGTATTCGACGTCCGTCCGCGGCGTGATACGGCGGCTCCGGGCGGCCGCGTGGGGTCAGCCAGCGGGACGGTTAAGGCCAGGCCAGACCAGACCGGATGGCACGCAAAAGGATCGTTTACAGGTCAGATAAGGCCTCCCGAGCGGTCAGCTGGCCGACTTAATGCCGCGCCCGCTGCGCCGCCACCCGCCGGGTAGCGCCGCGGGCTCCCTTACAGGTGGTTGGTTTGTCTTTCGCTCCCCCGAGCGCGCCGGCCCAGCCCCCCGGCCAGCCCCCGGGCCAGCAGGTCGGAACGAACGGACAGGGACACCCTCCAGCAGCGGCGGGTCAGAGGGTGGCCGCGCCTGCTGACGGACCAAAAGGGAAAGCCGGAGGGAATGACCACAGGGAAGGGAGAGGTTATTTTGTAGTGGAGGTGGGCAGATTGCCGAGGCGTTATGGAGTAGTGTGGCTGATAGTGTTGGTTTGAATGTCGAGCGGCGCGCTGTTGCTCCTACTTTCTCCCACACATCGCACTGCTGCGGCGGGCCGGGGCCACGCCGGGGACGGGCCGCGCTGCTCCGAGGCCAGCGCTCTGTCCCCCAAACGCACACACGCGGGCACTTCACACATACTTGAGGCTGAAACACACGACACGGCACTGCACTTCACTCCACTCCACTGATAAAGCACTCTATCCCCCGAATCGTCCGGTCCCGATCGTCCGCGATACGGCTCGGCTCGGCTCTCGGCGCGCCCCGGCTCGACTCGAACCGGACCGGCTCGGCTCGGCTCGGCTCGGCTCGCAAGCTCCGGTCGCGGTCGCGTGTTGACGTTGACTGGCGCGGGCGGCGGCAGAGCGCTGGCCTGGGCACCGCGTCTGCCTCCTCGCCCTCCTCGCTCTGCCCGGCCCGCTCACGAGGCCCCGCCGCGCCCTGCCACGCCACGCCCCGCCACGCCCTGCCACCGGCAGCGCAGGCCGATGGTCACCCACGATGCTACCCCACTCGAGCGGCACAGGTGTGGAAAGGCTAGGGGAGGGTAGTAAATACGTGAGAGAGGGGGGGGGGGAAAGAGAGAGAGAGAGTGCGTGAAGAAGAGAAGGGTGGGGTTACTCTGCGAGGCACCCGTCGGCGGCGTGGCGGCGCGTAGCTGCTGAAAGGCAACGAGACAGAGGGGCGGGGCGGGGCGGTTGGCCAGACTACCCCGGCATGCATGGTGGGCCCCGTCCCCGCCCCAGCAGGCTTGTAATTCATTTTGACGAAAGTAACCCCGCTGGGTTGGTCGGGGCAGCGCCGCTCTATTTGCGAGGACACGCCCCTCCGGATGAAGTGTCCCGTCTCTGTTTTACGAGCGACGACAGAGGCAGGGTGGACACGAGGAGGACGGACGACAAGGCGGAGGATGAGGAGGGCGAGGAAGAGGACGAACCTCGCGAGCTCATTCGGTATCGACTGAGTGATACGGAGCGGCAGCGAGCGGGGCGCCCGTCGGTGCCGCGGCTCCGCACGGCGCAACAAGTGAACGGCGGCGGCGGCACGGCGTTGTACAGGAGGAGGGGGAGCAGCTCCGCGAGCAGCTCGGGGCCTTCCATGATGTCTCCGCCCGCTACTGACACTACTTGTCCCGCAACACCTCCTCATGCTCCGCCTCTTCTCCGCCTTACATTAAAAGTGAAACTATTGGACGTTAAAACAACAAGCACTAGAAGGGTCAACTATTGGGGTGGATTCGTCGGCATTGCCGAGGCGATCCAGCTCCAGGACGGCGCAATGTAGCCGACAGGCTGGACTGGCCATTTACTTAGCTTCCCTTTCCGGGAGCCGCCCTGCCGCCGGCCGATCGCACCCCGCCGTCGGCCTCGCTGTGCGCGCGCCGTCACGGCCCCCAACCGCCCTCCTCCTCCCCTTCTCGACGCCGACCCCCGCTGGGACCCCATCCCCCGTCTGCAGCAGCCCAGTAGTATACACTGCAATAAGAAACACGCCCATCGGGGCAGCGGGAACGAGTCTCTCGTCTGAACCGGGCGGCTTGGCGACGGAGGAGGGACGTGTCCGACGGGGCAGCGCAGAGCTGGTGCCGCACAAGTGCTGCAGTGGGCAGGGCGGGCCGCGGGGCCGCGGCGACGACCTGGGGCCGGCCCCCTGCACTCATCAGTTGGAGTGCCCTCCTCGTGGACATCAAACTTCCGTCGGCCGGAAACACCTCCATGGCGAGCGCGATGGGGGAGGGCGCGAGGGCCGGGGGAGTGGCGGGGAGTTGTGGGGCAGTATGGAGGAGCCCAACGACCAATATGATGGCCCTCATCGCCTCAGCCTGGACCGACTGCTGGGGTCAGGGCGAGAGGCCCGTATTGATCCGCGCAGGGGACCAAGTCGTCGACGGAGGGGAAAAAATAACAGAGAGAGCGAGAGGGAGAGAGAGAAAAAAAAGGGTGGAGAAAAAATAGGCCCTGCGCGAATTTATTTCTTTTCTTCGCTTCTCTCGCAGAGCGAGCAGCGGCGGCGGCGGCAGCTTTCCAAATCCTCGCGACAGCGACATCGGCTTGAGATGCGCGACACACAGGAAGTTCGGCCGTACTCCATCCATCACCCAAGGGCTCGTGCTGGGCTCGGGGGGGGGGGTGCATGATGTATACGGCGGGGGCGTGCGGCCACGGCGGGCCTGTTCTTACCGGGGAAGTGATTCGGTCGGGAAGTTGGGACGCAAGGGGTTTACAGAGGGAAAAGAAGGGGCCCGGTGAAATGCGGGACAACATGTCCATTTTTTTGTTATTATTTTTCTTTTCAGAACTGCCCTAATATTCTAGCAGCACGCAAAACAGAAAAGCGATGATGATGATGTTGCCCGTGGCAACCGGGTTCTGTGAACATCAGAGTCGAGCGACCATTGCTTGTAGCGCCTGCGAGGGAGGGGTGCGAAAAATACAAATATGTCCCCGCTGCCTTCTGTCTGCAGGCGGCTGCTGCTGCGGCTGCTGCTGCGCCACGCGGCGGGTCGAGCTGGCCGCGGCAGCAACATGCGGGTTGCGCCGGGCGGTGGTGTTGGCCGCTGGAGGTTGCGCGAGGATGTTGCCTCCTGCGCAGCGCTTCGCGGGGCCCTCCTGGCATTTCCGCTCCGCTGATCGGCACTCGTCACACCGCCAGCTGTAGCTGGCGGCGGCGGCCGGCGGCGGAGCAGAGAGCTCAGCGCGGCGCTCGCGGCCCGTGCCTCCTCCTCGTGGTGCCCCCGCGGCGCGCCCCGCTTCCTCGTCGCCGACCTACCCCACTACCGGCTGGGCGTGCCCGCCCGTCGCGGGTTCAGAGACACCTCCGCGGTTTATTGCACATCTCGACGCTTCGGCGCGCGCGCTCGTACGGGCGGCCGCGTGAAGCAGGGCTCGTGGAGAGTTCCCGCGGGGGGCCGCCCGTGCCCGGGCTTTAGGGCCTGGGCACGAGTGTGCAGCAGGGTTCATGCACTCCGCATCAGTTGATCCTCCCCGCGGAGCCTGGCGGGGCCTGCCGGACCCGCGGCCGCGCCTACTCATTGTGCGATCTGAATAACACGCGCACCCCGCTGACTGACCGCAGCGCAGCGCGCACCAGCTGGTACGTGCCATCCACCCACAGCTCCGCACAGCGCCGCACAGCTCGCTGCACCTGGCCCGGGGTGGGGGTAATCGGCGGCGCCAAGGACGGCCGCGAACACCACGCGCCGCGCGGAGGGCCACCAGCACGGACCAGCTGGGACCAGGGGAGACAAGCGGGGATCAGCGGGGACCAGGGGGGGCAGCGGGGACCAGCGGGGACCAGCGGGGACCAGGGGGGGCAGCGGGGACCAGCGGGACCCGTCGCACCAGCAGCGAGCAGCGGCGCCCGCGCGAGAGACACCCAGACAACGGGCTCCTAGGGCGCCGCCGTGGTCCCGGACACGGGGGTGCATGAGCCGGAGCGGGCGTGACCGTGGCGCGCACAATCGGCACGTAACGTCATGTGATGTAGGAGGTGTAGAAACCGCCTGCCCTGTCGACCAGGGATGGGAAGGGGGAAGGAGGGACGGAGGGGTAAATCGCGGCTCAGCTGGCTACCGCCCGTCTGCAAGGGGCGGAAGAGAGCGAAAGGAAGGGGAAGGGCGGCCAAGCGTGACGTGGCGTGGCGTGGCCTGGCGGGCCCAGCCAACGACACACTTTCTACATTAGAGCCCACGGTGTGACGGCGGGGGGCTCATATAAGGGCGGCGGATTAAAGGAGAAAGGGGGCTGGGGAGGGAGCAGCCGGAGGGGGTCAAAATAAAAGAGAGGGATAAAAAAGGACGCGGGAGGAGAGGAAGGCCGGGCTTGTTGGATTGCCGACAGTCCAGCAGAGGGGCGGGAGTCCTGCACGAGGCGAACCCCAGCTGGACGTAAGGGGGCTTGACCTCGAGGCCGCGCCGCCGGGCGCCGGCAGGCGGCAGAGTGAGTAGAGGCAGTCCGCGACAACGGGCGCGCAGGACGCACGCCGCACGCCATCTGTCGGTGGGTGCGATAGCAGCGGGTACTCACGTTTATCTGGTGCACGACCCGGTTGTAGGCCCAGTGCCAGCGCTCCCGCGCGTTCATCTTGGGCCTCGGCGGCTGCGTCTGCGTCGGCTGCAGCGGCGCCTCCAGCTTCTTGGGTAGCTCCACGTCGTGCTCCAGCAGGGACGTCTTGCGCAGCAAGTCCGCGTCAGTCTCCGGCGGCGCCTGTGGTGGTCAAAGAGACAGTCAGCTGGCGTGCCATAGAGGCCACGCGACAAGCGAGGACGCCGACGGCCTCCCTCACCTCCTCCTCGAGGGAACCCATGCCACTAGGTGGCAGCGTCGCGGGCGGAGAGCCCGTCGGAACACCGGGGGTGATCGTCTCCTGCGTCTTGGGTACGGGCGAGTCCCCGTACTCTTCGTCTTCCTCCAGGATGGACTCCCCGCGGTCTAAGCTGCCCGTCGTGTGCGTGTGGTCGTAACGGTCCTCGTAGCCAGAGTACTCCATCGCCTGCAACAGAGAGTGGTTTTATGGGCTCTTTGCTGCATCATGCTTTGACGGGGATGCTTTTTCGAGTTCTTACCTCATCTCCGTAGCTCTCCACGGAGTCCTGAGACCGCAAGAAGCGGTGAGGGTCCGCAGCCGAAGCCATGGACGGCAACGTGGTGGAGGCCAGCGACGTGGCTATGGACGTGGACGTGCCGGCCGACGCCAGGGTGGTGCCCGCCGTGGTTGTCGGCCGCCTCGACGGGATTGCGGGGCCGACGAGGGACGGCGGCGTAGTGGCGGCCTCCTGGTTGTAGCCATCCTGGAGGTAGCCGTCCTGGTTGTACGCGTCTTGGTTGTAAGCCTCCTGGTGGTAGGCGTCCTGGTGGTACGCCTCAGTCGTCGCAGTGGACGACGGCGTCGGGAACGTGTGGCTCACGGACGAGATGGCGGTCTCGAAAGACTCACGCATGTCGTCGTCCTTGGACTCGAGCGAGTCCAGGCCGCGTGTGCGCGAGCCACGCTGCTGGAACTGCCGCTTTCGCGCCTGGGTTGCCTGCGTCTCGTCGTCGAGATGCTGCGGCATCGACGAGGCATCGCGCTCAGCATCGCGCTCAGCTTGGCTGGTCACTGGGGACGTCGGCGATGGAGGCCACGACTGCGTCGGGGAGCCCGTCGGAGGGACAGCGGGTTTCACGGTCCTGACAGGCTCGGGAGCGGGCTGAGGAGCCACCTTGCTTTTGTCGGTGTTGAACCCGAACTTGGACTTGAAAGCGGACCCTAGGGCGGAGCCGAGGCCGACAGCAGCCCCGAGGCCGGACCCGAGGCCGGCCCCAGCGGTGGCTACGAGCCCTCCTCCGAGGGCGGTTCCGAGGCCTCCCCCGAGGGCGGTCCCAAAACCAAGAGCGGACCCGAGGCCGGAACTAAGGCCGGACCCGAGGCCGGACCCGAGGCCGGACCCGGAGGTGGGCCCTGCGGTGGTCGCCGGGGCAGCTCCGGGAGCGGGCTCGGGGGCGGCCCCTTTGGCCTCTGGTTTGGGCTCGAGGGCTGTTCCGAGTCCGGAGGCGGGGGCGGTCCCGGGGGCGGTCCCGGGGGCGGTCCCGGAGGCGTCCTTGGGCTCGGGGCTGGCCCCCTCCGTGGGCTGCGTCTTCGAGGCGTCATGGTCCTACCGAGAGACGGGAAAACACAGGGCTCTCACGCTCTGTAGCGGAGCAGAGGTGCGGAACTGTGGCCCCCCTGGGGGAACTGCACTGTGTGCTCGCGTGGCCGTGGTCAAAACCGTGCAAGAAATAGAGCTATGGGGGCAGGAGCCGGCAGGGCAGGGCGGGGCACTAAGCGAGTGCGCTGCTAGTGTCTGATAGAACTGCAGCCTGGCGCTACGGGGTCTGGCTCTGCAGAGCTTGCTTGGGGATGAGCTGGGCCACCTCCACCTTGGTTACTGTTCTGGCGAAGCAAAAGGTGGGGTGCGCCAAGTGGCGATTTTTGGTGCGCATGCCCAATTGTATAAAAGTCAATTTTTGGGAAAATTCCCCAACGCCATCCACCAGTGACCAAGCCAAACCTTAAAAGACATTCACAAACTATACACATAACACAACAGTTTACACTTATAAACTAATGCAAGGAATTGTTATGGAAGTACAGTACATTTCACTGATGCTATGCTGAACTACAGAGTAAGCAAGGGTAATTTTTAAGAACACTCTGATATTGCTGAAGCTAGCCTAAAATTAGAGGAACTAATGTGACAAAATAATTCACTTCCTAGGGTATTACTTTAGAAGACTAATCTGAAATTTAAAATTAACTTTGACAACTCCGATAGAGCTACGGAAGAAATTGTAAATAAAATATTTTACTATAAAAGTTGGCAGGCAAATATTTCTGATAGTATACTCTTTCTATTACTTTCTATTAGTTTCATTAATTAATTCAAAAACTAGTATTGTCACCTCCTCTTCAGATATTAACAACAGCGGCTTTAAGATACGTAATTAGCAGCCTGAATCCAAGATGCAATAAGATTCAGCATATCTCAAGAAATTTGCCAAGATTTACTGCATTTTGACTGCGTTTAATCTGGTTACTGCACTGATCATCACTGCTTCCAGCAAAGGCAGCTGCATCATGCTACGCAGTATCTTCACATTACCATAAGGCTCGCCTTACGTCGACTGAATCGGGGGACGGACTGAAATTGACGTGAGTGCGAGCGATGTGGAACTAGACGCAATACGTGTAAACCGGGAAATACATTTTACACAATATACATTATACAATATAGGTACGAGACGCTACGAAACACCTCGGACTGGAAGCGGGAGTGCATGACTTAAAAATTCAACAAGAGTAGGTAAATGACATCAGCTGGGTAAACGGTAGCCGATTATTTTCCCAATAAAAACACTAAAAAAATGCATATTTGCACTAGCCGGGCAGAAAACCCTTGGGTCTAATGAGGCCTGGTTATCTCAAGTCACGTACTATGGGTGATTTCACAAATAAGATGCATATACTTGCCCCGGACCTCTATTTCTCCAAATTTTCACTATACCAACCAAAAAACACTCAAAATTACATAACAGATATCCTGACAGACTAGAAAGACTCGCCGAAACGACTAGAATCACAAAAGAGCAAGAGAAACGCGCCTGAAAGACTTACGCGGGAGCCGCCGGAAACGCAACATGAGAGCGCTGTCCCTAACCCCACTTTCTTAGCGGTTTATCTTTTGTTTCGTTGGCCAGGTACGCAAATCGGAACGAAAACTAATCGCTTTAGTAAAAGAGCGCACATTACTGTATCTTACTTCTACCATCCTAAAGCCGCAGGCTACACAGAGAAGAAAAACGAGAACGTTAAAAACTGTCCCCACATTTTCATAACACTACACCGGCGTGACGTAGAGGCGGGAATCTCTCGACCAATCGGTAACGTTTGTGTTCTACCCGCCCCCGCTCTTTTTCTTCCTCCCTTAGCCAAAATACACTTATCAGAAAGAGAAAGTGAATACAAGCCACGGACCCGTACGTCCACGCATATTATTTTGTTAAATCACCCATACGCGCTATCTCGCACAAGTATTGTATAGACGTAACCGCGTCTACACTTTTCGGTCCAGTTCCATACCCTTCGCTTAAGTGACTGAGTTCCAAACTTTGTGCGGTCAGCGGAAGCGCCGGCCTCCGTACCTGTTCCTGGTAGTATTCATCCTCCTGACAGCTGTAGTAGTACGAGTTGGCGCCACCCCAGGAGGCGGCCGCGGTGCTGCCGCCGGCCGCCTGGTCCGTCTGAAGGCCGTCCTGGCTCTGGTACGCGTAGTTGTAGTCCTCGTTGTAGCCGCTGTAGCCCTCGTAGCCCTCGTAGCCGGCGTACTGGTCGTAGCCCTGGTAGTAGTCCTGTGACTCGGTCTGGTCGCGGTCCACGGAGGAGGAGCGGCCCACGGCCGTGAGGCTGGCGGCCGCCTTGTCCACCGAGTGCGCCGGGGTGGCCGGCACAGAGGCGGACGTGGTGGGCACGGCAGAGGCCGACGTTACCGCGGCCACGGAGCTCGTGGTGTCAGAGGCGCCGTAGCCGTACGAGTACTCGTAGTCGTCCGAGGCCGTGGCGCTCTGCTGCACCATGGGCCGGCGCCGCGACGAGCTGCCGTTGGCCTCCAAGTCCTCGCCCGTCGCCGTCACCGAGGCCGAGGCCGAGGACAGAGCCGTGGAGGTCACCGCCGCGCTATGGACATAAGCAAGGCAGTCAGGCCTGGTGGTAGATGTGGCTTTGCGTCGTCATCGGCTGGATTTGGGTCGGGATAGAAAAAGAAATGCAAGTAGAAAAGGGCTGGGGGACGCCCGCTGCCGCCGGCCGCCGCCGACGTCTGGGGCATTGGCCTCGACGTAATGCGATTCCTCGTCAGAGATTCGCGTCGCGTATGAGGTTGAGAGCCGAGTCATTCTTCAGGACCAAGTCAAGCCCGGGCTACGCCCGCCCAGTGCCCAGTGCTAGGACTTCGAAACGAAGGAGGACAAGGGGTTGAAGGGGGAGGGTCACGGCGAAGTAGGTCAGCTCGGTTGGTGGTAATAGCGACACTGCATCGAGTTACTTTGAGTGTCCCCGAGGAAGAGGGAAGTGACACCGCCGGCGTTACTCCTCGCACCAGAACCAGACCTCAAGCCAGGCGCGGGGTACCGACAAACGGCCGCGGTACTTTACCTCGGCACGCCGTAGTCCTCGTCGTAGCTCATGCCCTGACGGGGCGAGTAGAACGACTCTTCCTCTTCGGGGACGTCCATCGTGCTGGCGGCGTAGGACGTCTCCGAGTACTCGCTGTACTCCGACTTGCCCCACGAAGCCTGCTTGACCGAGGCCGAAGCCGTAGACGTGGACGTGACCGCCGTGGTCGAGGGCGCGCCCCGGGCCGGGTCGGCGACGGGCTCGGCCTCGGCCCCCGAGGCGTACAAGCCGGTCGAGGAGTAGCCCATGCTGCTCTCGTCCACGTACGTGCTCGCCCCTCCCGAGTCCCACTGGCGGTCCTCTTGCTCACGACCGCTGCTGGAACGGAAGCACAGCCCATTTAGCTACCAGAATGTCATCGATCTCAACAATGTTCATAGTGAGACGGATCGCCTTCACCATCGCCGGAGAGCACGGGGGGGGGGGGGGGGCAATACATTGCAAACATCGCCGGACGTGGGATTGTACCAAGATAGACTACTTCCACAACGAGAAATGTTCGGTTCGCTAGATTAAATTCCGATCAACCTTTTACTACGAAGTATAGGAACGTGGAAAGGCGCCGACATGCTCCTTGAACGCTAACACTCAAACAAGAGACGAATTATGCAACATGTATAGTGCTCACCGCTTGTCCTGGTACGGGTACACGGACCCCTCCTCGTAGAACGAGGCAGCCGTTCCATTCTGGTCGTAACCGCTGCGGGGCGAACAAACAGACAAACACAATCAGGACTTTAGCTGGTCTCAGACAGGAAAGTATACCGAAGCTGAATATACCCCGCCGACCTCTCCGCGGCTCTACCCCGCGGCACGAGAGGCCGCGTGCAGATCAATGGGACCTGGGGGGCGACGGAGAGTGAAGGGGGAGGGGAAGCGATTCCGTTGGCGGGAAGCACCGCGCCACACACCGCCGGCAACCTCCGCACGAGGGGTGGGCCGTGAGCCGAGGCGCCGAGGGGCGCGCTGGCCATTTTAGGTGGGTGCTTGACGTCAAGGCAGGTCTGGCTTACCTTTGGTCGACCGAGGCGCTTGCATCGTAGTACGCCGAGTCGTTGTAGACCGAGTCGTCGTACAGCGTCGTCTGCCTCTCCAGGCTAGGTCTCCGACCAGCTAGGGGAAAAGGAGTTAATTAGCGTCGGACGGACGTGTATGATTGATAATTCATCGTGGCTCGAAGGATTTCTTTGATACTCACACTTATCTCTCGTTTTCTTGGCCAGCACTTCGTCGAACGACTCTTGCTTGTAAGTTTGGTCGTACGCGGCGGTCGTCGACATGTCTGTCTTGTAGTCAATACCCTGTTGGTAGTCCTGCTTGTTCGCCGTGGCGTAGTCTTGAGTACCGTAGCCCTGCTGGTACGCATTGGCTTGGTACTCTGTATTTGGGTACCCTGTGTCCTGGTACGTCCCATCCTGATATCCCTGGGTCTGATAGGACGTGTCTTCGTATGGCGTAGCCTGGTAGCTGGGGTCCTGGTAGCTGGGGTCCTGATAGCTGGGATCCTGGTAGCCTGCGGTTTGGTACGAGCTGTCCTGATAACTGGGGTCTTGGTAGGTGGCGTTTGGCTCTTGATACGTTGCAGCAGGTTCTTGATAGCTGGCATTTGGATCTTGATAACTAGGATCCTGATAACTTGAGTTTTGGTAACTTTGACCCTGATAACTGGCATCCTGATAGCCGGCATCTTCGTAACTGGTACTGGTACCCTGGTAAGTAGTGTCTTGGTAACTTTGATCCGGGTACGTTGTATCCTGGTAGGTTTGGTCCGAGTACGCGTCCTTGTAGCTTGGTTTTGTGAAAGAGTTAGTTTGGTCTTGGAAGCCCGGTTTGTTGAAGGTTGCTGGCTGTTTACTGAATGCGGTGCTGGTGTCTTGGTACGGTTCTTTAGAGAATGCAGTTTTACTACTGGACAGGAAACTAGGTTTCTTAAATATAGAATTAGAATTTGTAACATTTTTGGCTGTGTTTGTGCTGTAGGTGCTGTGAGCTTTGTAGTCTGTTTGGTTGTAGTCGGTCTGCTTGAAGTCTGTCTGCTTGTAGTCCGTCTGCTTGAAGTCAGTCTGCTTGTAGTCCGTCTGATTGTAGTCCGTCTGCTCAAAGCCCGGCTGCGTGTAGTCCGTCTGTCCGTAGTTCTGAGCATACGGGCCGTCGTAGTTTGGCTTCCCGTACGAAGGGTCCGCTGCGCTGCCGCCATACCAGTTGGAGCTGCAATAAGAAATCGAGTTTTCTGATTGATTTAGAAAGATAGAAGAGAAAACGAGATAAGTTGAAGCAGACAAAGCCGCTGCAAGCCGTACCCATCCTCCTCCCAGTTCTTTCTCCGCCTCCTGGAGGGCTTCTCCTGCCCCCGCGGCCTGCTGTTGTAATACAGGTCCAGCTCACCCTCCGCCTGGCCACTGCCACCATCCTGGTACCCGAAGTCGTCCATAGGAACTGGAGAACAAAAGCAAACACAAAAGTGTGGTCGAGATCGAGAACAGGGGGAAAATATTAAAAGTACAAA
>NW_026267160.1:1695945-1696476 GCF_000697945.3 Frankliniella occidentalis | reverse complement strand
GGGCGTGAGCGGGGCGTGTGCAGCTCCCGCGCACGAGGTAAAGGGGGCGGAAAGGCAGGGGGGGAGAGGCCAAGATGGCGTGGGGGCCTAAAGCGACCCAAAGTGGCCGTGTGCGGGGGGGGTCGCGGGGGTGCGAGGCTCGCCGCCGAGGAGCAGGCGGAGCAGGGGGGCAACAGCCCTGCGTGTGCTCACGCGGGGTTCACCGAAAGCCAAAGTGTCCATTTCGGGGATGCTTCACCATCCATGAAATATAAATCCGTGTGTGTGGGTGTGGAGGGCAAGCGTTACTTTGCCGTTGGGGGTATAACGCCTTTCTTTGTTTTTCTCTCTTTGTCTCTATTTGTTTTGAGTGTTTATTTTGTCCTCTCTATAGCCTTGAGCTTTGGCTGGGAATTTGCTGATTGCATCTGGGCGGCCTGCTTGAGCTCCATATGCGCGGTGTGTGCGCCAAGCGTTAGTATGGGAGGTCCTCCGTGACGGCATGGAGGAGCCTGGCGGCGGGGCGTGGCGGGGCGTGGCGGGGCGTGGTGG
>NW_026267160.1:1691767-1694955 GCF_000697945.3 Frankliniella occidentalis | reverse complement strand
GTGAGAGTGAGAGAGCGAGAGTGAGGGAGTGAGAGTGAGAGAGCGAGAGTGAGAGAGTGAGAGTGAGAGTGAGAGAGCGAGAGCGAGAGCGAGAGAGAGAGAGAGAGAGAGAGAGAGAGAGAGAGAGAGAGACCAAAAAGTGCGAGAGTTAAGAGAGTGGAGAGCGAGAAAGAAAAGTGCAAGAGGAGTGTGAGAGGAGAGACAGAGACAGAAGGGGAGGGGGTTGAAAGAGTGAGAGGTGCACGAAAGGGTGCAAGAGTTGTGAGATAAAGAGTGCGGAAGAGTGTGCTAGAGTTAAGAGGGAAAGAGAGAGATAGAAATGAGGGGCAAACCTGTCGCTGCGAATGATGAATTGAACACGACCGCCGACCGCCGGAAACAAAGACAGGGGGTGAGAGAAAGAGTGTTAGAGACAGAGGGAGGGACAGAGAGAGGAATAAAAGAGAGAGCGAACAGGGAGCAGGGGGCGCTAACCATCTGCAAAGCAAACCGAGGTCAGGCCCGAGAGTACGGACGGGGGAGGGGAGCAGAAGGACCACGGGGAGCGTCGGGTTGCGTCGCCACTCACCGAAGGGTTGTTCGAAGTGGCAGTTGATGAGGACGGAGTGGCCAGTAGGGTTCTTGGTAGCGATCACCTCCCCGTCCTGCATCACCAGGTCGCCGTCGAGCGATACCCAGTTCTCGTTGCTGCCGTCGTCCTGTAACGGGAGGCGCACCGAGTTAAACCAAACCAGACCAAATGTTCCACTGCTAAGCATTATTGCAAACAATTTGGTGCAAACATATAACATACACTAGGTAGTTAACTAACTGTTTGTGAATACGGGACGAGCCCTTGGAAAACAAAAGGGCGATTTAGCACCTGTTTTCCAAGAGTTTGATTACTCAGTCAGTGCCTCTAGAACGACCAACACCCTCAAATATTTCATGAAAAGATTTGAATTTACTTGTGAGCGCAGAAAAAGGAAAATCTCTCACATACAATTTAGAATTGTACGGTACTCGCTGAGAAACAATTTGAGACCGACGCGTTAAATTTTCTATGATATCCCGAAATGTTCAGTATTTGTCTGAATTTGAACTGCAGTTATGGGACATGTCCCAAATTTATACCCTCTCTAGTTCTTGTGCCTCACACGAAAGTACAAGCAAACTGGGCGAAACTAACACATTTATGTGTCATGTGTCATGTGCATGTTATTGTGTTGGTTTCAGTATAAAATGTTTCAAATTTATCATCTGCTAAAAGCGAGATAAAGAGAGAAGTTCACTCCATGTACTCACCATCTCGTACATGATTGAGTGCAGCGGGATGTAGCAGTAGCCCAGGGCCCGGTCCCATAGCATGCCTTTGCACCATACTTCGATGAGGAGACCCTGATTCAGGTCGCTGGTCTCGCTGTGAACAAAAGAGGAAACGTTAGTTAACCGATTACTTTTACACAATAATGTGATTCATTCTGAAACAAATATGTATCATGTACCCCAATTTCGTACAGATTATATTTTCTTTCACAGTAAACGCTCTAACGTTCGTGCTATGATAAACCTAAGTTTCGTTTTCTACAAATTTGTGCGAAAAAATGCGTGTTTTCGTACAAATGAATGCACACCAGTGTTCACACTATCGCAGAAATGGGTGCGAAAAGAGGTCGCTAGAATTCGTACAAATAAAAAATACAAATCAAAATACAAATACAAAATACAAAATGTGTGTTGAAATATGATTTTGTGGGCTCCGCTTTTTTGAACTGATTATCGTGGGTCTTGTCGCGCCGCAGGTCGACCTTCAGGCCGCATCGAGGGGAATCGACGGCGCGGCGGGGAGGAGGTCTGGGATGAGGCGGCGGAGAGCGTCGTTATGAACCTTCATTACATGGGCAGGCGGCGGCGGGGGCGGCGCGGGGGCGGCGCGGGGGCGGCGGGAGCGCGGGAGAGATACGGGAAGAAAAGGGCAAAAAGAAGGGGCGGCCGAGTTAAGTAGGGCGGCAAAAGAGGAAGGGTAGGCGAGGGGCGTGCGCGGGGGCGTGTGAATAGGGCGTGCGCAGTGCGTGCACGGGAAAAACAACGTCCTGGTTTTCAAGCAACATTCGGGAAACCATAAGAAGTCAACATATGCATTTAATCCTTCCAAACGTCTTCTTGGTTTTTCCTAACAACCACTTTGAAAAGCAGGACGTCGATTTCTCCGTGTGCGCGCGGGGGCGTGCGTGGGAGCGCGGTCGGGTCGGGGGCATGAGCGGGGGCGTGAGCGGGGCGTGTGCAGCTCCCGCGCACCTCGCCTACTCACGTGCTATTGTCGATAACGGATGTCCTCCTGACACACACACACAGACACACACACACACACACACACACACACACACAGCCAGTTCTCCCCATTGCGCGATCGCGGAAAGCGATACTGATGGCGGACATGCCGGGTTCGGCCGATCCCCCTCCCCCTCCCTCCCCTCCCCCAGCCACGGCACGCCGCCCCAATCAGCTGTTTCTATCGTGCGGGCCGCACAGTCGTATCTCCGCGTGTCAGTCCCGCTGTTGCAACATATGAGGTTGCCCCGCTGCTGCCGCAACACAATCTGGAATTATTATTTCGAATATTGGAGAGTATAGGCCGCGGAGGGCAGAGGAAAAAAAACAGTGAGAGTGCGCTTATTTTGTCGAACTTTTCATACTCTTTGTTGGTCTCTTCTTTGTTCCGTCATGCATCTTTTGCCATGGCGTCTGCTTTTTATGCTCCCCGAACTTATTTAAATGCCCCGAGACAAATGAGTTTAACCACCTCTGGCAGTGAGCCACCTGGTTATACCAATACGGCTAACCTTACGGACGCTGCAGCTGGTAGGGTGGGGCGGGGCGGGGCGCCTAAGCCCCATGACCACGGCTAACACCGGCCGGCCGGCCCGCGGCCAGCGCCCCACCGCGCCCCGCCGCGCTCACGCCGTGCTACGCCACCACACCCCTCCTGAAAGTGACTTCCATTCTGTTGCTTATTTGTTCTTGGGACTCTGCCCGCCCCGCGAAGAAATCATGAGAGCAGTGGGGGGGAAGAGAAAGGAAAAAGCAACAAAACAGGGGGTGGGGTGGGGATAAGGCCTTTCTGCTGCCTCACTTGACCCACAAAGCAATAGCGCGCGGCAGCCTCAGCCCTCCTCCTGCACAGCTTTGCACAGCTCTATAGTTGTTGC
>NW_026267160.1:1687697-1691462 GCF_000697945.3 Frankliniella occidentalis | reverse complement strand
GGATCCTTGGCAGCATAACAACAGAAGTCTCCGCGCTGCTCGCTCGCCAAGGGGGCTAATAATTAATGGCACGGTTTACTTCACAGGGAAGGCGAACGGGCTGCTCAGCTGCACAGACAGCTCTCTTAGCTCTGCGTTTGCGTCGGCTGACTGTGAGGGAGGGCGTAGTCCTTGGGTTAATTTGTACACAGAGTGTCTATTTGACCTGGCAAGTTTCAAGGGAAGTTGCTCGCTTTGGCATTTTGACGTTATTGGTCTTCTGACATTATTTTTGAGTAGAATTTTATTTAAGCTGTAAAGTCATGGATCCTTTTGTCTATTCCACGTAGGTTTAAAGATGACGAGCAAGAAGACGAGCTAAGTAATTATTTAAAAAGTGTATTGCTATGGATGATTTATTTTTATACATGCATAAAATTGCATTTGTTGGATTATAACTGAAAAAGCAAGCCGATAAGTTACTTTCGACCAACGAACCCGACCCCATCACGCGGTGTGTCCCCCTTCGGCCCTATAGCACGTGATACTGCCTGAAAAGGCGTATGATGGCGCATAGAGTAGAGGGAAGAGGGAGGGTGGGGGAGGGTGAGGGAGGGCCGATGACAAGAAAAAAACGGAAAACCCCCCTTGAAGGTGCCTGGTGCTGGTGGGCCCACCTCCTGGTGCGATGATGAATGGTACGCTGCGTTTAAAGGTTTCTTCGCTGTCCAATTCGCTGTCCGCCCCCCCTCCCCCCCCCCCTGGGGGTGCGCCACGCGTTGTGGACAGGCAGGCCGCACCGGGCCGCACGGGGCCTGGGCCAGGCCTCGGCCTGGGCATCGCGGTGATCGGCCCGTGACCTTTCACGGCAAAGGCAGCAGGCAAGGCAGGCCCGGGGGACGAAGGAACAGAGGGAGAGGACGGAGAGAGGGGGCGAGAGACAGAGAGACAGAGAGAGATGGAGACTAAGTATTGTCATTACCGTTGGAGCCGCGGGGAGCATCGCCTTGTGTCCACTTTCTCGCACAAAATCTCTTCGAAAAAAAGGAAAGGACAACAGGAAGCCCCCCGTCCCCGCCCACTCCTGCCTTCCGGCCAGGCATTATCCCAAAAGATACAAGGAGCGCACTGTTAAAGCTCGCAGTGGAATGATTCTCAAGGCATATTAAAACCGCGGTTCAGCGCATCCGTTTTTCTCAGATTTATTAGGCAAAACTTACGGGAGGTCAGCGCCTGTGAGACATACGGTAGGCAATCCCGCATTGCACGCATGCAATGCACACAATATGTTGCCTACCCATCAGGCGCTACCAGCGCGATGCAGGTTCGTGACGGAACAGAGATCGTTCCCATACTACGTGACATTTAGGGGGGGGGGGGGGTTCAAATATTATGGGGTCCCAAAAGAATCAGAAAGATATGGGGTCTCTATGGACTCAAATGATGTTCCTGATCGTTTTGGGACCCATAATATTTGTACCCCCCTAAATGTCACGTAGAATGGGTACGATCCCAAAGGACGGGCGTATTTCCTGAGACGCAACACCTCCCCTTTAATCTCGACGAGGTACTTCTCCGAAGTGCCACTTTTAGAGTGCAGCGTACCCTTTATGCACGAAACCTTCGATATGCTTGGCTCGTAGGAGCCTCAAGGAGCGTAAAAGGGGTGCGTGGTGGTTGGGGGGGGGGGGGGGGGGGCATGGAAACCAGGGCCTGCGCCTACGGCGTTCTTGGCGTTCGGTTATCCTTTCAAATTCAGCGGTGAAGCCAAGCCGTGCGGAACCACGCGGCATCGGCACAAGCCGAGACACGACTTAGCTGCCGCGGGCCGGGCCGACCGGGTCCGAAGCATCACGTTGCGGGTTGCCTACTCTGCGCCACGTGGGGCAGGCGGCGGCAGCGGGCGGCTCCCGGTATTGATCTGCGTGCGCAGTGGGCAACCGGGCCAGCCGGGCCGCGGCGCACTGGGCAACGGGCAGGCAACGGGCAGGCAACGGGAAGGCAACGCACACCAGAGAGCCATCGGGTACCCCAGGTTCTTTACGTATGGTTTGCAACCGCGTAGAACCCTCCCACAAAACCCGTTTTGGGCCGCGTTGACTGTGGTAGAATGCTATGCTCACACATTTCCGACAACGGATTTGGATTAAGCATTTATTTTCACGTCAGAAACCGAAAAGATTGCACAAATTGGACGTTATTAGGGTCGAGTTTTGTGAATTTGAAATATCTGACTTGGAACCCTCTCAAAACTTGAAAAAATCATATCCCCTGAACCTCCCTCAGAGCTGAGATTTTGACTGAATATTCTGCTGCTCGTAGACGACTCATGGAAAAATATTGGGCGATCGGCGTCAAAAAGGGTCACCTTTTACGGCCGTAAATTTGAATGAGACGGAGCGACACGCGTGTGAAAAACAAAAACAATCGCCCGAAGTTTTGCGGTGAGAGTGATAGTGTGACTGCAGTGACTGCACCGACAATCAGAGTGACGTTGTCAGGCTTGGAGTGAGAGACGATAAGGGGATGGAATCGGGCGCACGGTATAATGAGGCATAATGGAGTGTTGGTGCCGGCGGGGCTGGCGCTGCCGGGGCCGGGAGGCGTGCCTCGGGGGCGTGATGCTTTTAATAAGTCTGCAGGCCTCCGGCAGGGCAGGCCGGGCGCCGCCGACCCAAACTGGAGCAGAGGCATACTTACAAAAGAAAGTCTTGTTCCCAGCAGGGGTTGGAGCCCTTCACCACCACGGTCGTTGTTTTCACATTCTGCAGCTTCAGAGTCACGTACGAGTTGTTCTGAGCCGCTGCAAGCAGGGAGAAAAAAATAACAGAGTTAGAAAAGACATGAAAAAATACATGTGCACAAACAGTGAACAGATAAAAAAAAACAAAAAACATACAAACGCGAGTCAATGGGATTGGAAATATTCGGGACGTAGCGTCATTAAATTAGCTCATATAATAAGTGCGAAAATCAAGCATTATGCAATTTTCAGAACAACAATGTATTTCACAAAATTTTGAGAAAAAGGGGGGGGGGCACTGCAAATAGGTTGGCGTCTTACGACGCCAATGACGCCAAAATTTGGCGTTCTATAGAGGACGCCAATATTTTGGCGTCATAAGACGCCAACCCATTTACAATCTGGTCAGTTGAGGAAAAAAGAAACACGAAAAGTATAGTCTCGAGTTGTTTGCTGCTGACGATGCGGGGGTGACTCTGACTCACACGCCCACAAGCACTCCCCTCCACAACCACAAGTCGTATGACGCAATTGAAAACAGAAAGACTCCCGGGGAGTGAGTGAGTGTGACGCGCGTCGGGCGACATATAACCGCGCCTCAATAAAAAGGCCGTTATTGGTCCGTAATTTATTTCTTGTCGGCTCGCTGTGCGGCTGAGCGGCTGAGCGGCACCTCGCCGCTCCACTCGTCTGTCTCCCGCGGGGGAACCGGCAGCCGGCGCAGCCAGGCGCAGCTCGGGGTGGCTATTTTCCACGCCGCTTATTGATTCTGGAGGTCGAGAATGGCGTCAATTAAGCAGCCATTAGCCTGTGAGGGGGAGAAGGGGGCGGGCGAGAGAGAAAGGGGTTGTCGCGCGGGGGAGGCATAGGCTCCCAGACGGGGCCGGGCCCCGGGGCCGGCGGGCCAGGAGGGGCGACACACAGGTTGTTTACTACATACGTTATGAATAATAAGTACAGACTTAAAACAGCTGACGGCCTGACGCCTTCACCACGCGTGCCGGCCCGGACAGGGAGTTTTTGAAAGTAAGTGGAGGACGGGG
>NW_026267160.1:1675522-1679227 GCF_000697945.3 Frankliniella occidentalis | reverse complement strand
GGGCATGTGCTATGGTAGTTTTCGGGCCTGAAGGTCAAGACACCGCGTGTCGTCCAGGGGCGGGCGCGTCAGCCCTGGGTGAGCAGCAAAGGGATCGGGGATTTGGAGTAAGGGGGGGGGGCCTTGGACGCACTGGTGGACATCAGAGCGGAGCAAGGGGGGTCGAGTGCTGTACGCAGAGAACACCATCCCGCCGTCGTCTCCCCCTTTCCTCTCCCAGCTCGGCACCCGCTTGCTCCCCTTCACCGCACACACACACACACTCACAAAACAGTAAAAAGTTGGCTCCGGATCGGGTGAGGCCGGCTAGCGCGGCTAGGGAGGGCAGCCAAACAGCCAGCGAGATAAGGGCGAGAGGGGGAGGGGAGGACCCCGGAGGAGGAAGTGGGGAGCGAAAATCATTTAACTCTTAAAGAGGCGACGGGGCGGGAAGCGGTGAGAAGCTAGGGGACTTCCGCGCCGTGAACCTCATGTGCTGCGTATGATGGACCACACCATGTAACCCACCCACAAAGCGCCAGAGGGGAATAGGAGCAAACCAAGGGTTTGTTTCCTGTGTTTTCTTTGTCTTTTTTTTAGGGCTGTGCCAAATCCCGGGGAAGGCACGGAGCTCCGCTAGCGGTCGGCGGGTCGCGCGCGCCACCCCTCTCACATCGTGCGGCCGGCCGGCTCTTAGAGAGGTGCTCAGGGCCGGGCGTAAAAACAACAGAAATAGAGCGGAAAATATTGGGGCGCGGAGATACGACTGGGCAGCGCTGATAGCTCGGCAGCCGCCTCGGCCGCGGCGAGTCAGCTGAGCACGGCGCTGAAACGGGGACCACGCGTCCACTCGGAAATACTCGTCCAATTCAAGAAAAAACGACACTATGAAGCGAATGTTTCGCCCTTCGACTTTCAATAATGGAGGGAAAAGGCTCGCTGCGCTAAGGCTTCTCGCAATCCTAAATGACCCCCGAGCGCGACCGCCCACGTCACTGTCACGAAGGGAATCTTTACCGAAGGCAGCCATCCATAAAACATGAGGATTTTTTTTCTCTCTCTCTCTCTCTCTTGCCTCTTGATGCCGGTCGACACGCGACATCGGCAAGGCAAGTGGTCGGCGCGGAACGAGCCGCCCCCGGGTGGGCGCACGCCGCAGCGTCCTGTTGGATGAACTTCCGAGTCCTGCGAGTCCTGCGGGTCCTGCGGGTCCTGCGGGTCCTGCGGGGGCAGCAGGAAGGGCTGCAGAGCTCTGCGGGCCCGCGCAGGGCGCCCCCCTCGGCACAGCAGGGCTGTGCAGGCAGCGGGGCTCGGGCCGCCCCGCGTCGCCTGCCTGCCGTTATCAATAACCCCACCCCACCCCGCCACCCCACCCCCGGGCAGCCCCGCCAGGCCACAAGGCGCAGCACAGCGTAGCGTAGCACTGGCGTAGCGGGGCAGCGGGGGGCCACCTAACCTCAAAGTCACGCTCCCGGACAGCTCCCTCGCCCGCACTCACCTGTCACGCTTAGCAGGGACATGGCGGCTTCGAGGACTCCTCGGCCGACCACCCCTTTCGTTTCTTCTTTCTCCTCCGCTGCTCGTAGACGTGGAACATTGGTGACACTGTTTCAGTCATGGCACTGCCTCCGATGGTCCGACATTCCCCCGGAGGACGATGGAATCACAGTCAATTGACCTCATTCGGGAGCGGGCCGGCTCCCGCGCGGGCTGGGGGCCCCGCTGGCGGCCCTGGAGCACCCGGACGCGGTGCAGCCTCTGGGAGGGGCTGGGGGACAACATGAGTCACGAGTTGATGCACTGGGGCGGCAGGGAGCCCCCCGCGGGCGCCGTCGGCGGCACACCGCGGGGCCGAGGGGTGCGCACAGCGGCCGAGTGTCGTGGAGTGTGAATCATTTCAGAACAAGGGAACATTTTATAATAGAGAAACGAGACGAGAAATAGGTCTCGACTATAGTTTCGAGCCGTGTATTAACTCCCCCAAAAAGAGTCATCGAAAAAAAAATACAGGATAGAATAGAAATTGGAGCAAAGTTATCTCAACAACACCTTGCGCTGATCGCACAACTCGTGCGCGTCCGGAACAACCTCAGCGCGACCTACTGCACGGCGCGCAGTGAGCTGTTCGGCCGGAAGTCGGTCATTCATGTCAAATAACACACAACCCTCGGCCGAACACAACCTCACTTTTCCCCCGCAGCTCCCCGCGGCACCCCGCGCCCTCGGGGCCCGTCGACGTGCACGTCCGCGTGGGGGGGCTCCCACGCGTCGGTATGTCGGTAGCGAACACCGCGGGTGCACCGGGCCGTCGGGGTCCTGGACCGGGCTTTGGACCCCACGGCGCGACACGGCACGGCACGGGCGCGACACGCAGCAGCCTCACCTCCCCTGCGCCCTGCCTGGCCTGGCCTCCTCGTCCGCGAGTCGGTCCACCACTGTCCTTGCTGCGCCCGCGCGGGCGCCCCGCGAACACCAACAGCGGCGGGCGCCTCGGCGAGCGCCCCCTAGCGAGGGGCTGGCGCAGGCGGGCGCCCCGCCGCCATCTTGGATACAAATCGACTGGCTGCGCGCTGGGGGTGGCGGCGGGGCCGGGGGCGTCTGAGGACGTTGATGGAGATGTTGCTTGTTGTTGTTGTTGCTTTTGTTGTTGTTGTTGGTTCTGCTGCGCCTGCTGTTGGTTCTGGCGTGTCGCGGAGGGCGTAGAAGTAGAAGTGGTGGCTGTAAATACACACACAGGCAGAGATGACGACTTTGCGATGCCATTGTGCGGTAGTCTCTGTGGTGGGGCGTGGAGGGGAGGGGGACGAAAGCAGCTGGGGGGGAATGTGCTTTCCCGACACCCCCTTCTAAACGCAAGACAGGCCGGAGAGTTCGAGTCACGTCCGAATGGTGTTTGGTTTCGCCATTACAGAAGGGGATGCACAAAAAATGCAAAAAAAGAATTCACACCATGAAAAAAATAATAGATGGATAAACTGCAGATGACATGCAGATGCAGAAGGGCTACTAATATTTATCTATCGTTCAAAAAATGACATGCAAAAAGCACGCAAGGTGCTTTGTGGTGCAAAAAAAAAGTGGTGGCAGAAGAAGGAGGTTTGATTCACGGTAAATTTAAACTAAACAGAAATAAATTGGTTCTGCTTTGGAAGGACAGTTGCTCGACTTACCGGTGTCGTCCCGGCTGCCTCGCCGCGCCGCGCTCGCCGTGTCGCGGGCGTTGGCGCTCCTGGCGAGCAGGGGGCCGATGTCAGTGCGGTTCACTTCTTCTGGAAATCAAGGGAGAGAGCGACCAATGACAGCGAGACTTTGAGGGGGATGGGGGTATCTTAGGTGGTGCGTTTCCATCGTGCGAACCTTTCTTTGTCTTGTCCTCTTCCTCCTCAGAGTCCGTCTCCTCCTCGGAGCTGCTCTCGGTGCTGTCCTCCTCGTCATCGTCCTTGGCCTTGTCGGCCGGTGGCGCGGGCCGGTTACCCCCTGCGCGACGTGGGACAAGAGCAGCGATATTATTGGAGGTGCTTAAGACAAACTGTTGGTGACCTCGCCGGTGTGTGGCTTTTGGTGGGACATACCGAGGAACCTGCTCTGGAAGCGCGGCGGCGTCGTCTCCTGCGGCGGCTTGGCCGCCGCCGGCGTGCTCGAGGTCCCCGTCGTGGCTGCCGCGCCGCGGGCCAGGAACTTCTGCTTCACCTGCACGTCAGCACAACCCCGTCACGACACTACACA
>NW_026267160.1:1672825-1675472 GCF_000697945.3 Frankliniella occidentalis | reverse complement strand
CACCTGTTCGCACCGCGCGACGAGGACGACGCGGTCGGCAACCCCTGGGATGGTATGATTAAAATAGACACACGGCGGCGAGAGCGCGGCCCGGCGCGGCCCCCTCCCCTTCTCGCTGTCAAGCGCTCTCTGCTACCCTCCCCCTTTCTCTCCTCTTTCCCTGGCTGCTTACACCTCTATGCACGACCTACTCTGCCAAAGTAAGGTCGCCCGGAAACACTATACAAGATTGAGTGTGCCCCGAGGTTGTAGCAAAAGCACGGAAATTGCTATTCTAATTCAAGGGACGAAATATGACATACACCCAATAGAAAATACTGCGAAGCTTTGCGGGAGTGTGGAGCTCGTGTGGGCGAGTGGAGCGAACGGGTGTGGGCCGTGCAAGGGCGAGCTTCCACAGACTCTGCAAGGTATTACTTTGGCACCGGAGAGATGTAATATTGTGCATAATTCGACACGACACGAACTCCCGCAAAATTTTGCATAAGTAATTATGGTTTAGATAGTGTGTGTAGGAGGCCGAAGGGCCGAAGAGAGGGGGAGGTCGCGACCGGAAGGCAAACACGAACACGTACGACAAGGTAAGGAAGGGCGAGTCCGGGCGGGGAGCGGCGGAGGGTACGGGGCAGGAGGGGGGCCGTGATGGAACAGGTGTGTCACTTGCCGAGGTGCTCTGCGCCGCTCGGCGCGGTGGCAGGCTTCCGGAATCATTGCCTCCCTTTACTGCCGTTGCGAGACCCGGGAGTGGCGTGGCGGGCGGGGCGGTGAGGAGGCGCCCCCCTCGGGCCTCCCTCCCCCCCCCACCGCGGGGAGGGAGAGGGGCGCAGTGTATTATTTATCCACGCCCCGCAGGACCGGGCTGCGTCGGGCTCTGCCCCGCCCCTCCCCGCCACTTGGAGAGCCCCCTCTGGAACGTGCCGCGGGGTGCGATTGCAGCCGCTTGATGTGTCTGGAGAGGCTGAAGCGCCGGCTGGAGCCGAGGCAGGAGCAGCCCACCGAGGGGGGACGGGCAGACAAAAACCGCGACATCGGGGCTTCGCTGTGTCCAGCGCCCATAGTGCGGAGGCGGGTGAATTTATTTTCACACGGAGGAATACAAATAACCAATTATATACAAATATATATATGGTCGCGGAGCTCCAAATTTAATTTCAGACCCAAGAGCACAAAAAAAATAAATCTAAAAGGCGTTTCTGGTTTTAATTTGTTTTGATGGAACCTGCAACGAAAATAATATGCTCGAACTCGGGTTGTGGTGTTTCGGCACGGCACGGGGCCCTGGGCCAGCGGCGCGCCGCGTCCCAATATGGATCAGGGCCCCTTCTGGCGTCACTGCTGCCACTGCTTCCACTCCCCTCGCCACGCGCAGCGCGCGCAGCGAGCGCAGCGGCAAGCCCAACTTTTTAGCAGCAAGTTGGGCAGCGAGCAAGCGCAAGAAAGGGGCCGTCTTGCTGCTGCCGCCACCGCTTGAGCCCAACACCATAGTGGGATTCGCAGTTGCAACCTCCCCCCCCCCCCTCTTCTCCCCATGCCCTGCGCGCCACGCCATGGCGCCGCCCTGCAGCCGTCACCATCTCGCGCATCACGAACATCAGCACGGCCGGCAAACTCCTCCACTCCCACCCAACTCTGCCCTGTACACTGTCAGCTCTCCAACCAAAATCAAGTGGTTAAACGCACACTTCGAGGTGACCAATACTGGTAGAGGCACTGGAAATACAAGTATGCGTGAGTACAAATTCACTCACCTGCAGGAGTGCGACAGAATTTTTACACACCTGTAGATGAGGTAATGATCATTCAAACACTTGGCGACGGGTAGATGGCTACACTGATACAGTATTTATATAAAGCAAGTGTGCTCCTGCTCACCACATGCAAGTGTGCAACTGCAAGTTGAATACTTCAAGTGTTCAACTACTAACTCGGTAGTTGGGCACCTGTAAGTAAGTGTAAGCAACTTCCGGCAACTTCAGTGTTAAACACTTCCAACTCAGTAAGAGCCCACTCCACGGAAGTGTTCAATAGGAGAGTTGAACACTTAAAACTACACAATAACCAACCTCGACCAAGTTGAACATTTGCAAGTATACTACCACTGAGTTCAATACTCGGAAGTACTCAACTAGCAGTTTCACATTTACAAGTGTTGAGCAGTTGCACACTTAGTTAATATAAATTATTATATTTATTACTACTATTAGTATTCAGTTCATGTGTACGAATCTCTTTTCACTCAATACCACAAGTGTGCGAATGTTTTTTCACACATCTGCAGGTGTGTGAGAAACCCGAGTGTGAACCTTTCCACTCGCCAGCAGCCAGCAGGTGCGACATTCGTACACTTTGATTTCCAGTGCGTGTTCCTGACGGAACGCAGAATTGCATCACCCTGTCAACCATTAAACGGTTTTCATATTGTTCGATTGGGCAGGAAAAACACTTGAAATGAGAATTGCGCGGACAAATAGCTCAGGTAAATTTTCTTTACACCAAAGTTTTAAGAGAAAATACTGCGAAACTTTTGAGAGCAGGCAGGTGCAAGATGGCGATCACGTTTGTAGCGTTGGACGCGCGCGCCTTGGGCACGAAAGTGTGTCCGCGCTCTGTTTATTTGGGGGTCGCCTTGACCACAATGTGGGCTGGG
>NW_026267160.1:1645709-1665395 GCF_000697945.3 Frankliniella occidentalis | reverse complement strand
TGTAGCCACGTCACGGCCGGGCCGGGCTACTTGCCTGGCCCCCCATCCATCCACCCACCCCACCCCCGTCACGACGTGCATCGGAACACAAAACGCGCGCTGGGAAATCTTTCCGTCTAGTTTGTGGGGTTCATCCTTTCTCGTTGCCTTGAATTCATCTTTGGCCCCGCGCATGAGGCATCTATCCATCCAACTGGATGCGAGCGTCGCCCGGCCCGCGTCGCGCCCAGCCACCACCCGCCACTCGCACCCAAATAAGAAAAAGAAAGAAAAGTCGTCCGAGATGAGCAGTAGGATAAGCGGGCGGTGAGAAAGCTGGCGAATGAATTGGGGAAGGACATTCCTGGGGGAGGGGGGGGGGCATTTTCATAGCAAAATTGGTATCGTTTGTTCTTTTTTTTTTAACAAGCTTCCAACTTTCCTCACTTTGCGCGACGCCGCGGTCGGCGACAGCGTTTTATTTATCTCGCCATAGAAAATAAACCCCGGCGCGGCCCTTCCGCCGAGATATCGCTATCGGCTCACCGACCTTGCCCGCCCGGCCCGGGACCAAAGGGCCGCCCCCGCACCGCCGTACCACCCCGCGCGCCGCTGCAGACAGACGGGGGCTGGTTCCCCTTGGCCGATTGGACCAACACCCAAGTGTTTTCTAGAAAGGTCTGCCCACAGAGCAACTCGATCTAATGGATTTATTGGCCCCACTGAGTGATTCGTATTTTGGACGGGCCCCGCGGGGCAAAACGGTTGCAGCAGATCCTGTGGGGACCGGATAGGGCGGGGCGCTTCGAGGCCGGGGGGCTCTTCCGCCAATGCTACCGCTACCTTACCCAGTGCCCCATTCACCCAACTTCCTCGGCCCCCTCCGCCGCACCGCGCCGCACCGCGCCGCGCCACGCCGGCTGGCGGAGGTGGGGCCCCACCCGGCCCTACCCACCCCTTGCTCGCGGGGCCTCAGCCGAGCTGGTTGGGGTTCTGGTTCTGGGCACACTGGGTTCGGTAGGCCACGCCGCAGGGCCGGGCCCGGACCCACATCCAACGATCGTAGGGGAAAGGGAAGGTGTCGCGGCACAGCAGCACTCGCGGGGGGAGCGGGGAGGGCCAGGGGGAGGACAACAACCCGCACCCTCACCAGTCACCAGGCTCCTCATGCTCACGATATCGGCTCCTGTTCCTGACCGCTACTTGGACGCATCCTCGGCGGGTCGGTCCCCTGAAGACACATAGCTAGGGTTCATGGATCAGTTCTGCGAGCAGCGTGCCGACAAGGCAGCCAGAGTCCTGCTGAAACACAGTGACGCGCTTTCTAAGTTTCAATAGACTGGGTTTATTGCTATAATACTGTATTTAAGTTACTTTGGTTAATTCCATCACGATAAGACAGTTTGTATAACATCAAGGTAATTCTTTGCTCGCATCTCTCTTTCCCACATTTAATTGCAAAACAACATACTCTGAATTCTTGAAAACTCGGACAAAGGGAGATGCATCACCACTAAAGAGTTGAGGGCACAGGGCCGGTCTCTTCACTCTTTTGGGGTCTTGAATGTCCCATAAGTCTGTCATTCTGCAACCTCTGCTGACAAAAAAGAGGTGTTTGAAATAAACGCACGTAATATGAAAACAGAAGAAATACCAGAGCAGTTTGATGGAAAAAAGTCTCACCTCCGTTGTCGATTGTCAAAGCATTTATTAGCCTCAAGTACAATAAAGTTGGCTCCAAGCTGTTTGATAGCCTCATAAGCTACCAAAGAGGGTTTACGGCTAAAAACTGAATAAACTTCAAGTGTGCGGGCTCTAAAACATAAGATAAGAGATTGGATTGTAAAGGACACATTTGAAGTGATACAAAGTATATTTTGTACATCCTCTACGGAGCTCACCTCATTTCTTCATCCTCATAATATGGATGGTTTACTATAGGGTGTCCTGTTGACAGA
Source organism: Frankliniella occidentalis (assembly GCF_000697945.3). NCBI lineage: Eukaryota > Metazoa > Arthropoda > Insecta > Thysanoptera > Thripidae > Frankliniella > Frankliniella occidentalis. The sequence continues at coordinate 1,663,458 of NW_026267160.1, read as the reverse complement.
AGGATGCTAGCCATAATTGGCATAGGTCCAGCAAAGACATCTTTTTTGTTTGTGTTTTTTTCAACCCAAGTCAGAAGCTCCTCCAAAGGGTAGTTTGAGTACTCTCCTGACACAAGAGTAGATATTAATAATATGAAACAGATAATGAAATTGGTATCTTTGGCAATTACAGGCGTGGAAAAGTAATGCTCACCTTGAATATCATGTTGTTTTTTAATATTGGTGCATCCAAGCACACATAAAATTCCAAGCATCACCAGAAGGAATGAAATTTTATTGCATTGGTTTTTTTTAACAATAGAGATAGTTTTAAGGACCTGCAAATTTGAAGTCAGTTTAAACTGTGATATTTATGAAGCTTTTGAATGAGACAAGATTCAACAGCTATTAAAATGGTTAATTATTTACCGTGTCTGATGCAATCAGAGAAACTAAGATACACATGTGTGGGGTGAGGAAAAGTTTCAAGCGCATTGCCATCATAGACAGCACAAAGTAAACAGCTAAAAGTAAAATATTGAAGACAAGTGACAGATCAAGTCGCTTGAGAAAAAGTCTTATACTATAGTCGAATCTTTCCATGAGCGTTAGTTTCTGAGAGCTGAAACAAGAAAAGCATTACTAGATTCCATTGAGCACTGAGCACAATATAGCATACAAAACTCATGTTGACATAATATCAACCTTTCAGATGAAGTGCCTGATGGATGAAGTAGATAAATTTCAGACCAAAAAAAAATCAAAAATATTGCAGAAAGAAATGGGATGAGAAGAGATTTAGTTAAATGAACTACATATGACCATGGCAACCCTTGAAACTCAGGAGCACAGGTGTACATGAGAGTATGGAAATCATTCATATTCTCAAATATCTTAGTCAGAAATATTTTCACAATATGAGACTGAAAAGGATAATTGTGTAAGAGGTAATACAGTTAAATACTGAGTAAGTTGTACTGTGTGTTCAGTAAATCCCACACAATTTTAAGATATAGTTTTCCTACTTACATCACTACCAGTGCTAAAGAGACCATACTTTAACAAAACTGCAACACAAATTACACCACAGACTCTTCTAAAAGAACCCCAAGACAAAGTCAGTTGAGTAACACTCCTATCATGTGCAAGCAGGATCCAGGCCGAAACCAAGATTGTGGTAAGAAATGAGAACAATAGGAGCTGGTTACCCATGAGTCCTGCCAATGCCAGTATATACCCAACCTAGAGAACATAGTGGACACAAAGTTTTAACTTCTCATACATCAAAAGAGTTCTACTTTTGTTAGCATTGCTTGTTTTATACGTACCGATACCCATTGAAGAATTGATTGATATAAAAGTTTGTTGATGAGCCCGGTTGCATACATAACTACAACAATTACCACCTCACTGGCAAAAATAAATTGAGTAAATTGCCAAAAAAGAAGGCTGATGCAACAACTAAATGATACAACCCAGCTCTGAAAAATTAATTTCCATAAATTGTGTTTAACTTGTCAGAATGAATAGATGGAATTGAAACTTTGAACTTGTTACCTTCCAAGACCATTTAAAGATAATGAAATGTTTCCCAAATTCTTGTAAAGTATTGCTGACCATCATACAATGAAGAACAATCACGGGATAGGCAAAGCTTTCTCGTAATGGAGGTGTCCACTGAACTCGAGTGCTCTGTCAAAAACAAGAACATTTCAGTCGTTGGAAGTAAAGTGGTCAATCAATCAAGAAGTCCTAGTAAGCCTTGTACAAATACCTCAGCGTGATTGGCAAAGAATGACACTATTGTGAAACATCCCCCAATGACTGAACCACTGGAGAAAAGAAGATGAGACAATCTTTCCATGATAAAGAAACTTTTGTAAAGTGGTAAAATGAGAAAAAAAAATTAATAAACTTGCTGATGACAAACCTTAAGTGTGATCCATAGCAAAATACCAGAAAAGCTGTAAAACCAGCAAATATCCACACCACTTCCAAATAGAAAAATATGGGATCCTCTAATCCTACGCAGCTCTCCACCGGAGGCAGTCCTTTTCCCCTGTTTATTTGAAAGCATTCTTTCCCAGAGATTCCAAAGACATTAAGGCCTTTTTGGTACATTGAGAACATGGCCCCAATCATGGCCTGTAGTGAGAATGAAGAAAAAGAGTTAATATCAAAATATAATACTGCTGAAATTAACAATTGGAAATTGAAAATTTAATAAATGTGTATTTACCTCAGGGTAAATATTAAATTTTCCTAGGGAATTAATAGAACCTGGATACTCTGTTAGATTATCATGAGTTAAGCCTGAAATTCCTTCAAAGTACGAGGGAGAATTGACTATCCTCTTAAAAAAAGAATAATATAGACCCTGTAATCAGAACAGAATCAAATAGTGAGTGTCATAACTCAACAGTGTCATAGAAAACAAATTAAATGCAAAATTTACCATTTCAGAGCGGAAACACATTTCACGTTCCAAGTTTGACAGGTGAGAAAAGTAGCGGTCATTTTCAAATAATGTTGAGACATGATTATAGTGAAATATGCCCGACAGAGTACCTGAATAAACAAATTTAGATACGTCAGGGGAACATAGCTTCTAAAAAATTTGAGAAATATTTTTCTAAAATGAATAATAGAAATCAACTAACCTAAGAAAAGCATGGCAACGAAACTTTTACTGCCTGTTTTCTGACAATGGTGATGCTTAGCTGTACCACCAGCCTCTTTTTCCAACAAACTATGAATTTTTCTTTTCTGGTCATTTTCTTCATTAGTTTCCAAATTTGCAAATCGATTACCTAGCCGGCGTAAATTAGACATTTGATATTTGTGTTTGTTGTAGCCGAAGGTTGTCATACATTTCAAAACAAAGGAGTAGAGAAGAAATTCTCATTCTCATATTTGTGGCCGACGTCATTGCATTGTGGGTAAAAACTTCAATTTAGCAGGGAAAGCTTGACTTCTCAATTTCCCCTCGCCTAGGAAATACAAAAACAAAAATGCTTAAAAGAAGAACGGATTGGTTAGTTCTACTGTACTTTCTATCATAGAAAAATTACCACATCGTAACTGAAATCTTCATATTTTACTTTTTAAGGTTCGGACAACTAGAGAAGCGCCATCTAGCGGATGAACGATGGACCTTCCGCGTCACGTGGTTTTGCCAGCTAATCGATCCACAATCTAGAATCTAGACTTTTCGCTCTTTCGTGCGCCCCACGAGTTGGCCAGCCAGTCTGCCGTGTGACTCCCTCGCAGGTACTGTTAAACCTGACTGAAAATGTCATGGGTCTTCCCTTAATTGTTCAAAACTGACTTGCGCGACATCCGATGGTCGTTCCGTTATATTTTGCTACCGTTCTCTTGATTTCTTGCCGTTTTCACCTAGTTTGTATGAGACTGTAAAGACTTCGCCCTTGGCCTTGATTGGTTAATCTACAAACGTGGTTGTGCCCTGAAACAGCTGATAATTGCTTGCACTTACGCCCTTGGACCTCGTTAGTAAGATTATAGTGTAGACATCCGAGGTCAGTCATAGGAATTTATATTTAGCGTCCTACTGAGAGTCTGACGCAACATTGGCACTGGCCCAAGGAGGCGAGCGCACCACATCAGTTCGCGCGAGTTTGAACCCACTGAACAACGATCAGGAAGTCGTCCACGAGAGTGAAGTTTAACTCTACCATTCTTCTTTTTCCAGTTACTCCAATACCCTCCTGTCCACTATGGGTGTCCCAGCTGGTAACGCCGAGAATGGCAAGAAGGTGAGTGCAGTGTGACAAGAGATTGCACTTATGTCATCCTGACCTCTAAAGTCCACAAGAGCACTTAGCCAGCACTAGGTGGATCTTTATATTCTGCAATCATTTTTCCTTTCAATTAACTTCTTGTATTGTATTTGCAGCTCTTTGTTCAGAGATGTGCTCAGTGCCACACAGTTGAAAAGGGTGGCAAGCACAAGGTTGGTCCCAACCTTAACGGCCTGATTGGCCGCAAGACTGGCCAGGCTCCTGGCTTCCCCTACACAGATGCTAACAAGGAGAAGGGTGAGTAGTACTATCCATTTACCTCTGAGCTTGAAAGTCCTTGACACCATTATTAACCCGCTTGCTATTCTGTACATGTTTAGGTATCACCTGGGGACCTGACACCCTGTTTGAGTACCTGGAGAACCCCAAGAAGTACATTCCTGGCACCAAGATGGTGTTCGCTGGTCTGAAGAAGGAGAAGGAACGTGCTGACATTATTGCCTATTTACAAGAAGCCACCAAGTAGATTCTTAATTCAATTAAATTCATTGTTATTTATTTCTTAGTAAATGAAGTCATCCTGGTCACTAGGCTTATTGAGTCCTATGAGACTTCAAACATTGTTAAATACTATCTAAATGACGAAGCGTATGGCCGTGAAAGTATTTGCACAATGTGTGTATTGTCTGTATCTTAAGAGTACTCTAATTGGTTGAACCAATTTGTGTACTAACCCTTCTGATGGGGAACCAAATCTCTTAACCAAATAACTTCCAGGTGTGAAGTTGAATTTTACTCAGCAGTTTCATTCTGCGGGCAGATAACTGCTCTGATTGATGGATGTTTCTTTCTGAGAAATACAATAAAACATCAATGATTAGGCAATAGAAACATTTCATTTATTTAAACCCTGTTTAATTTTCCTCTTTCAATTCCATTTTTAAATTAATATTCATAGACACCATTTGTGACACAAGGTACTTATAGATGTGAGGCAACTCTATTCCCACAACCTCTCCTTTCTCTCCACACAATCGACACTTCATTTTTCTTCCTTGCCCTTCTGCCTGTGCTACAACTGCCAAATATGGACCCAACAAGGTTCCACAAGTCTGACAAACTTGGTGCTGAGGATGAAATTAAACAAAATTAGCTATAAAACAATACACAGAGTTTTCAATTACTTGACTGGTGCACTTACAGTTGATTTATCAGAACAATGAAACAATCGATCTTGGAGTAGGAATGATGCTCCATGAGACAGCAATCCATCACGCTCCATTTCTCCAAAACGTACACCACCACCTCTCCTCCGTCCTTTCACTGGCTGATGAGTGACTGAATCAACAGCACCAGTGCTTCTGACCTGTGACAGAAATGGGTGACCATAAAGACAATCTAGTTTCAAAAAAAGAAAAAGGTATCCTCAAAGTGAAAAGAAGGAATACATGCCTGCCATTTGTCAGAAACCATGTGACGGAGCCTTTGATAATGGACAATTCCGAAAAAGATGGCAGCATTCATCTCCCTACCATCAACACCACTGTACATTTTTTCAGTACCATAGTAATTGTAGCCAGCTGGAGAAAAAGTAAAATTACAGTTCACAACTAAAGAGAAATAATAATCAAGCCTATCAGACTGTGTCATTAACTTCAACATACCTTCTTCTAAGAGTCTACCACAATAATTGATGGCAGTGTCATCTTCAGTAAAACGGAATGGCGTTGCATCCTGTACAAATCCATGCATAGCAGCAGCCTTACCAGCCATGAGTTCCACCATCATAGCTTGTCCATGAAATAATGGATTAGTGAATAAAACAAGACCATGGCATATGCTAGGAGAATAAAAATAATAAATGCTTACCAATTGTCATTCGAGATGGAAAACCATGAGGGTTAAATACAATATCCGGTACAAGACCACTTTCTGTGAATGGCAGATCTTCTGATGCCCATTTCTGACTAAGAATGCCTTTTTGCCCTGCTCTGCTGGCAAATTTGTCTCCAACAGAAGGATTTCTCTGAAAGTATGAATTACATAATCAGAGTGACAAAAAAGAGAAAAATTAATTAATTAATAAAAAGTTGAAAGTAAAATTCTCACCTGCACTGTGTACGAAATGTTAACTTTTGTTGTTTGAGAACTTGTCAATGAACCACATTGCCTAATAGATTGAACCCATCCATCTTCAGAACCCTTGTACTTTTCAACTTGAAATTTTTTCCTTTCATTATCATAATAGCTGCAAAGGAATGGACAAGTAGTTATACAAATGAAGCGGGAACATTTTCTTGATAGACATGTTATGTATACTAGCATGGTTAACTAGAAACCCTTACCAACACATTGGGGAACCTTTCGTCAGTAAAGTTCCTGGGTATGGAAGACCATCTTCATCAAGTTTGTCAAAAATTTCAGAATTAGCAGGATCCCTTGCAAAATATGAGTCAGTCTGGCATTAAAAAAAATAAAAACATTATAGTTCAGATATTATTAACTTTACACAACAATGTAGAAAGTAGAAAATATGAGTAACACACAGTTGGGAGTTCTACAAAATCAGACTTCAAAATACAGCCAGCACCTAAGCCACGCTCCATTGAAGATTTGTTCACAATCATGGCATCTTCCATGTCATATCCCTAAAACAAGCAAGAAAACATCATTTCATTACAGATTATTTTTCAGCTTAGGGAGGAAATTTATTTTATAATACAAATACGTACAGTGTAAGAGATGACAGCAACAATAGCATTAGTTCCCATGCCAAAGTCATCCAAGCTAACTTCATCATAATGAGAGGGTCTGAAGAGGGGTGATGTGGGAGTCTGAAGACGATATAATTTGGTTTCAGATTGAATATTAAATGTGTGGCATGGAGTACCCATAGTTTGTTTACCCATCTGACACTGATACATATTTCTTGGACTTTGATTTAGGTCAGGCATGGGAATCAAGCAGGCTAGATTGCTCAGAAAAGCAGTCTTGGAACATTCCATATGTGTGGTGTGACCTTTATATGCTTCCTCAGGACTAATGCAGATATCTAAGTAAACTTGTTCAAAAGTTCCTATTAGCTCAACTTGTTTGCATGACAAGTTAATGACTGGGCGCATCATTCTTGCAGGCCCAGTAAACAAATAGAGGCCTGGATACTGAGTCCCTTTGCATGATTTCATTGGAACATGAGCAATTTCTAATGTGTTTGGCACCTAGACATAGATAAATGGAAGATGATTTAAAATTAAGCTGTCTATTAGGACAACACAACATAAAAGACATTTTGAGATTAAAGCAAGAAATCACAGACCTTTTCCCCTTTGACCTTCAATACGCGCAACTTGTCAACAAGTCTTCCTATTGAATTTTTGTGTACGTGACCAAGCACACGACCATCAAGAATTACAATGCAGCACTCTTGCAGAGATGTAGTTTGTGCAACAGGCGAGTTAAGGGGTAACATGCCAAGACTTGAGAGGATTGTTGGAATATTTCTCACAAGATTCTCATCTGGATTTGTGGTTACCTGAAATTAACAGAAAAACCATGAAATAAACTAGGATTGATTCAAAATTTTGCGTCTATACACAATCGAGTTTAACTAACTTTGCAGTCCTTAGAGAGATGGTTTAATAAACCACAGGGGGTACCATCAGGAGTGTGCACAGGACAAATGAATCCCCAAGCATCTGGCAAGAGCTGACGGGCTTCTGTGGTGCGCATCTCTTGGAAAAAAGAACCTCTATGGACAGCTCGGAAATGAGACATGTATCGCATCCTGTTAATATTTTCAGCAACAATAGTCAGACCTAAGTAAAGAAAAACAGAATAAACCATTCAGTAAAATGTGTCAACAACGTTTTTGATATGTTTGATAAGAAAGATAGTTTATGTTTAAAATAAATTTGTCTACCTTTGTCTTGTTGGACGTTGATTGCAGAGGGTAAGTTACCAGTTGCAAGAAACACAGACATGGCAGGTTCTAAGCTTGGTACCCTCCGTAACTGGTTTTGTAATTCAGCTAGGAGTGAAAAAAATCTTAATATGTATAAGAGGGTGTTTCCCCATTAACAATGTTATACTTAAACTTTTCCAATTGTTTTCTTACCTGGATCAAGTTTAACAGTACCTCCCCGAGACTGTGATTGTTTTTTTAAAATATTACTCCTAAGAGTAATCAACCACAGTTGGAGACGGTCTTTTAGAAGCTGTAAATAGAGATGGCCACCAAGAAGGATCTCTTGCATCATTACACTATCCACTCCCTCAGCTCTGCATTTGCCTTGAGCAAGACAGAGAAGTTTCTGGACCATCATGACAAGGAGGTTGACTTTATCCATGTTATTCTCCAAATGTATGCACACAGTCTTTCTATCATTGCAATACAAAGATCAGTAAGCAAAAGGTTTAAAAAAAACACTCAGTGGGACCTGTATAAGCATGAGCAAAGTAAGAACCTACCGCAAAATGAATTTAGAAATCTCCTGATCGGATGCCCACGATGGGACTTCGCTGGCAACACGGACACGGAATGTTTTACCAAGATAAGAATTCGCCTCATTATGGGTATGAACATTACTGTCATGAACTTGTCGCAGCATGTTTAAGACGCATCCTTTAAAATACAAGTCATCTTCATGACCAGCCATAATTTGGTCATAGACAAATTCATCAGTAACATCTGCTAAACATTTAATGACAAGTACAATAGGTATATAATACACAGCACGTCGATGAACTATTCTTAGTTTGGCTGTCCCATCAGTTACATAATGCAACACATTATTCTGTAAAACAAAAGAAAAATGTAAGCAAATTAATCTATAATTGTAGAACACAATTTTCAGTGAGTTAATGGTGCTGAGTACTCAAATCAACACAGGCTTACATTGGATGATTCATCTTCTCTTACACTACGCAGCATTATCCCCATATCAGAAAAACAAGAGTCTTTGCCTCTCCATGATGGTCGAATCACAGCAATGGGAAAATTTCGTCTTTGCTGCAGGAGCAGACGAATAAGCCTTTCATGACCTTTGATAACAAAATAGCCACCCCACTCTTGTTCATGTTCTTGATGGGAAATCAATTCCTTTGGCGACATTTTAGAGAGGTGACAGGCATCAGACTAAAAATATAATCATGCAAAGCTTTGTTAGTTATTGTACCAAACTATTTAAATATATTATATATTTCAAAACCAACCTTGATCATGATCGGGAGGTCTCCAAATTCTCTCTTGAAAGGAATTTGTTCATGACCATTTACCCACCATCTGAGGTGTCCGGTTAGACGTCCCTTGTAGGTATTTGCACTCTGCCTACATTCAGTAGGAAAGATATGCTGGTTCTTAATACCAACAGTTCCGGTGGGAACTGAAGGACTTTGAAGTTGAAAGTTCTAGAAGGGAACATAGTCAGAAGTCAGTTATAGTCGTCCCAGCAATACTTTGGTCTTCGGATCCCATGAGCGGCACTGGCGGTGCCCTTGGGTCTGAAGACCAAAGTAACACTAGGCTGACTATAACAAAAATGTAAAACAAGAATTTTTAATACAATAATAAAGTTAAGATAAGACTTACTTCAAGAGAAAACTTAATAATGTCTCCATCTTCTAACTGAAATTCAACAGGTTCAAGATCTTTGACGGCAAGATCAAGACCCGACTTTAAGAGAAAGTTAAATGAATCAATGTGGGGTTCACCAAGAGTTTGTAAGTACTGAAAATCACATTAAAATGTTTGTTATTATGAAATAATCAACGAAAACAACTTTAACCTAAGTGCTGTACCCAAACAAATCTGGGAAAAAATGTATCTTAGCCAACGCACCTTGTTTTGCTTCTTGGGGATCTTACCGAAACCAGTATACAAGTTTTTTAAAGATGGTACTTCAGGCATTTTGATTTGTTTGTTTACAAGAAATTTCAGTTTTTAATCACCCAACGAGTCTCCATGCTTTTCTGCTCCAACGTGAAATTTCAGGTTAAGTGCAACTAGTACTACCAACCCAAACTCAACTAAGATTAGCGTGGTAGACCTGTAGAGCAAGACCGCCACTCTGTACAGCTGCAAAGTACAAGTTCAAAGAGGTTACGGCTATTTACGTCGCTCATAATATTCCGAAAGTTTGGATTAAACCTGTATCACTATGTTCATGCGAAGTTGTTTGGATTTGATAAGCAAACAGGTATTTTTGCCCAGGTAAGCATAAAAGAGATGTGGTTTGAGGCTATGTCGAGGACTTAGCTCTTTGTTTACAAACTATTGCATGAATGTGTTCTTATTTGTTTTGTTTGACACGACCCTTTTTCAGTTGTATTAGTTGTGTGATTGCTTGAAACTTTCCATCTCGTCTTTAATCCACTGACAATCAATTTTGTTGAGTAACGCACTTGTGACAACTATTTTCAGTCTTATGACTATGTGATAGGGTTGAGCCACTGATTACTGACACACTTACGATAACTTTTGGAGTAATTATTTTGATGCTTTGCCAAAATTTAGACATTTGTCCAACCAGTCAAATGGTAAAAGAAATTTCTGAATGCGTTTCAAAATGTTGAAAAAGCTTATTTTGTCAAGTACAGTAGAAGTAATTTTCGAGTATGCACTCAGCCATCAAGTCTGGCTTTTAAGTCGTACACCTAGAAGTTCAGGACTTAAAAACGATAATTCCTTAATGGCTTTGTTTCCGAACGGTAGCAATTTTTTGTGTAGTTGGAGTAAAGCAGGGCTATGAATTTGTTCAGCGTCAATTTCATATAAAAAGAAATGCAGTAGTATGGTGGGTGAGACTCCAATTGTTTGCTTTGGTAGAGTATGTTTCAAGCAGGACTAGGAAGACTAAACCCTCTCAAGAAGCTGCTCTATAAATGTATTCCTTTTTTCATTCTTCTTATGTAATTGTGGGTATTTAATTTAGACATATATACCCCAATAAAAGTTATAGTAAATCTTAGATAAATTGGAATTAAGAGTTTCTGTGGAAGAAATTTTTATATCAAGAGCTGGTAGAGTTAAGATTAATTGAAATTAAGAGGTTTGTGTTGAAGAAAATGTTTAGTTTAGAGCTGGCTATGAAATAATTTAAATTTTCTATTCCAGACCACTCACAGTAGCAACATCTGCTTGGTATTCAACTTCGCCATCGATTCCAACTCCACCTAAAAGGGGTAAAACTGCTTGGGTGTTATACTTTTCTGAGCACTGGCCATTACTGGTGAAAGAGAACCCTGGTATTTCAAAAAGTGGCAAGTACAACCCTTTATTATGTTTTGTGTTCTCTCACCAATACTTTATTATTTCAATGAATTTCAGTTCATATTCTTATGCTTGTTCTTTTTAGATATATTTAAGAAGCTCTCTGATAACTGGCACAAGCTGGATAAAAGTGTGTTAGAGAAGTACCAACAGATTTCTGAAGAATCAAAGAAGAAGTATCAGGAGGAAATAGAAGTTTACAAGGCAAACCTTTCTTCTGATGACAAACTAGCAATTGCAAAGCATAAGGCAACTTTAAAAAAGGAGAAAAAAGACAAAACGAAAATTAACCAAAAAAAGGTAGGAAAGCACTTCAAAGAAGATTAATTGTGCCATTTCTTTCTGGAAATTGGAAATTAATTTGATTGGATTTTACAGCATCTAAAAGCACTTGGAATGCCAAAGAGACCCCGTAATGCTTACATCATATTCCAAATGGACTATGCAAAGAAAAATTATGAAAGTGGTTACCAAGCTATCAAGGTATGTTTATGTTTTTGTTTTTTTTCGTTTAGCAAAATCAATTTGGTTATTCTGGTATGTTTGTAAATGCACTAGGACAATTTTTTCATTTTCTAGGAATCTGCCAAGATAGCTGCAGTATGGGCTCAGCTACCAGAAAAGGAAAAATCTAAATGGCTTGAGCTAGCTGCTGAGGAGGAAAAGGAGTACAAGAGACATCTTCAGGAGTGGGAATCAAGAATGATTGCTGAAGGGAACATAGAAATTATACACACTAAATCAAAATCAAAGTGAATGTAATGTGTCATCACTTGATTACTTGTTTGAGTAAAATTAACTAGATAGTACACATTAAGTATGCCAATTTTGAGTTTGTTTTTTTGTTCTGTTGTACTTTTAGTCTACGTATGAGAGAATAGGTTACACATTTGTTTTGTAGTATGTTTCTGACTTGTCAAAATATGCTCATAAGACAGCAAACACGGACAAACTATTCTCTCTGAACTAGTCATGAATCTTTTCGGTTTCCATCCTCAACTCAAGAGTTGGCTAAATTTCTGATTAATTTTAATCTATGAAAGCTAATGGAGTACAGTTTAATGATCTCATCCATCTCAGAATTCACAAATTGTGTTATAAACCCACATGAAAACTCAGTGTTCGGTTCGTTACTATAATGATTGTTTGTGTTATGTTCTACAGTAGTAAGTAATCAATCATGCAAAAATAAAGTAAGTCTTTGTCTCGCACATCAACCTTTAATTGCTTAAAAGGAAGTTGCCAAGAATTACGTAGCTATTTTAAAAAAGTTAAGAAACATAAAAATTTATGTAAAATTACAAATATACAGGTGACACGTGACTGGAATACTGTATCAATAAACTTAAAGGAAGAAAACAACACTTAAAATTAAATCCCAAAGTAACTATTTTGTATGTGATGGCCTGCCTGTAAATGAAAGGGAAAATTATTAGTCGATGAAAAATAAAAATAAGTCAATTTTCAGAAGTTGCAGACATTTGAATACACAGTACACATTGTACACTAGGTTGTGCTTACTTTGGTTATATTGAATGTGGGGCCGGGGAGGCCGTTGCGGCCCAAAAGGGGGAGGTCCGAATCCCCCAAAATACATTGGTGGATGGTGGTACGGCGGAGGGTACATTGGGGGATACAATGGGGGCCGCATGGGTCCCGGAGGATAGGCTGGGCGGGGCGAGGGCCCAAATGGTGGTAACCTTGGACTATGATTTTGGGTATGATCCTGCATCAAGACATAAAGAAACAGCTTAGAGATACTGCAGAAAGTAAAGAATACATGATGTTACAAAAAACAGTGCAAATTACCATTGATCTACCTCTCCTCTCAACATTGTTCTCTTCCTCTTCGTCCACTTTCCTTTTCTTTTTATCTATTTCTTTGTCTTTATCGGTTTCATCTCTCCTTGAGGCTGAGGCACCTCTGCTTTCCTCCTTCTTTCTTGAGTCATGCCTTCTCTCATCTTCTCCTCTTCTTCTGCCATCGTCATCATCATATCTCCGTCTACCTCCATCATGTCGTCTTCTATCGTCATACCCCCTCCTTTCATCGTCATACCCCCTCCTGTCATCGTCATGCCTCCTCCTGCCATCGTCGTGTCGCCTCCTATCTTCAGTTTTATGGCCTGGCGCACTGTTGTCAAGACGTGTTCTATCCAGAGATGAATCCCGCTTTGCTGGTTTTGAGATAGGATCTAGAAGTAGAAATTCAGAATGAATTACTGCGCTAAACTGTCTTTGAAGTACACGTAGAACTGTACGTGATTTAGAGAATAAAGTAATTCGATGGAGAAGGAGGAAATTTCTCAAAAAGCCTTACCTGAAGTAGTAGCCTGAACAACTTCAACAACCCTTCTATGCAAGAGAAAATCAAAAATGGGTCTCCTGCCCTCACCTGTTGCCAGAAACCAAATTGAAAGATTAAAGAAGGAATTACTGCTGTGTAATGGATGACATTGGACAGAAAATAAGAGACCACTACATACAACTCACAAATAAATGTATGCAAAAAGTCAAAATTCTTGTCCAAGACCATCTACACAGTTTATAAAAATAAATTAAAATAAAAAAGCCTTTTGCTGTGTATATGTCATCATCAAAGAAAGGTAGTTGATACATCTAAAGAAACCAATAAGTCAGTAATTCTATATTAGTTGGAATTTGAATGAAGAATGGAATGTTAAGAACAAGGGGGGCAGAGTAGAGTACACCATAAAATTCTAAATTCTTACCTCAAATAATGCTGAGAATAAGGTTCAAATGGCTCATCAGGTGTGTGTGGCTCAAGAGTGTGTGAATACTAATTATAAGTTTCAATGAGCAAGGTATGACACCCAAACACAATCTAACTCACTTTCAAAACAACTTTCAATGTAATCACAGCAATAGGAATTAAATAATTATACTAATAAATTCAGGGAATAAAATTAAAACTTTGCAGAACCAGTGAGTTGATCAATTATTAATTTGATAAAAGTAAACCATTAAAACATGGTGAAAATGGTAACCCGGTACTTGACTGAAGGAATTAGATGTGGCTCGGTTAAAATTGCTGTACCAGACTTGCTTTTCTAGAATGTCAAGGAAAATAAGATGTACTAATAAAATTGTACTTAACTACCAAGCGAAACCATACTTGAAATTTAAATCAAATTAATCGCAAGTCCAGTGGAGAGTTCTAAAAATCATTCCTAGTTGGAAAAATATTAAATTGGGTTACTGAGTATCACCCTGTATTTCTACTTCACACTAATTTCAGAAATATTTTTTTTCAATGTGAAGAAATGTGCAGTGAAGTCAATCTAACATGGGCAGGTTCTTGTTATAGATTGATATACTACCTTTCAATGATGATGTTACACAAATTAGATGTCAAAGAAAATCCATGCTTTTGTAATGAATGTATAGTTATCAACCACAAAATTTCATATAATCATGATCAGCTAGATTTTAGATTGTAGCTGGTTAGGTTTGTCCATGCACTGCTTCAATGGCCACTAATAATCTTACAGCCAGTATGCACTTCCATACGAAACTGGCAAACGACATAAAGCTAATTAGAAAAATATGGCAAATAAAAGTGCTAGGTGTGCAACCACATGATCAATATTTAAAGTAACAGAGGACATGGTAATTTTTAGTATATTACAAGTGTAGGCCAATTTTGAAGATCTTCTAGATGAGCATAGTATTTTCTCAAAAGGCAACACTGAGCATTTAATTAAAATAGGTAATATCCTACTACGAACTGATTCTTTGTAAATTAATGAGTGATCAAGTTTGTTGAGAATATATATCCGACTACTATCAACTATTAAAACATAATAAAAGAAAGTACAGCGCCAGAAACGGCAATGGCATTTGCATATTGCATGTCAACTTTGTGTCGCTTTTGGTGTTGCTAGCGACTATAAAGCAGTGCCTCCAAAAGGGTATGTTGTTGGGCTTGTACAGTTTTTGCTCCCAGGTAAGAAGGTTCCACGAGCCCGCAAGGACTTTACAGTCTAAAATTTGCACATTATTTCCAATTAAATTGCAATTCATGCTTTGACAGATCGAAGGAATATAGTTTCCTTTGGTAAGATCTGTCAAAGAAAAAAACAAATCTGATTGGAAATAATATGCAAATTTTAGATATTAAAATCCTTGTGAGCTTGTGCGGGCTTCTCATCTGGGAGCAAAAACTACACAAGCCCGTAACAGCCTACTCTGAAGAAGACACCGCTGAAAAGTGAGCAAAAAAATCACCATGCAAAATCAAAACGATATTGTTGTGATTTCACCCAAATTTCACTATTGCTCCATTTCTAGCGCTGTACATGGTTGATAGTTTTTTGACTTTACAGAAATCTGTGAGGATCTAATATTTAGAGTTGCAGTGATGATAGTTTCTTCTTTCTTCTCATATTTTTAGTGTTTCGGTAATATGTAATGTGCATCAATTACTGAATTATTAACGAAATATACCAGAACTAGTTTTGAATGAAGTGAAACAGTGCAATAGTACACTAATCTGAAAAAGTTTGCCTTCTTCAGAGGACATTTAAACTGAAGCTAAATATTTTAATCAATCTTTGAAAAGAAGAAATTTAGAAGAGGTTGTCTTTTGGTTTAACTTTTTCCCCCCTTACAGGACATTCTTCAGCAGGATCTCTTGATCATTTCTGCATTTCTTCTCTCTTCATTTTGGGCATCTGGCCATTCTAGGCATCACAATAGTCGTATAGACTCCAATACTGATTTTGAAAATGTATAGTAACATGCCACTTTAAAAGGCAAGGAAGAAGTGAATATATTTTTAAAAGTTTAGAGGCACTTTGATAATACATGTCTCTATCAAGTTTAAAACATTTTTTTTCTTAAGGTTTTGAGATTTTTACTTCTAAAGCAAAGTTTGCTAAACGTTGAAGACGCATAGCATTCATGATAGAGTTAAAAGTGTTACCAGTGCTGTAGCAGCTCTGTGAGCACGTGCTCTAGTGAGGAAAACTGATCAGCCTCACTATAATGCAGCTATATAAAAAAGCTGAATTTTGACTCCACATAAGCCACTAGCTGCGAGCTGCTGTAAAAAATGGGAATTAAATCATGCACTGCCAGCTTACCCCATTATTCCTTTGATGATTTCAGAGGCGCAAAGCTTTGACCAGGAGACTGTTGCAATCTATAATAGACAAACAAGTGTTTAATTGTATTTTTAAAAGCAAAATACGGATGAATTTTTGACGAAACTGACATAAAATAATAAATCCGCAACTTGAAGTATTATTAGTAGATTTCAAAAAGAACAAAATTTAAATTAGATTAAAAATTTGCTGATAATACTAGATAAATATTTTATAAAAAAATGAAGTTAAGAAATACATTTTTTGAAAACTTATGAAATGGTACTGAGATAGAAAATTCAGATCAAAGCTTTAAGCGCATGAAGAAGAGGCTGGATCCTGATGCTGTGTGGCGGCTCTTCGTGGAGTACTGCTGCTGATGATGAGGTGCAGAGGTTTGAATTGATGTTTTCTTCAGAATATAGATTTCAACAAAGATATTTGATTGCTTCTATCAAAACAACATTTAAATTGACAGTTAAATTAAAACTTAAATTTGGCACTTAATTGAGGATTGAGATGTTGTATAGCCAACTCAAAGAAAAAGAGTTAAAATAGTTATGATAATTTAAGTATCCCAGGCTTTAAATTTAATTGAAATAGTTAGTAACTGTCATTGCTGTAACTTCTATCTTTTTAATACTAACAGACCCTCGAGAGTTCTTCATCTGGAGTCACTGTTGGCTTACCGGCTTCTCTCGAAATAAAAAAATCTTGCGGTGGTGGCGGCGGGCCTTCAAGTCTTCGTCCAGGCAAAGATACATCGCCACATTTTATATGGATACGTTTAAGCGTTTCCTTTGATGGTAATATATTCCCCACGGGCCCTGGACCTCGCTCTCTGAGAAAAATGTAACATATAAATCATGACTTCTAGGCTTTGGTTAGGTTTCACGAAGATCAAGAAGGTTTTATGCTTAAGTTTCAAAGTGGACGACCTTGAAAATTACATAGAAACTGTCAGCATCTTAGTTATGCTTAAGTCATGTAGCCTGTTAAGCCACTGAACAAAAATTCATAATAATTAGAAAAGTAACAAAATATTAAACATACCCTTCTGTATAAAATTTTTCACTGACGTCAGGTCTTTTCTCGCCGCGGTATGACACATTCCGCGACATAATTCTGATTTTAGATTCAAGTAAATAATCAAAGAAAGGAAGTCTAGCTATGCAGAGACAATAGGCGCTCTTGAGGAGCCTTTAAGGCAAAACCGAGTATTCAACTCAACCAAAATTCAATTAAAATTAAAACAACAAAATATTGAAGGAAGTCTTCCGGTAGAAAACACCACCCGCTGAAACTTCAGTTTTCTTCTCTTCACATATCACAGAGTTTTTCAAGGACAGCGAGACACAACCCTGCAGACACGACGCTGACGCTTGACGCTGCGCACCAGACTACCGCGCATCCCGGCGCGCGCAAACATGGCGCGGAGCGCGCGGTGGAGCGGGGAGGGGAGGGGGGAGGGGAGAGGAGGGGAAGTGATGCTGGAGGGAGAGAGAAGGGAGAGAGGGGAATTATAAGGGCACCGTGACTCACCGCGGCCAACTTACGTTCCGGGAATTGGGGATTAACTAGGCTGCACTGCACTCCTGCGAACGCAATGCGAACGGGGACTTACAACTGGGGGGGGG
>NW_026267160.1:1641849-1645314 GCF_000697945.3 Frankliniella occidentalis | reverse complement strand
CTCGTCAATAGCTTACTCTAACTTGTAAAATAATTTAAAGCACTTTTATTTGAAAGACATAGAATTTTAATGTGCATAATAAAATAGAGAGGTAGTGACAAGGACACAAGGTAAAGTTCAAAGACACTTTGAATGCACCGGAAATAATTCATAAGAAAATGTGTTTTTTTTAACATTGTCCATGGGCAGTAATGTGCACATTACGTACAATTTCCTACCGAGACTTGCATCATCATGTACAAGATAGAAAATACCACAACTTCTGTAGTGTTCTTAGTCACACTCTCAACATCACAGACATCGAATACAAATAACGATCACCCAGGAAGCATACTGCATGTGCTCAGCTATGTCGTCCACCCCAGTCCTGTGGGCTGGCTGCTGGACGCTGGCGAAGGACGCTGGCGTTCTTTGGCTCATCGCGGTGGTAGGGGGTTGGCGCGGCACGCGGGGGCCGCGACCAGGATGTAGAGAGAGAATCACTCTCCACACCGTGGAGCCGAGCCTCGCTCAGGGCTCGCTGCCCGAGTACATGTTGCAGATGATGCCCTGGATGGGGATGCTGCCGATGGTCCTGCGGAAGAACAGGTCCTCGATGGCGTTGGCGTGCACCTTGCGCAGCTCGGGCAGCAGCAGCAGCAGCTTGCCGAAGCGGCAGGGCTGGTCTGGCCGGGACGCGCTCGTGTACTTGCTGAGCATGAGCTGGGCCTGGTCCTGGAGGGCCGCCACCGCGGGGACGTCGACCAGGGCGCCGCGCTCCACGGCTGTGGACAGAGAGAGAGAGGCACTCGCGTTAGACATGTAGTTGGGCGGGCGTAGGGGCCTGGGGTACTACACTTCACTAGAAATTCTGACTTTTTCTGATTTTTTTATAGGGAGGGGGGGGGGAGTTACTCTGATACTTTTTACGAGGCCTAGCTTTGTGTTGTAGTATTCCGATGGTACTTCACTATAAAATTAAGGGTACACTAACTTTTCTTTTTGAACTTTCCTTGACTTTTTCTGATTTTTTTATGGGGAGGGGGGGGGGAGTTACTCTGATACTTTTTACGAGGACTCTCTTGGAGGACGTTTTGTCCACACGTCTTGTTTAAGTTCAAGTGTACTTGTTTCGCGGCAGGTCGGCGTGGGTCCGGAACTGGGCCATGTGGCGAGCCTTCTGCGCCTACTTCCCCATCACGCTGGTCAAGACGGCCGAGCTGGACGCGACGCGCAACTACCTGCTGTGCTGCTACCCTCACGGCATCATCTCGACGGGGGCCTTCGGGGCCTTCGGCACAGAGTTCGCGGGGGTGCGCGACGTGTTTCCGGGCATGGAGCCCGTGCTCGTGACCCTCCCCCAGCACTTCTCCTCGCCGCTCGTCCGGGACCTCGCCCTGTGTCTAGGTGAGTGCGGGGGCGGGCGCGGGCGACCAGATCCCCGCACCCAACTGTTCGAGTTTCACACATCTCATGTGCTCCCCCAGGGACCGTCTCCTCGTCGCTGACCAGCATCGTGAACGTGCTGCGGAACCCCCTCGGCGGCCGCATGGCGGTGCTGATGGTCGGGGGCGCCGCCGAGTCGCTGCTCTCGAGGCCCAACAAGTACCACGTCATCCTCAGGCGGCGCAAGGGCTTCTGCCGCATAGCGCTGCAAGAGGGGTGAGCGACAGAGCAATGCATAGTTTGATTCGTTACAATTATTGCTTCTGTGTAATACCCCCCCCCCCCCTCAATGTTGTTTCAGCGTGCCTCTGGTGCCGGTGTTCGCGTTCGGCGAGAACAAGCTGTACGACCGGGTGGCCAACCCCCGGGGTTCGGGACTGTACCGCATTCAGGAGTTTCTGCGGAGTAAGATCGGGTTGGCGCCTGTTCTGCCCATCGGGCGCGGACTGTTCCAATACTCGTTCGGCCTCGCCCCCCGCAGATTGCCCGTCACTGTCGTCGGTAAGGACCCTCCACTCCCACCCCCTTTCTCCTCCCGCTACTTTGTTGTTTCTGTTTTCCTGATCTACGAACATACAGTTAATTTTCTGTTGAATATTTTTCTGATTACAGTCGGAGCACCCATCACGGTGGAACGAGTGGCCGAACCCACCGACGAGCAAATTACTGAACTCAACAAGAAGTTTGAAGACGCACTGGTCAAACTCTTCGAAACGCACAAGGAAACATGCCACCCTGGAGAAAACATGGAGCTCGTCGTAGAATAAATAACTTGTTAACCGATTGTTTAAGAACCACTTTTAACGTTAATGTTTGTTGAATTTTCAATATATTTTTTAATGAGTTTTGAAGTTTGAATTTTTCTTTTTTCCTCATCTCGGTGAAAGGGAATTCCTTTCAGAGCGACTCCATACCTTTGTGAAGAGAGGAAGCTTGCAATGCCTCTTGTTAGAGTTCTAGGAGTTCAAGGATGCTTCGCTCCTCCCCACTGCTCCCCCCCCCCCACTTCTGTCCAGACACGAACGGACCGACAGGTGACAACAAGTACTGTACGTTAACGAGTTTAAAGCCAGCAGGCACGTGTCCGTAAAACAGTCACATCGTAGTTTATGATTTTTTTTCTTTTTTGCGGTGTACCATTGTGCCCGTTGCCGCGGTGCCGTAGCACACTGCTTGTCCAGCAGTGCCACAGCGCACGCCCGCCCGTCACCAGGTGAGAGGTGACAGGTGACGCATTCCAGCTCAACAGGCGAAATTTTCCGTCCCTCGTCCCGGGCCGCGGCGGCGCGGACGGGGCGCGCGAGGGATTAGCAGCTTTAGTGTTTTGTGTTTTGCGGAACTTCACTGGGCGGGGGCGGGGTATCGCAGCACCGCGACCACCACGGGCCGGCACCATTTCCGCCGCGGTTCAGCATGCCGGCGTGCCGACCGGCCTCAAAGTCCGTGCCGTGTGCCGTGTCGCCTGCTCCTCGAACACAACACGCGAGTGAGTGCGCGGCGTGCCCCCCCCCCCCCCCCCCCCCCCCCCCCCCCCCCCCCCCCCCCCCCCCCCCCCCCCCCCCCCCCCCCCCCCCCCCCCCCCCCCCCGCGGGGGGGGGGGGGGGGGGGGGGGGGAGTTGCCCCGGACACCACTCGACTTGCTCGACTCCACGGCAACGGCCGGCCGTCAGCCCTGAGCCCCCCAAGGCCGAGAAGGGGCTGCGATCCTTTGGTCCCGTTGCAGCAGGGTTAGCTGTGCATAGGACGGCCTCGGCGGCAGATATCTGGTGCAGGGGAGTGGGGGCAAAAGTGTTTGTTGTGCCGAAAGGGACGACGACGACGGGACGACGACGGTGAAAAGGAAAGCGGTCCGTCAATAACTCGCAAATTATGTTTTTAGTCTGACTCTGGTCCGCTATGCGGGGGCTGCTGGGGAGCGGGGGAGGGAGGGAGGGGGGTCGCTTTTATGGCGCGGACAGAGGCCGAGAGAGAGCAACCTGGGCCAGGTCGGCTAGGTAGGGCACCGGGATTAGCGCGACCTGCCCCGCCACGCCCCGCCAC
>NW_026267160.1:1637279-1637676 GCF_000697945.3 Frankliniella occidentalis | reverse complement strand
ACTTTTTTGGAAAATTAAAATTCCTAGCTGAGCCCGGTGGGCATCAATACCAAACTCATCAGATCTCTCTGCTGATGCCGCCCCTCGCTGCTAGCTGGCCGCCGTTCTCATGGCGTGCCATTGACGCCAGCAGGTGACCCCGCGCGGCCGCGATACCCGCGACCCGGACGGACGGCGCTCGGTGGTGGGCGCCGCGCCGCCATATGGTCCACCCGCACATCGCGAGCCACTTACCTGGCGCGTCCCCGCCCCGTGGGAGCGGGTGCAGAGCTTGCCGCACCATATGTCACTGCGGGGAGCGGGCGGGGAGGAGCCACCCCTCGCTTCTCTCTCTGTCTCTCTCTCTCTGTCTGCCTCTCTCTCTCTCGCTCGCTCTCTCCCTTTCTCTCCCTCTCTT
>NW_026267160.1:1633006-1634077 GCF_000697945.3 Frankliniella occidentalis | reverse complement strand
CACCCCAAGGCGTTCGGCCAGCCCGCCAGCAGCCTGCGGGTGGGGGGTGGGCTGTACTGTGCAGCACTCCTGTAGTGCGGTGATGCCTACCCGTCCATCCCAAGGCGTTCGGCCAGCCCGCCACCAGCCTGCGGGGGGGCTGTACTGTGCAGCACTCCTGTAGTGCGGTGATGCCTACCCGAGCACCCCAAGGCGTTTGGCTAGCACACCAGCCTCTAACTTTCGAACTAACAACGCTTATGACAGGGGTAAATAAATGCCTCTCCACCAGTTCCGTTTCGTTTCTTAATGGTTGGTCACCCTCATTAGAGAGGTGCATTGTATCGGGTATGTGTAAAGTTAGTCCAACACATGGGTTGAGAATGGAAGTTTGTTTTATTTCCTCTGTAAGAGGTATAAGGATCACAATTGACTTTGAACACATCACAGCACCACACACCGCCCCACATTTTCTTCTGGAGTACGTCACACAAAGCATCCTCAACGAGTCCATTTGCTCACGCCTGTCAGACGCACTGCGCTCTCTGGAATCTGCTGCCGGAGTGTGTCTTCACGACGAAAAGATTTTCGTTCTTCAAAACATAACAAAACAAATCAGCCTTGATACAAAATGGGAAGACGCCTCCCCATGCCGAGGTAATATTTCTGACAAAAAAAAAACCAATAGGGACTTACACGGTCCCCTATTTTATCCATGCCGACTGCTCAACTTGCACAATACATTTAGGATCTATAATAAGTTACTGTAATACTATTTTCAAAAAAATAAATAAAAATTACGATACATAAAAATAACAATAGAGTAAGTAGTTTGTCATGATCGCCGGCAGAGGCTTCCAGAAATTTGTTGTTGTGTTCGCATGGCACAGGCCCACGGCCCGTAGCCCACGGCGCCCACGGCCGGCCCCTCCCAGCACCGGGGCCCCAGATCAATAACCGAGGGAAGGGGATCTAGCGTTGCAGTTGAGATCAGAGATTCCTTACGACTACGGACAGGGCCTCGCGAGCTGCAGAAGACAGGCACGTAAAGAAGGTCTCACCCTTTCTCCATTTTATAGTCAATAATTAAAA
>NW_026267160.1:1632045-1632956 GCF_000697945.3 Frankliniella occidentalis | reverse complement strand
TTGTGTCTTTTTTCCAAATTTGTTTTGATGTTTTTGATATTTGTTTAATTTTTAAAACGCGTTTTGACAATTTTTGAACTTTTTTGAAATGTTTTTTTAACTTCCTTTGGCACTAGCATACCTTTCCGGTACTCGTAGAGGTCCACCTCGTAGCCGCGCTCGGCGCACACGCACGCGCACAGGGAGCCCACCAGCCCGCCGCCGACCACCACCGCCCTCCTGGGCTTTGCGGCCTCCGTCATGTTCGTGGGGATTGCTATGCCTGCTGCTGTTGCTCCGGCCGCGCCTCTGTCGTCGCACTGACACGCGCGTTTGGGATGGAGACGTGAACTGAGGCGGGCGGCGGGCGGGCCACCGCGCCGCGCCGCGCGTGGGCCTCTGTCCGAGGGCACCCCGCCGGCTGCCGCCCTCGCCCCCCGCGCCCTCCCCGCGCCCCGCCCGAGGGGCTTCCGGAGCAGGGGTGAACGGGACGCGACTTACCGCGAGCCGACGGCCAATCAGAGCAGAGCTCTCCGTGTGCTGCACGACGGAGTTTTGTGTTTCCTCCTTCCATCCCCGACATGTGTTTATGTATTATAAATACGCACGCGCGCCCGTCGCCCTTCTCTTGTTCAATCATGCATATCTCAAACACACAAGTCATCAGACGGATGAACAGTTCGCGAGGTCTTATCGTGGCGCTCGCCGAATGCTCTCCTAGATAAAAGAGGAGGAAAGGGGACTCCCACAAAATTGCACTCTGAACTCTAGTGGGGGAGGCGATAACCCTGTGCACTTTTAGCTAGTGCAACGAAATTTGGTGGATCTGTTCCATGAACCACAAGAAACGTTTTCAGAATATTGCGGTTTCGCTCCCCCTCCCCTCCAGGAGACTCACGATTCCCTGCAAGCAAATCTTGGAGTTGCCCCCC
>NW_026267160.1:1631244-1631995 GCF_000697945.3 Frankliniella occidentalis | reverse complement strand
CATGACAAAATGAAATTCCACGTTACTCAAAGATAAGATTTTTAATTTCGCGAGCAGAAAATTTTGGCTGTCATTAAATGCAGAAATTTTCCGTTGTGTGTGCCTGTCCTCGGCGAACTCCCTAGGCCCGTGGGCCGGGCTGGGCCGGGCGCGTGGGTGCGCCCTCGCAGTGCGCGCTCGCCACGCCAATAACCTCGTCTCCCCGTGCCGCGCACGCCCGCGCACGCCTGCGCACGCCCGCCCCTCACGGAGAGCCCGCCCGCCCCGCGCTGCGTGCGCTGCTTGCTGCCTACTGGTCCAGTAAGCGAGAGAGCGGCCGGCTGGCGAGCTCACACCATTGGGAATGAAAGGCAAACAGCAGCCGCCGCCACGCCCCGCCACACACCACGGGCCCGGGTGCAGCACTTCCTCATCCCCGTCGTCTCCCTCGGCTGGCTGGCTAGGTTGCTCCTCCGGGTCAGGTCCAGGACGCTGGCGGTGCGGCGGGGAGGGGCGGCACTAGCCCCACCACGCCCCGCCACGCCCCGCCGAACGGTCATCACGCCGTCTTGGCGTGCGGCTGGAAGCCGTACATGAGGAACGCGGTGTACATGACGAAGGCTATGGTGATGGCGATGAGAGCGTACATGAAGAGGTTCAGCTCGGGCTGCCGGAATCTGTTCTTCCGTAGCCATTCTAGGACGTCATCCTCATCAGTCAGATCCCCTGAAAAAATAAAAATAAATAATAAGCTATATCTTGTGTCTAAATT
>NW_026267160.1:1627214-1631194 GCF_000697945.3 Frankliniella occidentalis | reverse complement strand
CCCGCCCCATCTCTATTCTTTTCCCCTGCCAACTAGAAAATAAAAGCGTCTTATTGAAGTGCACAGGAGCGCGCCGCGGCCAACGAGTTGGAACCGACGCAGCGGAGATGACGACGAAGACTTAGGACGGATTCCGGTTACGTCCCGGGCCTAGCGCGGCCCCACGGGCGGCCCGCCCCGCCCTAGCGCGCTACGCTCCGCCACGGCCCGCGAGACACGCGATACCTCGTGGCGCCCTGTGGAGCCCTGCGGTCGCTAGCGCAGCTGGCTCGGGTGACAATATTGCACCCCGGTGGCATAGACAAGTCAGCAGGTAAAGCGCGTCGCGGCCGGTCACGGTGGCCCCCCACCGACGACATTTCGTAAATATCTTTTTGTCAGAAAGCACTTCCTGCTCAAGTTGAAGTATCCATGGCCTATTCCTCCTCGACGAAGTGTTATTTCTTCGGTAGCAGACCACTTCATCCAATCCAAACACCTCTAAAACTGATTGGAGGGAAAACGGAACAATGATTTCATTTCCCTCCAAAATTTGGAGGTGATGTGGAAGTGGTCAGTAGACCAGAAAATCCCCTCCAAACACATTATGGAATTGCCCTCCAATGTTGGCGGGGGGCCGTTCACTCTAAACAAAGTAACGTCTACTGTGTCGATTACCCCTAAAGTCAATAACAGTGTTCCTAACTTCGGACTTGCGCCCTAAAGTCGGAAATTGTACCGTTACGAACAATTTCTTTGCAATCCAAAGAACGAAAATTGTTCGTAAAGTTGTGAAGTGTTTAGTTCGTAAGCTTTTTACAGTGCGGTGGCACGCTCTCCTCAGACCCGTGCCTGCCGCCGTGGAGGTAGGCCACCCTTCAACCATACCGTCTCACCTCTCACCACTCCAACCCCGGGCTGGGCGTGGGCGCACAGCACCCGAGCACCCAACAGCTGACCGGGACCGGCCGACACGACACGCCGTGGCCGTGTCGTGCCTCGTCATTCCTCCCTGCGGACTCGTCCCAGACTCGTTCAGGGCTGATAATTGTTTACTCGTGGCTCGTTGCTTAATTTGAGCAATTTGAGACAGTGTGCACTGTAATCGGTACATGAACATGGCGTCTGCCATTACCGTGGATGAAAGAGACACTTTATTAGCCTCCAGTATGAGCGGGTAAGTTAAGATTCCACTCCACTGCCGCCGTTGTGCTCAAGATGTAACTCCAATCTGACCATGACCTAGGCTAAGGGCCTGGGCCTAACCTCCCACTTCCACCATGTGATTTTTCTTCCCTAGCACCTCTTGTGGTGCAAAGTGATGTGATGATCTGTGTAATGTTTAATGCCTTTGTGTTATGATGGCATTACTTATGTGTTCTGTGTGGTTGTGCACTTTAAGTGAATTGTGTGAGAAATTTGCAAGGGTGAATGGTGACGTCACAACTGAGGTGAATTTATGCGCTTGTTTGCGCTTTATCTCTTTTCCTTGGGCCCAGGGTTTAACCTTTCTATATTTTTGTAAGTGTTTTCTGTATATTGTGTGCAGTGTAACTGTTCAGACAAGTAAATGTTCTGCAATTAGGGTGTGTATCATGTGATTGTGTATACTTTGTCTACCGTACTATTTTGTTTTCTGTTGCCTTTAATGTAGTGTGTCAACGCCTTAAATTTTTGTTTGGACTTTCACTATTTTGTTTTGGATGATTTAAATGATTGTTTAATCAATTCTTTGCGACTGTTTGACTACATGTTCGCTTTTCAATCCAATGGATGCATTAATGAATTTCTCATTTGCCACGATTCTTTTGGCTATTGAAAAATTAATGTATTTAAAAGGCAAGGGTATAGATTTTTTTGTTCAAGTGTTATTATAAATTTACTATTATGCCATGCATTGATTTGACTTAATGTGTTTAAGATCAGAAAATAATGTGAGTTAAATTATTTGTGGGTTCATGCCCCACGTTAGTGCTCATAGGTATTGCTTTTGATTTGGCTCATCATAAGATCTACAAATGTAATAAATGCTTGCCTGACCCTCTCAAAAATATTTCTTAATAATTCAATCAAACTGAAATTAGACCTTCCAACTAAAACAGCCAGGGAAAATACCCGAGAAGAGTTTGTGCACAATCTTACCCACTACTAACCCCATGACAGCGGACCGCCCGATGCTCCCCTCTGCCTCCCTCTTGGTCGACCCGTACCACGCCCCTGACCGCCCCTTACTCTTCACTGTGGGTATTTGTTTGGTGTTATAACACAGTACTGTACCCAAAAGCCGTTCCCGGAAAGATTCATATCAAAACTTTACGTCGATTAGAGAGACATTCGTATCGAAACTACAACATTTCGACGTAGATTCCACCATTTTGAGATAATTTCTTTGTCGAATCAACTGCCACTTCGCACTGTTTTATTTTATTTTATTTCTTTTTCAGACTAGCAGCGATGTTCGGTAACGCTCGTCTCTGCCGCCGGCCGGAATCCAAGATGTTCACAAGGCCAACAGGAGAATCGATAGTGTTCAACTTGTACCATTGCTCAGACAAAGAATCCTTGGCCAGAAATATCGAGGTATGGTGATTCGTATTGTTTGATTTCGTGTTCTCTCTCTTACTCTCTCTCTCTCAAGTAATTTATTTCTTACGCAATTTTTGAACAGTTCGTTGTTTATAAGCCATGGTCTTGTTATTCTCACAGTCTGGAGGCGGGCCCGTAGTTTAAAGAGATACATTCGAGCGTAACTCTTACATACTTACTCTTCGAGATGGGGCGGTAAGGTCGCTCATTGTGGAAGATGAGGAGCATTTTTCTTCGACCTTCGTGTGGGATAGCATGAAGAAGCACGAGCTCCAAAACATCCATGACTATCGGTAAGTTATTCTCTGTTGAGTGTAATTGCTCGGAATGCCTCATCGTTTTCGAACGTACTTTGTGACATGTGTGTAATGTTTCAGATCTAATATAACGTCCAACTATAGTCCGAACCTCGACATGGAATGTATTTTGCGCGGACAGCAACGGACCTTGCAGGAAATGGCGAAGCTGTGAGTATTTTATTAATCTCTAGGCTGCCCCACTCTCTTCCCTCTTATGGCGCAGGGGCTCGCAGGCGGTTTGGTAGGCAACTTGCCTTCCCACTCCCCTCTCGGCTGATTGTGAGCAGGTCTTGTTTTTCAATTCAAAGCGAACCAGATCCCCGCCCCACGGCGTCCGCATGTGACGCGAGCCCCTCTGGCGGGCGCGCTGGGCGGAACACCCGAAAAGTTGGTTACCGAAGTTAGTTTCACTATTCACTGAGAACAGTACAGCGCCTGCGAAGCTCAGGGTAGGCCAGCCCGCGGTACACGCATGCACGGCAGCAGCGAGATGTTGCCTACCGTCTAGGCGCTATGAGGCCTTGCATTGCCTAAACCTCTGCAGTTTCGTAACGGCAAATGACGGGCGCACTCTCTGGATGATCCCACTACAATGAGCGCGATACATTAAGTTAAAGAACAAGTCTATTTGCCATTAGAACACTATTTAATTTGTTTGTCTAACGTCTCCTTTGTCGTTTTTTTTTAAGGAAACTTGTGCCACGTAAGCGGTATACGCCGAAGGAGAAGGAGGCCATTGTGGCCTATGTTATTAAGAACATCAAAGAATACCATAATGGAGATAGACAAAAGTTTTGGTCTGGAATGTCTGGGGTGAGTTTTTGTTAACAGTACATAGCTATTGATTTTCATAAAATATTGCTATATTTCATCCATTTTAAATTGTTTAACTTCCCGTCCCTACTCGGCAAATTATTTCACTTGCTTTTCCGACATGACACCATTTTGTTTTCCCAGGCTGGAGTATTTGCTCACTTTTGTTAACCACATCTTTTTTTTTTATCTAGAACTTTGGAATTCGAAGTGGGGATGCTCTGCGCAGCAGTTCAGTGCGATAGTGCTCGCCAAGAAATTGAGGCCGGACATGATGGAGCAGCTTGGGTGTGTTAAACTTTT
>NW_026267160.1:1616371-1621822 GCF_000697945.3 Frankliniella occidentalis | reverse complement strand
CCCCCACCCCCACCCTCGGCGCGGCTGTCAACAGTCCACCTCCCAAGCGTAGGGGCAGTATGGGTTGCCTACGCTAGGGCGCCTGCCGAGGAAAAAGACCCTGCGCACCTATCTCCTTGGCTTACCTCTGTAAATACTGGGGAATCTTTTTCTGAAGTAGACGATTGCAGGAAGTTTGGTGACACCCCATTTGCGGGCGTAACGCGGATCCGCCATTTTGACGAACGTTATGTCCATGTTGTCGGTTTCCCCGTCGATTCTCTCCAGCCTGTCCAGGATCTTTATGCCGTCATCCTCATCCTCGTCGTCTAGAGGGGGAAAGTTTTTGGTCATAAATATGAAGAAACAGAAGCAATCATAACAACTACTTTCTGGCACTTACAAAAGTAAACGGCAAGAAACTCGTTTTCGTCCAGCAGCTTGTCCAACATTTTTCTGTTGACCTCCTCGATCTCGTTCTTGATCTCGAAAACGTCTTGAGCGGTAAGCCAGGCGAGCACCTTCTCCTCGTCAGAAAGATCACCGTCGAACAAGAGCGGCACTCGTTTGCGGAAAAAGACGAGCGACGGCGAGTTTATGATGTTGTGTCTTGCTGCTGCCTCAGGATCCGCAATCTTCACCATGTCGATTCCTTTTAGACCAGTAAAACGCATATTTAGATAACAGTGCAGTAAAAAATTAATGAGGTCATAGGCACAGTTTGCGAAACTTACCAAATTGATCAACCTCTCCGTCGATTTTCTCTAGTTCCTCTAGAATGTCGTCACATTCTGGACAGTCGTCATCGTCTGTAATAAGAAAAGTATCTCAGTGCAACGATGGTTTTGTCGAATTTAAATCGATGGTGCACTGGAAACCCAAGTGTGTGAATGTCGCACGCAGGTGTGTGAATATCCATTCGTACACTTACGGGGCAAACCGTGTTTATTTTTCCTTAAAAAAATTTCTAGGAAAAATTCACACGTTTACCCTGTAAGTGTACCAGGTGATTCAGAGCACGCGCCGCCGTGTTGCGGGTTTGCCTATCCTCGACTCGGCGGGCGCACAGGTGAGAGGTGAGGAGGTGAGGGGTCCCCACCTCACCTCTCACCCGTGCGCCCGCCGAGTCGAGGATAGGCAAACCCACAACACGGCGGCGCGTGCTCTGAATCACCCGGTACGAATGGATATTCACACACCTGTAAGTGTGCGACATTCACACACTTGGGTTTCCAGTGTGCATTACTTACAAAAGAGCACTGCCAAGTAAAGACTCTCGTCCAAAAGTCTCTCCAACATTCGTTCATTGACCTCTTCGATCTCATCCGCCAACTCTCGATTGTCGTCGTCGATCAGCCACTCTAGAACTGACTCTTCATTTTGCAGATCCCCTGTTAGAAGTAGAAAACGTTTTCAATTACTGGTGTTGAGGAGACATTAGACATACCGTGTATGTGATGGGCAGTTAACCTGATACCTTCAAACAGAAGCGGATTGCCATTACGGAAGTACACCATGGCGGGGAAAGTCTTAATGGAATAACGCTTTGCAAGTTGTGGATCTTGGATTTTCACCATATGAATACCGTACACATCACATTCATCGTCCACCTTTTCCAAGCCATCCAGGATCAAATCGCAGGTGTGGCAATTACTTTTATCTGGAAAAGTCAGTCATCAAAAGTTTTCGTTTTTGGGTACCAAGAAGTTTAGGTCAGTAAACCATTGCGCATTTACTCACAAAAGTACACGGCCAAATATTGCGTGGACTCGACTGCGGCCTCAAGCATAACTCTTGTAATTAGTTCGATTCGGTCTTCAGTTCGCTGAGTGATAAGCCATTGCAAGACTTCTTCCTCCTCCGCGAGATCACCTAAAATCCAGAAACTATACAATTAGTTTTATAAGGTCACACTTCCATAGGTTTTGATTCGAGGTATAAAACTACTTGTTTAGTATAATTGAAATATTTGCTTCTTACGTACCCTCAAAAACATTTGGTATTTGATTTTCAAAATAAACTAGGCAGGGGAAGTCAGTCACACCGTAGTCCTCAGCGATGTCAAAATCCTGTGTATTAAAGAAAGTTAGTTTATTTATTTTCGGGAAGATGAATGATGACTCGCTGAATCTACAGAAAGTTGTGATGAACACTTTAGTAATGGCTTACCTGTGTCTTAACAAAAATAATACCGTGTCTGTCGCAGTCATCGTCGATATTTTCCAGTTCTTCCAGGATTTCCTTGCATTGTTCACAACCGTCTGCCCTGTCTGAAACAAAATAGAAGAATTTTTAAAATTCTAGACTGCGGAGCAGAGAATTCTTCAAACAGCGTTTCTGTTCTGTGTATTTTCTAATTTGTCGTAGTCTAAAATAGATTGAACGGTAGTCATACCCCTCTTCTGTACCATAATATTCTCTTGCCCCGTATTCAGGAGCTCAACAACGCAGTCAACAATTATTGATCCGTCCAAAAAGTTAACAAAGTCAAAAGTCGTACAAAACTGGTGTATATACAGGGAAGGGATTTGGGTGGTTTTCACTGCAACCACACCGCATACCAGTTCCGAACACAGGAGGGAATCAAGATTGGATTGTAAAAGCTGCTTCACACCCCCGAACTAAAGCCTCTTTGCCATAAGAGGGTTGCTCTGGCATCGCCGACATGCACGGTGTGAAGCTGATCTACGCGATGGACAGGCAGAGGGAGATAGGGCTGCCAAAGGGCTGCCAAAGGACTGCACAGAACTTATTCTTCCAGTTTTGCTCTTGTGATCCTGGTCCGGCTAAATGGCACTGAGCCACCCGTCACTCAAAAACTGCATGCGCTTAAGTATTTTCTACACTGAGACTGGATTAGAAACTAAAAAGCTTTGCACCATCATGCTATACATTAAAGAAGCAGTTCGAATGTCGCGTGTGCATTGTGCAAAAATAGGTAGAAGCTAGACTCAAATCACAATTGCTTTAGTAAATTGAGATCATCGTAAACTAATTCGCAAAACTCTTTGACAAAGTTTCTAATCCAAATCCACAGCTTTGAGATACCATCGCCTGCCAGAGCCTCCTCTCCACCGGCTGCCCCCGGACTCGCCCCTTGGGGCGCTCCACTCGGGGATCCGCCCTCTGCAGAAGTCACTTTTTCCTCGAGTAGTTCCTTACGCCGCTGCTTCCGGAACTGCTTGCTGCTACACATGTCGCAAAGCGTCTTGTTCCCTGGGGGATAACACACGCGTCCGTGACCAAAGAGCCGTCGCAGAGAACGCGTCCGAAAAATTTCGATTACTCCCAAGCGTCACGTAACATAAAGGTAATTGGGATACAGCAAAAAGCAATATTTGTTTTACACGCTACAGATTTTTGCTTGCCTTCCGACCAGTCCCTTCAAAAAGTAAATGTCACTTAAAAGTTCAGAGCTGACATTGAGAAACAAACTGTACTTACAAAAATACACAGCTAACGAGTCAGACTCCTCAATAAGCTTGATAAGGTCTTCGCCATCAAGGTCTTCAATTAGGTCTCCACCCGGGTCCTTCTGCGTAAGAAGCCAGCTCAGTAGTTGTCCCTCATCATAAAGATCCCCTGAAAATATACGGACCGAAATTTAATTTGAATATTTTCGGTAAAAACGAGGACAATTTAAAGAGAAACGTTAAGTTACCTGCATAAATTACTGGATCTTTTGTGCCCATTTTGAAGAAAAGGACAGCCGGCAGTGCAAAGACACCGTAGTCCTTGGCCATCTGTTTGTCGTCAATTTTGACGAAGTTGATTCCAGCACCATCAGCCTCATCATCAATGTGCTCTATCTCGGCGAGGACACGGGCGCACTGCTTGCAGTCGTCACTATCTGGACAGCAGGAGGTTTATCACGCGTTTTTGTATGGGCTGTATCTTACGATTGATGATTTCTGATCCAATCGTAAGTAGGTAATATAAAAGTCCAGACATAAGACTCACAGAAAAAGACTGCAACGTAATCAGACGTTTGACGGATTTTTGCGAACATTTTCTTGTTGACACGCTCGATATGGTCTGTAAGTTCCATATTTTCAGGGTCCGTCAGCCAATCGAGCAGTTCCTCGTCATCGTCAATGTCCCCTGAAACACGTCAAAATGTACATCATAAAACAGAACACCGGAAGAGTAACGCAACTGAATAAAGCAGGGTGTAAACAACTTTAAAGTGGTCAAACAAAAGTGAATTTCTTTAAATTCGTGAAAACAAGCCAAAAGGCGGAGTTTACAAGGCACCGTCGCCTCCGCAGCGCTGCAGTCGAGCGGCAGGAAACCCCCCACTCTTCCCACTCCCCACCAGGGAGGGGAGTGGAGGAACGCCGGTCGGCAGCGCTGCGATGGCTGCGGCGCGTACTAATTTTAGAGACGAATGGTGCTATCGTACACGCCGCGGCAGCATAGGGATATAGCCGTCACAATCTCAATTAGAATCAGTTTGTATCGAGTGAGTCGAAATTGACACCAAAATAGTCAGTTGTTTACCCTTTGTGTGAAACTGTTTTTGTTTTTTACCGTCGTATTTGATAGGTTTTCCTTTTCTAAAGTACGTTATTCCTGGGGGGTCACGGAAGCCGTACTTTTTCGCCATGAGCTTGTCGCTGCACTTGACTATTTTGATTCCGTATTGCGCGGCCTCGTCGTCAATTAGCTCGACGTGGCGCAAGATGCGAGGAACGCCGGGATCGTCCTCCGTGTCTAAAAGAAAATCACTAATATTAGCTCAGTCCATATCGAAAGTTCAGTTACGCAACCGTCTCACAAAATTAATAGAAAGTACGATAGTACGAATGACAGTTTACTTACAGAATACAACAGCCAGGAATTCTTTAGAGTCAATATACTCAAACAGCTTCTCTCGGTCGATATCCTCTATGCTTTCGTCCATTTTTTGTTTCATCATCCAATTCAAAACGGCATCTTCGTCGAGGAGATTGCCTGTTGGGAGTGAAATTAATGATTAAACTTAAAATCTTATCAGAAAAAAGAGAAAACGGATGATTTTGCGAGTGAATCAGAAACATATGCGGTTACCCACCTAACGATATCGCTGGAATCCCTGACGTTAATTATAAATATCACTCACCTTTCATCAGAAGAGCTTCCTAGTGCCTCTATGTGGCTACTGAGCAAGTTAATGCTCAATAATATTTTGCCACCGTATTGTGTGTTAATGCTCCTTTCTCTAGCCACAATTTCACATGTGCCGAGCAAACGTTTAACTGTCCGAGTGATTTTTTGTTGTTAAAGAACAATGATGAAAAGTGATGCCCCAATGTCGTTCATTAAATAGTGCAATTTTATAAAGTTAGTTTTATTTCCATTCAATTTTTGTACAGCAGTTTCCAATAGTAGTCTAATGAGCGAAAATAAACCTTCGAGATGGTTTCTTTCCAAAAGTGAGTGAAAATAGGGCATTCCAAATCACAACAGTCGAAGAAAAGGTCTTTGAAAATA
>NW_026267160.1:1615779-1616321 GCF_000697945.3 Frankliniella occidentalis | reverse complement strand
TGCCTGTCAAAGATTATAAAGGGACTTGCACAACGTTCTGAGGCTCTGCGGCAGCAATTCACTGCAACAGTGCTCGCCAAGAAATTGAGGCCGGACATGATGGAGCAGCTTGGGTGTGTTAAACTTTTTCTTATTATTCTATGTATTTTTTCTTTTGCGCAAATGCTTTAAATTGTGGTGCTAATTTATTTAAAATTTTACTTTCAGAGATGCTTTAGACAAGTGCAAACGACGACACACAACAGAAGTAAGCTGTCCTTTGGGGCCAAGTGCCGCGTAATGTGCAACTTTCTGTATTTTTCTTGTTGGGGTATTTTATTAACTCACTTTCTTTCACTCATCTCCACTTATAGAATTAAGACCAAACAGTCGTGTCGGCTGCTGCAGCCCAACTGAAGGTGAAGACGACCAACTCCGTGGTGACACGGTCCAAAAGGAAGCAGACGGAAGCACAAAAGCCTCCCAGCATCCAAGAGGAATAAGGGGACGAATTCACAAGTAAATATCATACTTCGATATACAGGGTGGTCCACAGACCCCTT
>NW_026267160.1:1612970-1615627 GCF_000697945.3 Frankliniella occidentalis | reverse complement strand
ATTTTCAGAGATGCTTCAAACAACTGGGAAGGACGACCCACAGCAGAAGTAAGTTTGTCTTTTTTTGGGCCAAGTGCCGCTTAATGTGCAACTTTCTGTATTTTTCTTGTTGGGGTATTTTTATTAACTCACTTTCTTTCACTCATCACTTTTAGAATGAAGACCATACGGCTGCTCGAGTCCAAGTGGAGGTGGAGACGACCAACTGCGTGGTTACACGGTCCAAAAGGAAGCAGGCCGAAGCAAAAGGCCTCCCAGCATCCAAGAGGAATAAGGCGACAAATGCACAAGTAAATATCATACTTCGATGTACAGGGTGGTCCACAGACCCCTTCCTTTACTTTGCTTATTCTGTACCGCATGCAGGCGTGCGGGCGGGTTGCATACTCGCACGGGGCCGTAAGGCGCCGTGGTAAGAAACGGTAGGCAAGCTCGCCCGCACGCCTGCATGCGGTACAGTATAAGCAAAATAAAGGAAGGGATCTGTGGACCACCCTGTACATAATGTGCAATTTTCTGTATTTTTCTTGTTGGGTATTTTGTTCACTAATACACTTTCTTTTACTCCTCTCCACTTTTAGAATGAAGACGGCGATGTAAGAAATGCAAGTGTAGAGGAAATCTTGGACGACACCCACCCCAAACGAAACGTACAGGTAAATATCATACTTCGGTACATACATAGAGTTGTCAATAAAGCTTTGCAGCTTTGCAGTTGATCATTTTATTTTCTGCTTTTCTAAATTATATTATTTTCTGTTACCCAGGAGGACAACCCCAGTCTATCGATGGAGCGCATTTATCTGAAAGTGATAAAGAGTGCCACGGAGTTGAGGCAGCTAGCGGAGGCGGCAATCGACGGCCACCTACAAGAAATTGAGGCATTGAAGAGAGAATTGGAGAAAGAGAAGAGAGCGGGAGGATCGGGAGGTTAGTCGAGCTGGAGAAGAAGTGCGAAGAAGAGAAGACCCGGAGAGAGGAGGCGGAGAGAAAGGCCTTACAAGAGATGACTCGGTTGGTGGCAGTGGAAAGGCAGCATGCGCAAGAGAAGGGGTTGGGAAGACAGGCAGGTGGAACAGGCAACATAACATGAAGGAGAAGAAATGAAGAAAGAAATTGAACGACTGCAGAAAGAAAAGGAACAACTGAAGAAAGAAAATAAAGATTGGAGGAAGAAGAAAGACGCGACAGAACATGAAAGAGAAGAAATGAAGAAAGAAATTAAACGACTGAAGAAAGAAAATAAAGATTCGAGGAAGTACGTAGCGGGGAAGAAAGAGAGAGACGAGTGTAAGAAGGACTGCGAAGAGCTGAAGAAAGAAAGGGGTGAATTGAAGAATAGGTGCGAAGGGATGATGAAAGAGAAGAATGGGGGGAGGAAAGAAAAGAGATGATGAGAAAGTTGACTAAGCAAGAGGACGATCTGGAAAAAGCAAGAGTGATTTCTGAAAGAATGGAAGAGTTTATCAGCATGGTGGGGGGGGGGGGGACTCCCCGATCCCTCTTTCATTCAACAATCTCCCTTCGCCCGGCCCAGAAAGGACCATTTAAAACTACCATGAATTTGTGATGTAATAATGTAGAAAACAACTTTAATAAAATAGAGCTCTGAAAACCTTTTTACTTGTTCCTTGTTCTCTTCCTAACTCTCCCTCCCAGCCACACGACGCTTGACCAACGCGTTCATGATAAGCATTCCGGTAAAGTTGAAAAGAATTGAGCGAGTGTACCCATGGGCGTGGCGGTGCGGGGTGTGTTGTAGCGAGAACAAGGGGACTTTACATATTGGCGCGAGACGCAGCACAAGCTCCCTATCCGCACCTCCGTTGACGCGGCCCCGTGAGCCCCGAGGCCGCCCAGGCCCTCGAGGCTCTGGCCCCCGTCTGCCCCAACCCCGGCCGCGGGCTCAGCTCGCTCCGCGGGCCCGCGCCTCCTGCTGCTCGCCCCTCCCGCGGAGCTCCGCCGAGAGCAGATGATGGCGAGCACGAGCAGGGCCAGGAAGGCCACGCCGAGCGGGAGGCGAGACAAAATCCAGCTCTGCCTTTGGCCTCTGACGCGGCCCCGTGAGCCCCGAGGCCCCACACCCCCAGGCCCTCTAGGCCCTGACCCCCGTCCGCCTCGACCCCTCGAGACCCCTGTCGCTGTCTCGGGTGACAATATTGCACCCCGGCGACTGGTCACATGGACAAGTCAGCAGGTACAGCGCGTCGCGATCGGTCACGATGGCCCCCCGCCGACGACATTTCGTAAATAAATAAACAAGGTAGACGCACGTTAAAACCGTGTGAAGCTGAGCTAAATGTGCGTCTACCTTGGCCTGCGGCGCGCTAAAATTAAAATGTTTTCGCGGTTTTGGTTGGCATGCCTGTCCACCAC
The DNA here is from genome assembly GCF_000697945.3 of Frankliniella occidentalis. NCBI lineage: Eukaryota > Metazoa > Arthropoda > Insecta > Thysanoptera > Thripidae > Frankliniella > Frankliniella occidentalis. The sequence continues at coordinate 1,613,251 of NW_026267160.1, read as the reverse complement.
ACACATCCCACGTCTCACGCCAGGCGCCTCACTTCACGCTGTCTTTCGGGTGGTCTCTCCTTGCGCTTCCTGACAGAGCTGAGCATTTAAAGTTAAAGTTTAATTTCAAGTTCAAGTTAAGCTCAGCAATAAATGTCACAAAGCACTTCCTGCTCCAGATGAAGTATCCATGGCCTATTCCTCCTCGACGAAGTGTTACTTCCGGAGTGATTGAAGCGTAGAGCGCCGGCGGGGTGGGCTGTACTGTGCAGCACTCCTGTAGTGCGGTGATGCCTACCCGT
>NW_026267160.1:1585913-1605827 GCF_000697945.3 Frankliniella occidentalis | reverse complement strand
TAAATATATAATTAAACATTGGCAAGGAAACTGTCAGAACTCAATGAATCACAGGTACTTTACAGTCGAAAAGAATGATAGGATGATGGATTTGTGCCGTTATGAACAGGCAGTGCACATTGTCTTTTTTCATTCTAGTTAAATTTTTGTGGAAAAAGATTTTTCTAATTAAGTAATGAATCTTGATTGTGTCCATTACATTTAAGGATAAAGATTGACGAAAAAACCTTAAAGTTAAATGCATACAGTATTCGCGGAGAGCAACGGTCTCGTTTTGTAGAAGGATGGACAAACTAATTCCTCAGCGTGCATTTAAAAATGTTAGTTATTGTTACAAGTGTTACCAAAAGACCAAAGTATGTATATTTAAATAATAAAAGCATGACAAAATACAAAAGAGATGATTGATTACAGCGAAGGGTGCTCATAATTGATACAGGAAGTGGGTTTGTTGGATTCTCATGCTTAGCTTTTCACAAAAGCGATCGGTTTTGCATAGTAACAAGCGGTGCAGTTAACGGAAGTCTTAAAGACAGCAAAGGGGCTCTAACACAAAATAATTTTTGTGTTAATTAATCTACTAAATTAACTGAAAGTATACGCGTGTCAAGTTACAAACCCACTTCCAAAGGAGCTATCAGTGAATGAATAATAAGTCAAAATCAAGCGTCTGCCGAATGGCACTTGGCGTTCCCGAAGCAATAACATACAGAAATTGACATTGAGGTAAAGGTGTCTAAACATAATGACGTAGTTTGTTCTTGAATCGAGAAGTTTCGTGCCATTGGCGGATGCGTACCACCTGATTGAAGACCACAGAAGTACATATGAATCTTTAATATCTTCGTCACTTAAATCCGAGCAAGGTTTTGCCTTTTATGAACTTAAGCCTAATTAATTTTTGTATCTAAATTAAATTGATTGCAATATGCACAAATGACTAGTGCTTCACTCGTCTCTTTCAGTCGTACGTGCTAACAAATTTGTGATTCAACTTTTAACATATTTAATAAATAACTTACATATATATACATAGAAACTAAAGGGAAAGGTGTGCAAGGTAATTTAGAGATTTGATCTAAACATGTTGTGTTTCAGTTTCAACGATTACCTCCAGTAAAGCGGCACTGACAATATCGTATACTCGTATGACAAATCATGGTATTTGTGAAGGAAAACAGATATTCCGCAGTGCAGCAGTACGAAATTTTACTAATCATTTGAAACCTGGTGAAATGGTTATGAGGAGTCTATTCTACAATAAATTAAATGGAACAACATGACAATAATTCTCATACGTATCGCAATGAGCTTTGGAAGACAGAAACAACAAGAGAACTTCAAATCAAGGAATCTAAGTATTGCGATGTAAAACATGTTTGATAACGGGGGATGTGGGTGCAATAAAGGGCCGCAATACAAGCAAAGCTAGCATTCTGAAACAAGCAGTAAGGTCACGAAGGTCACGTCTATGGGCAGAATTTCAGAAGCGAGGGCATTGAAATGTCGAACCGCAGTTGATGCGAGGGATCAGGAAGCACCTTCCATCGTTCTAATAAATTAGGGTGTGCATGATGTATGAGTGGAATATCCCCAAAATACAAGCTTGTACACAAAATAAAATTCCCCAAGAGTAACTCTCGACGATATTCTGAGCGGGAAGTCAATCTAGGTCACAAACCTTCAAGCACAATATTGGAGTTGTATTGTGAAATAGACTAATCGGATAGCTACAACCCGTTTTAACTTATGTTATGCACGTAATGAAAAGTGGTCCCCATCAGTCTGAGTAATTTCTATACACTGTCGCAAGTTATCTACTGTAATTCAGTCGGCTTTTTGCAGTGTCAATGTAGAGTGGCTGCAAACAGTATTGCTGAAGGCTGTACCTGTACAGCGCTTCCTAGAGTCCCAAAGTGGGAAAGAACGGCGAATTGACGGGCAGACCGCCGCGTCGGCCCTACTCGGGATGGCTTCAGCTCGTATCAGGGTGAGGTAGACGCAGTTATGACGGCTAGCCGCATCTTCGACAGTGTGGAGCTCTGTTCGTGATACTTACGAAGTACCACCGGCTAACTCCTTCATACAATCGGTTTCCAGTCAAACATCGGAACTGTCGAGCAGCACTTGGCTGCGAGTAAATTTAAAAAGCTACCACGTCAACGCCCTACATAGCCTTAGAGGTGGCAGGCCATTCGTCACCAACACACCCGCCACACTAATGTGGAGCTGAAGCCCTGCCGGAGACACGCCGCAGCTGGCTGACCTACCGTAGACCAGAAACACCGAGTTTGATACTATCCAATTGTAAGAGTCGATAATGTGACTGGACGCCATTCGTGGCTCGAGAAGCGACGTCGATTGGACACAATTTCGTCTAAACGACGTCGATTTTTTTTTCTGACCATTAGTATCTAAATCGACGAGGACCTCTTACTGAGACCAACTTCACAACTCTGTCTATGATCTGTTTTATGCAAATTGCATACTAATGTCACACAAAATGCGTAGAGGAAACATCAGTACAGTGTATCCGGGGAATTCAAGCGCATTTAGCTTAACCTCGTCATTACAAAGTCTTCCTGCCTTCCCCAGGGTCGTTTCCCAAAACGTTCCATAAATATCACTGGATTCCGACTCCCGTTTCATACGGCACACCATCTAGCATCACAAAAAATCTACTGAGCAATTCCATCACGATGTCAACAATAATACTGAAGTAGAATAATGTGGCCACCTGAAAAATCGGTTAAAATGATGAAGTTGACAATCTTTAAGTAAAATAGGGCATTCTTAAGTACTTTGCACACTATTCCAAAATAAATGAGAAGCCATGCTCACATTAGTTACATCGATTAGTCCAGAGCATATTTTTCGTTCACATAATATTTATATTTTTTGTATTCCAAGAAACGAAAACATATTTAGAATTTAACAGATAGGCGTTTGAGCATTCATTACACGTCTCACTTCAAATACGAAGGCTTGCTGGAATAGATTTGTATCAAGTCTCTTATATTTAGCCGCGTAAAATAGTATTTTAATTTATTTACTTAGAACACCTGGTGTGCCCAGGTTGTATTGTGCACCATTCGCCTTCCAGGCGAAAATTGTCATTGTATTTACCACCACCATATAAATTTGCCCAGTCCCTTTTTGCCTTTGGTAGCCTTGTCACGAACAGATGGCACAATTGCTGACCCGATCGAGCTGCCTTTTTTTGACTTTGCCTTATCGTCGAAGTCTTGGAGCTTGTTGTTCCGCCCCCGTGCGCGCGTTCCTCCGGCGCTCGCTCCCGAATCTCTGCTCGACCCTTTGCTGACCTTGCTCTGCACTGGACTCGCTTTCGCCACGCGGCTGCCCTTTTGAGCCTTGGATGGGCAGCACTGGAAGGAGTCATATGCGGAGGAAGTGGGGGGCACACTTTTCCCCCCCAAGCCGATGAAGAAACAGCCGTCGCCTGCAGCAGACAGAACAGTCGGGTCAGGGGACAGGCAGGGAGTTTGTGTAAGGATTATTTTTAAAAGAATTACTTAACATAGAATTTATTAGAAAAAACATCTTATTTATGCAGGGGGTGAATTCACCCTGGGATTTACTTTCCAAACGCTACTTCAGGGAGTTAATAGTAAGTAAAACAACATCATCAAAACTCAACCAATTTAGATTCGGTTAGTGACGAACAATAGGATATTTATGCACCTGCTCTCGTCTGAGGTGAACTTTAAGGATATTGAGTTGAACATGGATGATGTCAGTAAGCAGAGAAGAATTGTCAGAAAAAAAAGATATTTAAAATGAGGGATACAGTATCAAGATTAAGGTGTAAGGATTGTAATTAGAGGATATTTTTTTAAGCCTTCGATCCAGCTGTCTTTTGGGGCGAGGCTGGCATGGATAAAGGTCCCCCGACCGCTCGTCTGCTGCAAAGTTTGGCTGCTTCTTCACAAAGCGTAGCCCTGTCAATAATGCGCTTTGTGCCAATAAATATATTTATTACCTAGCTCATACGCGTTACGACAGAGCTAAGCAAAATGGCCCCATTATGCATGTAAGCACGCTGGTTAGTGTAAGAGCTCAGATCTACTGTTAAGGAATCTTCTGGTGCCGAACCCCTGTCTACTCTTCAAATGCTTTATTTACTGTACCGCACTATTGGTCATTTAAGGCAACTACAGGCTGGTCTTGAAAAGGGTTGTATCTTGGAAGCCCGGGAGGAGACGGATCTACGAAGCTGCACACACAACATGCCTCCCACCGCTTATCACATATGGCCTTGCCGACGCAAGTAGGACTTGTTCAATCGCTTTTTTGGAGCCAATTGCTCGAGCTCTTCTTGCAAACGTTTCTGGTTTTCAATTTTTGCAAGAAGTTTCTGTAAGTAAGCGTTGTAAGCCCCATTTTCACCATTACCTGAATTTTTTAAAGCGATTGAGCCCTTGTGTTTTGTGTCATCGTCATCATCATCATCATCGTCGTCGTCGTCATCCTCCTCATCGTCGTCATCCTCATCACTATCATCATCGTCATCTTCTTCGCTATCTTCATCATCATCATCATCGTCATCATCATCGTCATCATCATCATCATCATCATCATCTTCATCGTCGTCGTCTTCGTCATCGTCATCTTCATCGCTATCATCACCTGCGCGGGATCATTTACCCCTATTAACTATGTCCATAACGCTATTTTACAAACTAAAAAATAGTTCAGTGTTCTCCCAATACGTTACTAATTATTTTTAAGGGAAAATAAAACAAATATAAATATGCTACGAAGAGTGCAAACTTTGATGTTTTCACTGCCTTTGGGGTTTTATTGACGATCAAAACACATTCAGAAGAAAATTTGGAAGGCAGTGTTTCGGCACCATTAATTTTAGAAGACGAAGACAGCTAAGCTAGTTATGCAGCAGTCACCAAAAGAAGCGACGTGTTATTAGTCAGCCTGCTTAAAACCATAGGCTTATTCAGTTACATACCTCTAGAAAAGTTTATGACAAAACTTTTCCCCAAAGACAGCAGAAACATGAAATTTGGACATGCAGCTGATCTCTGGATGATAGGAGCCTTCCCATAAAACTCTGAAAGGCCCTTCGGTTGGTACCGTTTCTTTAAAGAGGTCAATCTTGGGCAAAGCATTGGATTAGCAACTTTACACAAATACGGCCCCTACATCCAGAATCAGAACACTTCGTGCATGTGAATGTGTGTGCTCAGTTCAAAAATGAATAAAAAAAACATCTGAAGCTTGAAATTTTAATGAATATCTGTCCTAACCAGTGAAATAAAATGAAAAGAGCGTATGTTGCAGAATTGTGTGTATTTATTAAAGTTACATTGTATGAGTGATTTTGGAATTTAAACGAAGCGAGGGCAGACAAGTGTTGTAAGGAACGCCAGAAAAACAACAAAGGAGTGCCTTAAAAAAGTTAAAACATAAACGATCTATGAGCAAGGAAATTCGTAGGAACCACAATATGCAGCTCATGCGTACGAGAAAAATAACATTGTGCCCCAAAAAACGTTCTGCCGAACACACACATGGACCTCAAATAAGATAGAATTGAATGTGTTGATTGCAAAAGTTACATGTACTAGAAAGATTTCTATTGGTGTGGGTTAATGCTAAATAAGTTACAATTTAAGAAAGGAGAAACATGAATGAATGTTAGCATAAACAAATTAAAGTCAAGTCTTACTTTTTTGCTCAACAAGCCAAGCCAGAACCTTGTCTTCGTTCTTTAGATTTCCTAGAAAAAGATGCACAACAAGGTTAGTGGTTAGAATGGTACTGAGAGCATACATATCCGCTGAATCATCGGGTTGCCATCCGCTAAGCTTTAATTTAAAGACAATTAAATAACTATGATCTATCTTCGAACTGTAGTGTTTGACTCTTTTCTTTCATGTCTGAATTTGGAATGACCTTACTGTCGGCATTATGACGTTTCTCATCCATGCATCACATGTTTCGGAATGTTAAGTGATTTCTAATACTCATAGCAAGCCAAGGATGATGATTTTCCCTTTTCAAAGCTCGAAGTTTACCTGTATGTTGTAATTCCGGATCCTGCTGAATCGATGCTTCTCGGGACAAATAAGAACTTACACCAATACAAATTCGTAGAACTAAACGTTTGCCATACAGTTGAGGACATGTCATACAGTGTATTTAGCAACTTGATCTAACGCAGTGATTTATCATAATATAATTGGCGCTCCGACGTCTGTCGCAACGTCACTCGTAGAGAACCAGGAAAAGTGCTATGAAATAACTTAAAAAGTTCACTTATCTAAGTGAACTTCATGGGCAAGATCTCACGGCGGCTAACCCTTTCCAGGTCTTACCAATGATAGGAGATGCCGGAATGCAATGCTCGATCACGATTAATCCGCCTGTTCATGTATCTTACATATCGGCTGAAACGTATACCAGTTGATCGTGACTTACCGTCGTACATGATGGGAACACCGGTCTCGTAGTAGACAAGAGCAGGAAATGAAAAAATACCAATCTCTGAAGCAAGTTTTGAGTCCTTGCTTTTGACAAATTGAATTCCATGTTTATCAGTGTCATCGTCGATAGTTTCCAGCTCCTCGAGTATATCATCGCACTGTTTTCCACATTTATCGTCATCTGGAGTATTAACAGTATGCCAAAATATATGAACATTCCAAATGAAATACCAGTAACACACGTCAGTAGAAAAATTACTCACAGAAGAAAACAGCTAAATGTTCAACATCCTCTATTAATACCCTCAGTGTCTTCCGATCTACACTTTCAATGACATCAGGAGTTGATTCGTGCAAGTCTAGCACCCATTCTAAAATTTGCTCCTCGTGCATGAGGTCTCCTAAAATAGGCAGTTAATCAACACATCGTTCTAAATGGGCAAAATCGCGAGAGGTAGAAGGCTTACCGTCGTAAATTTTCCTGAACTTGTGTCTGTAGAAGGCAAGAGCAGGTAAAGAAGGCAAGTCGTACTCCTTATCAATTCCTTCGTCGGACGTTTTGACAAAATCGATATCTTTTTCCTCGCATTCATCATCAATGTTTTCAAGCTCTGCTAAAACCTTCTGACTTTTCTTGTCACCCTCTTTGTCTGGAATAGTAGAACAACAATTTTTTTCAAATATTTGCCTGAACTTATTAACACATAGGATAAAGCGGAAACTCACAGAAAAAGACAACAACGTGATCATTTTCATCTAAAATGTTGTCCAGCATACGAGCGTTAACTTCCTCAATACGACCCGGAATCTCAAGAGTGTCTTCATCAGTGATCCAAGCAAGAACCTCATCCTCATCCTCTAAGTCACCTGTAGACGGAAAGGATGTTTTAAATAAAAGCAATCAATCCTTTATTTTGAATATGTTTTCTAACCACTGAATTGCAAACCTTTGTATGTGAGGGGATCTTTGTTTCGGAAGAATACAAGAGCCGGGAAATTTTTAATACCCGTCTTCTTAGCGAAATTAATATCCTCTGTTGTTACAAAAATGATGCCAGTTTCATCCAATTCATCGTCAATGTTCTCAAGTTCGTCTAATATGTCATCACAGTCTTCTCCATCTTCACATTTGCCACCTGTAACAATACAAAATAATTGAGGTAGGTTAATGTTATCGCCAACCGTTGTACTGGGGAACGAGTTATCCAGGTAATGTGCAATGCACGCATCCCCACGTTCTTGGCAGCGCATCGCCCAGCCTAACGTCGTATGTCATATTCGAAATTTAAAATGGTTTTACAAAAAAATTATTGTGTCGAGCCGTAAGAGTGTCATCAGAAACTACGGCGCTCACGACTCCGTCGAAGAACCTGCCAGAGTGATCTCATTCCGGATGCCACCCAGCAAGAGTGGGGAGCGGCGAGCGGCCACTGGCAGGCGGGGGCTAGGGAGAAGGGGGCCCCCACCTCCCATCTGGCTCGAGCGAGCTGGTATTCTTACTCAGGGGTCTGTCTACTACCCACGCCTTAGCGTACAGACAAAACTGGGCAAGATTACAACAGCAGACACAATCTCAACTGCTGGGGTTACATTCAAGTAGACGGGCTGAAGCTTTTAGATTTTGCACATTGAGTAAGAAAGCTTAAACACACCTACAAATTCACTGGTGTGACATACCTTGGTTTGCTTCAGCACAAAATATTTCGGAAAAACTAAAACGTTAATGCCTTTGTAACTTTAACACCCCTGAAAAGGTATGAAGTCACACCTTTGTTTCACCGGTGATAACTTGGGTCCCTACGTGGCATGCTACACTGATCAACTATAGCTGACAACATTTTATAACCAGGATATACCATGGGCGAAGTGGAAACAAACGCAGTAGTGACTTACTGAAGTAAACTACGACGTATTCATGCTCTTCAACGAGATCCCGTAAAATTTCATCCGTAACCTCCTCAATAGTTGCGGTATGTTTCTGTTCAACTAACCATCTCAAGACTTCGTCTTCATTCATAAGGTCACCTGTGAGAAACGATTAATTTTAGATTCTGATTGTAATTTATATGAAGCACAATAATAAAGCATCAATATATATATACACCTACCTTCGTACAGGGCAGGAATTTTGTTCTCGAAGTAAACTAGAGTAGGTAAGTGGTCTATGCCGTATTCTTTTGCCTCGTCCTTATTGTCCATCCTGACTATTACAATATCCTCACGCTCTAGATCGTCATCAATATTTTCCAGCTCGTTTAGCACTCGAATGTCTTGTTTGTCTTCCTTGTCATCTGCAAAATAAATAAAAATTGTAAAACGTGGAAAAATAAATCAAAGTCGTAAGGCGATCAAATCTCACTACTTACAGAAAAGAACAGCGAGGTACGGTGTTTTTTCAATCAGAATGTCCATCATTTCATCTGTGACGTCTGGGATTTCACTATGCCGTTTTTGATGGAGAAGCCAACCAAGAAGTTCATCCTCCTTTGTAAGATCACCATCATATACGTGAGGGATACGTTTTTCGAAGTATACAAGAGTTGGAAGATCTTCGATACCATACTCCTTGGCTTCAGCATCGTTGTCGATTTTCACGAAGGCAATATCATTCTGATCACATTCGTCATCAATATTTTCCAATTCAGACAGGACTTTCTGACTTTTCTTCTGATCACCGTCATCTGAAAAGAAAACAAGAGTACTTTATAAATTTTAACTTTAAATCTGAATCTTCATGGTAATGTGACGAAACTTACAAAACAATACCGCCACGTGATGCATTTTTTCAATGAGAATATCCAACATTTCGTCAGTTACATCTTCAATCTCGTCATGAGCTATTTGATGCTCAAGCCAGGTAAGAACCTTTTCTTCCTCCTCTAGATTTCCCGGATACATCATTGGAATACCTTTCTCGAAATACATAAGTGCTGGTATCTTCTCAATTCCATATTCCTTTGCCTCTTCTGGATTATCAATTTTGACAAACACAATACCATGCTGATCACATTCATCGTCAATGTTTTCAAGCTCGTTTAGGACCCTTTGGGATTTTCGGTCATTGTTATCATCTGCAAAAAATATAAATAGACCGGTTAGTATTTTTAACGAATTCTTACTTTTTTTGAATCGACTTATTTGTGCCAGGTCAAGTCAGATTTCTCGCGACAGCACGTCATAGGAAGTTAATGCAGCCCTACTTACAAAATAAAACCGCCATATTTTTCCCTTCTTTAATTAGGCGATCGAGCATTTCATCAGTGACGTCTTCGATCTCATCCTTTTCGAGTTGATCAACAAGCCACTCCAAAATCTCATCTTCATTTTCAATATCACCGTCATAAACATTTGGAATTTGCTTTTCGAAGTAGACAATTGCAGGAACTTCATCAATTCCAAAGGCTTGAGCTGCTTTTTCGTCATCAATCTTGACAAACTGAATTCCGTGTTTATCACAGTCATCGTCAATCTTTTCTAATTCGCCTAGCACCTGCATCGAGTCCTCATCATCGTTGTCGTCTGCAAAAAGAGGACAGGTTTGTTAATACAATTTTAAATCTACAAATATCGTTGACTTTTCAAAAAATTATCTAAATTAATTTACAGAAGAGGACGACCAAGTTGTCAATGCTTCCGATGAGTGTGTCGAGAGTCTTCGATGTAACTTCCTCAATTACATCTTCTTCGTCACCAGTAGATTTGTTTTGCACAAGCCACTCCAAAACATCCTCCTCTTTTGTCAATTCGTCTGTTGACAGTCAATTTTATTTTATTACGGTATTTATATAACACATTTCAAATAAATTTGTTTGAATTCTAGTAATCGAACGGCTTACTTTCGTAAATTATAGGTATTTGATGTCTGTAGTACACCAGACGAGGAAGTTCGCCAAGGTTGTATTCTTCGGCAAGCGATTCATCGGCGATTTTTACAAAACCAATGCCTAGTTGGTCAGCCTCGTCATCTATGTTCTCCAGTTCCATGAGGGCCTTCGTACACTTCTTGCAAGCGGGCTTGTCTGCGCATCAGAATATTATGAACTATTACTCTACGAGCCTAAATCATCTGCTTTCTAAGTACAACAGTAATGATGAAATAAAAACAATTTTAGTGATTGGCCAAGGCGCTATTTTCAGCTAGCAAGCTCAATGTTATAGACAAACAAAAGAGTGACAAAAGAGGCATAACAATGCAAACATAGCCAGCGAAGATAAGCTGTTATTGTATGCAGGCGAAAGAGTCGTAGTAAAGCATTGCCGTACCCGTATGGACACCCACCACTTCAAACTGGAGCATACATAATTATTTAACTTTTAAGAGGGCAGATCGTACAAAGTGCATAGCTTCCGTGGTTTGCGTACAAAATTCGCAATAAATGAAGTATACATCGATACTGGAATTTGCTGCGACAATGTACTTCATTTGAGGCAAATTTTCTATTAAGAAACTTGTATTTTAACCGGTCTGCCCTCTTCAGCACGTAAGTTTCGGGTTTCAGTATCGTGCAATGCATACATAAGTAACAAGGAGGTCTCGTGCATGACGACCCTTAAATCACTGAGCTATATTTGTCAACAAGACTGTCATAAACAAATGGCTCGACATGCTTGAAAAATCCGTGCCAAACCTTGGATGCCTTTATGCGCTTAACCCCAGTTACTTTCGAGAGAAAAGAGTGTAACAGTAATGATTATATACCCTGGTAAAAACCAATCCGGCCAAATCTCAAGCAAAGAAACGGGCACCACAAGCAGACTCGTGCCATTTGCACGTGAAAAGGTTAGTGACCGATGGCCACGCTCCTTGCAAGAAAGGAAAGATTTAGAAGTGTGGTTATTTTCATCTACACCCGAATCCATATTTGACATTCGACATCCTGCTTGTCGTGATATTATGTTTGTGTGGAAAAATACTTACTCTGAGATCCTGGTGGGCATGTTTTCGCTCCTGGACCTAAGGGTGGCAAACAGACTCCGTCAGAGCGTTGTTTTGCTATGGTGGCCTTGAAGCCCGTGGGCACGCCGACCACACGCAGACAACGCACAACCAACAGTGACACATTTTTGTCATAACGCCGCCAAAATAATTAGGATGCAAAAAGCGTGGTTTATGGGCCGAATGTACTTGAAGCACTTTAAACAATTTGATCTTCCATCGGGCTAACTGGACAGAGCACACACGCCCGGGTAGATGCGACAGGGAAGCCATCGTCGCACCGCTAACCCACACCTCAGGCCGGTATACGTTTACAACCCAAAGAGAACGCTATCGTGGAGGTGCTAGCAAAATTCCGTAAAGCACACCACGATGATTTCAACAATTGCTGTCTCATGTTATGCAAACTGTCTCATTTTTCTGTAAGACCGAAAAAAATTAGACACATATTTGTGAAATCATCGAGGTCTTTGTGGTTTGCTTTCTGCTGTCTGCCTGCTCGACAGCACATTCATTAGCTGATGCAACCCAAGACTAAAGACAAAGTAACAAAATAATTTTACTCCCTTATATTGAAGGGGTGATCTTTTCCTATGAAGTGTTTGCAAAATGTACAAAACTGACGCCTTCTTAGTTATTTATACCGGGTGTATCAGAGCGGACGCTGCAGTGTTGCACACCCTCTTTGGTCGCAGTGGACATGGGATCTGTGTAGTAAATCTGCTCGCATGCATGTCTCGATTGCTTGAGGCTACCGTGCTTGAGCCTTACTAGTATAACTGAAATTGGATATCGGATATCGGAAAACGGATACTTGTCAAATTTTAACATATTTAGAATTCAACATGAGGATTCAATATGCATGCGCGAGGATTAACTATACACTGATAAACTAAGTGTTCACCTGCTTAACACCTACAAGCAGTGTGTGACTAAGTTAACTAAGTTAAATACTTGCAAGTGTACAACTCGGTAGCTGTGCACCTTCAAGTCTGTTGCTACTCTGTTAAGCAATTTACAAACAGCGAGCGTCCAATCTAAGGAAGTGTTCAACAGAGGAGTTACACACTTGCAAGTGTACAGCTACCGAGTTGAACACTTGCAAGAATTCAAAGTGCAGTAGCAAGTTGGTTTATCAGTGAAGTGTACACAGACCCATTGCGCCTTCGCATAGAGAGACTACGTCTCCTCTGATATACAGGGTAATATGTACACGAATCTCTTACATAAGCCTTTTCTTACTCAAACAAATATGTGCAGCAGCTGTGCTTCGAGCCAAACGATCCAACAAACCGGAACTGTACTACACCGTCCAGGTGGTGATTTCAGACATTACTTTAAAGTGCCACAGGCAGCGCAAGTCTGGGTGTGGACGACGTAAACACGAGCAGTGCACATTGAGTCAAGACAACTACTCATCGCCAGACTCGTTGAAAATTCGCTCACACGAGACATGAAAACACAGTTTAACAGGACCAGTAATATTTGCGGACAATTTAGACAAAACTCAAAAAAAGGGGGGGGGGCGGCACCGCGAAGGATGAAAAAACATGCAGTTTGCAACTAAAGAATCAAGCTTCAGTAGAGCTTTTCCGACAAAAAAAAAATTCAAGCTAAGGGCGTACAAAATTTTTGGTTGAAGCTTCTACTAATTTCAACCCAAAACCAGTCAAATGATTTGACTTTTTGTTGATATAAAGTCCCAAAAAGGTATAGCTAAGCAAAAACGAAAAGTAAAACTACAAAATAGTAATTCGTGTCTCACGTTATATGTGAGTCTAACCATTTAAAAAAATGTTTGTATTTTTAAGTAGGGGTGAAACAAATATTTCTATCTTGTCAACTAACACATAATCACACAATATTTACAGGACATTGGTAAAATCTTGTCTTTAGTCAGTTATTAGTTGCACGAAACATTGACGTTTCTAGTCATAAAAGTATTGTATTTCCAAGTCAAATATATCGTTAAAAAATAATGACAGAAACTTCCGAATCGGTTTGACTGTGAGTTATTGACATAAATTGATAATTTGCTTTACCATAAAGTTGAATTTCGTATGTACATTATAATGAGTTCCGAGCAAACGGTTGTAACTCACAAAATAGGACAGCGACGAAGTCAGTTTCCTCAATAATTTTTCCAAGAATCCTGGCGTTCACCTCTTCGATTCTGTCAGGTAAATCCATCGCTTCCAAGCTTGTAAGGAAATCCAGCACATTTTCTTCGTCCATGAGATCTCCTGTAAGCAAATATAATCATTTGTATGCCTGTTTAATGCATTTTTTCATGCAGAAAAGTTGACAAATATTTAGGCTTGTGGCCTGAGTTACAATTTTACAGAAACTGAAGAAGATTAACCTACTCCAATTGGCAGTATGCCAAGGAGAGAACACTTCATACTGATCGAGTTCCAAGGAACTTATATTGGCATGACTGCAATCAGTTGATATGATCAATAAACGATACTTATTACAAACAGCTACCTTCGTAAATGATTGGTGTCTTTTCTCGGAAATAGGTGAGTGCGGGGAAGTTCTTAATACCATAATGCTTGGCCAGTCGCTTATCATTGATTTTGACGAAATCCACTCCAAACGAGTCGGTGTCATCGTCAATCTTTTCCAATTCTTCCAGCACCTTGTCACACGTATGACAACTTCTAGTATCTGCAATCAGAAAACGAACAAGAATAAGATTAACAGGACCATTCAAGCGGAGCTCGATTGAGAACAGATACATTAAGGTCGCGACAAGGTCACGGCCCTAGGTCTTGACCCTTTCCTAGAGAGTGAAAGTGACCACCCGCCCCGTTCGTTGACGGCCCCCTTGTACGAAATGTCGCCCCCTGGCGGCCATCCCATCTTGGGAGATTGGTCCCAAGAATAGCCTCGCCGCGGCCGCTGGGCGCTCAACCCCTCCCCTACCCTCCGCGCCTTGACAGTTTCCTCCCCACCCCTTGCTAGGCTGGGGAGGCACACTGACCGCGCGGGCGGCGCGCGCCAAGGCAGACGAGGCGTGGCGCCGCGTGGCTGTCTCTGTTTATCAAACAGCTGATTCCCCTGCCGGTTAGCGCTACTCTTACCCAGTCAGCGGAGTGTGAAGCGTGGAGTCTCACCTAAGGACTAAACCGTTTATCGCTGAAAAAGTGTCAGAATCGAGTTGTTGTTAATAGTTACACATCACCCAAAATACGCCATATTTCGTAGGTTCACTGGCCAGGTCGAGGGAAAGCGTGTATGATCACATTTGCCCGATATCTTTAAGGCTGCTGCGAGTAGATGGGGCGAGGTCAGCGTGTACGTGGCGTTAACTTACGTTGCTTACGTCCAGCGCATTTTTGCCGCACTCGTTAGGCACTTGATCCATTATTACAAGCAGCAGCAAAAATACACGGAGCTATGGATGGCTAAAACAATTAGCAGCATTGAACTAGCTTTCTCTGCTAAAGAATATTATTTGCCCTGGGTAATGCACAGTATAGCTGTGTAGCTCAATAATTAGCACACGATGGTCAGACTTTGTACTTCACTGCACTGCAAAAAATAATGACAGGGAAAATGACAGCATCCACCGCTAATTATTTTCCAGCAACGTCTGTTATTCGAATAACAGTATTGCTGTAGTTTCAATCGTTAAAATTTCGTACGGAGAGCAATGTACAGGATCGCCGTACAGGCAAAACCGGACAAACCTGTCTACAGTAGAGCCGTATTCATACACTGTACCGTGTAAAAACCTGGGCTTTCCGGTGCTACAGCAACACTGTACTCCGCGCTCTGTACCCTAGGTGCAGTGACTAAAAGCGACATCTACAGCAACGCTGTAGATCGTTCCGAATTAAACTCTGATTTTTTACAGTGTGGTGCACTGGAAAAAACTGACGTGACGTGCGTCACGTTTCTTGATGCACTCAGAGAAAACGTTTCCTGGTGCACTCTCCCTGTGATGCCCCTATCCTTATGCATGCAATGGAGTTCATCAAAAAACTTTCACTTCACACTTCTGAGAGTGCATCAAGAAACGTGACGCAGGTCACGTTAGTTTATCCAGTGCGAGTACGGTCACTGAGTGTAGGCTAGTACAAAAATTGTAAATTTGGCTACTTGACAGCCAGCCATTCCAGGGGTGAAAGCACATTCACGAATGCCATACACCTTCAGGCAGTGTATGGTTTAACGGGCGCGGTGGGTCATCAGTGAGAGCTAACGCAACCCGAAATTCCAACCTAAACCCAAAATGTAAGAAAGATTAGCTGCCATGCTAAATTATTCTGACAATTCTCTTCACTGTATCGCTTACTTGAATGGGTGCACAGCTAACAATTCGCAAATCACGTTAACTAGACAGCTCACCAATACCTGCTTGCTGAAATTGGCCGAATCGGCATAGTTATTGTTTTCCGAAGTGTAAAGTACCCCGCGCGCCCGCGCGAGTAGGCAGCCAACTCCCACGCAAGCATGCGAGCGCTACAGTATAACTCCGAAGCTAGGAAGGATTATTAAGAGGACCACTAAATGGTCACGCTCCCATGTTAAAGAATTGGCATCAAAATGGAGCCGCATAGAACGCGCTGTACTATGCAATATGAAAGACTTATGCAGTGAATCTACCAAAGATTAGAAAAAACAAGTCGGAAGGGATAATTCTGAACAATATTTTGTGACCAGAGGTAAGTTATTCCTAGCATAAGGTAACGGGCAGCGTGCGCCATGTGGTCTGCAAGTGAGGCATCAACCACGCCATCAGGTGAAAGCTGTCAAACGGACTAAATGGCTCGTCTTGGTTTGTTGACGTCACTCACGCTCACAGAGGTTATTCTAGCACGTCCTTCGGGTGAGTGCAAAGGATTGTGCGAGCTGCACCAGTCTTTTTCCTTCCTCCCTACATCCTGTTGAGAGCGCTGCTCGGCGACCCCACAATTTGGCGGCTGCCTCTGCATGGGTTCCACGGCACGGCTTCAGCCTGCCACCTCTATTTAGAGGAGGCGTTTGACGTCTATATCATCATCTCAGGAGCAAGCTCAACGCAAGTCAACCAATACAATCTCATTTAGCTCATTTAACATTTAGCTTTTCTTTTCATGGGCGTTGTTATCTCTCTCACTATCTCTGGTTTTCGAAGATTTGTGAAAACGAAGACATTTAGCTTTAGGTCATAGAGTTGTTTGTTCGGTACACACCCTGAATATTGATTGGCAGTGACAAAAACATCGAATGGTGCGCTCAGGGACCACCACAGAATATTTGACGACAACTGTATTATGGATTTTTACAACCGTGCGAATGTTGGATCAATTTATGGTGCTCCCTGCGCTAACCATACGATGGTCCCTACGGTTTTTAATTTTTCTCGGTATATTCACACACTGATAGGGACGGGTAGTGAAGGCACGGTGAGCAGGCAGGACCTGCAGGCCTAGACCAAAGGCCCAGCCCGACCTTAAAATAGAGCGCTTTCTGACGCGCGAAGCACAGCAGCAGGGCAGGGCAAAGCCCAACCTGCGTGTTTATTGACACACCATCGGCAACCTGACAGGGATGTGCACACTAGACATCCAAATGTACAAATGCACACACCTGCAGAAGTGCGACAAAATATTCACTCACTTGAAGGTGTGCGAATAGAGATTCGTACACTTGAAAAGATAGCTATGTACCCGTCCCCAAGTATGTGCAGGGTCACTCAAACATCTGTGGGTGTGCGACAAATGTATAAGTACTTGAATTTCCAGTGCAGTGAATCATAAGCTACTAATAAGTTAAATAATCGCACGCAACAGTAATGACTTTTTTTCCCACGCACAAAAAGGTCTCGGCACAGGAACACGCTCTCAGGAAAATGACAAATTTATCTTTGCACAACACTATAAGAACGATGTATCATTTTCTGTGAAAACTTTGAGGAACTCCTTTGATTTGAGGATTTCGAGGAAGTCTCCTTCAAGAATGTGGGATTTTTCCTCGTTTTTTGAGAAAATTCCTCATAATCTGTGGCGAGTTTGGAGAAGTTTTCCTCAAATATGGGAACTTTTAAAAGTTTTCCCTTATTCCTCAAAAAATGAGACATCGTTTTTACCATGAAATTAAAGAAAGCGTTGTGATAAGTAAATGTTCTCTCGGGCTTCAAGCGCCTACATTGGGCCAAAACCCTGTTTTTGGTGCATCATCGTCAGTTAACTCTAAACCACCCAATCCTCTTCGTCCCCGTCATTCCAGGGACATTGACTCAGTGCTACGCGGTTGAATTGGTGGTGACAATACAGTTAAAATTAAAGGCATTTTGATCCGGTAAACTTAAACCGAAAACCCGATGGGACACTGGTTTTCTGCTGTCTACAAACAGATCGCACATGAAAAGTGGGTTGTGATAAATAGGCGTCATATGAAAACTGACACGTGCCAATGGTCCTTCTCTCTACTCCACCCTACCCCGTCAGGGAGACCAAGGTCGAGGTCACTGACCTACCCTACAGTACCCAAGAGCGCCAGAAGGGGCTTCCTGCATGACCCTCAATCACCCCTCCAAAACCACCCCCGCCATACCAGCGCAAAGTGACACACCTAAATGCGTCCTGGAGAAACTCTTTCCCCAACAAATACACCCTCCCGCAGGAAAATGGAGGGAAATGTTTGCATATCAAATTTGTGCAAAACGATTTTCTTCAAAGATTGCGTCTCTTCAAACAAAATAAGACGAAAGCCGTGAGGACTCTACCTTCAGCCGGCAGCGCACTTGGCATTGACTCGCTACGCCACGCCTCGCCTGCCACGCCCAGACGGGCACCTGTTGCACCCCTTCCGGCCAAAGTGACCCCGGCTGTCAATTGCGGCTGGCAATGCGCGGCTGGCGGAGCGTGTCGGCTCTGATATCCGCCCGGCTGCCTGCCCGCCCCCGCCCGCGCGTTTTTCGGCGCGTTTTCTCGCTTTCCCAGTTTTGCGGGTGATATTACCCCCTGGGCCCGGCCTGGGCTCTGGCCACAAATAGCTGGGGCGGCGTGGTGGCGCCGCCTCGCGCCTCGGCGAGCGCCTCGGCCCGCGCGGACGGGACGGGCAGGGACGGGCGGGCGGGGCACGGGGCGTGCGGGCGAGAGCAGAGTGCCGTGGCGCTCACCCTGACCGACATATTGATCCTCTGTCAGGCTGCTAGGGCTGCGACATCGGCACCCGATGCCACTCTGATTTTCAGGAGCTGGCGGCCCTCCGCGCGCTCGCCTCAGCGATCGGCCCGCCCGCGCCTAGAGCCGAGAGGACGTGACATCAGAGACACTCGACCCGCGAGACCACGTGACCAGCTGCCAGACACCCTTGAGGCCGTGGCGAGCACCCCGCCGTCAGGACGAGGTCGCCCCCTCGCGGGCGAAGGCAGCACCATTCCGTTTATTCTCAGTCCAAGAGCACCGCGTCAGCGACGGGAGAGCCGGAGTCCAGAGTCAATCGGTGTCCGATTTCACGCGCGGGCGCGGGAGGTCTTCGCAACAGTTCGTCTTTGGCCGCCCCCGTGGCACTGCCCCGTGCTCAGAGGCCCCCGACGAAGCACACCCACCAGTCAAGCGGAGTTAGGGGACATGAAAATCACCCAATTTCTCCGCATCCGTGTGCATAGCTCTGAGAGCGACACGGGTTGTGCCGTATGCTGCGCCAGTGCGACAGGGCTTCGCCGTGCGCTGCCCCGGGGCAGGAGTGTCGAGGTCTGGCGGGCGGAGGCCGCGGGGTGCACGCCGGGCCAGGGCTTGACCGTGCACGGCCCCGGGGCAGAGGCCGAGGCCTGGCCCGGTCCAACAGAGGCCGCGGCGAGAACGCGAGGCCAGGGCTTGACCGTACGCTGCCCTAAGGCAGAGGCCTGGTGGGTGGAGGCCGGGCCCGGCACAGGCCGCAGGGTGAGCGCGGCGCCAGGGCTTGACCGTACGCTGCCCTGCGGCAGAGGCCTGGCGGGCGGAGGCTGGGCCCGGCCCGAGGCCTGAGGCCCGAGGCCTGAGGCTCGAGGCCGCGGGGTCCACGCGGTGCCTGGGCTATAATTGGGGCGGTCGTGTCCGGAGGCGGACTGCACGTGGCGAGGCGGAGCGCAGCGCCACCAAGACAACCACCAGCTTCATCACGATGCGACGCACACGAGCCCACACGCGAGCGCACACGCGCACGCGCACTGACACTGCACTGCACTGACACTTACACCAAAACACGGCCACAAAGTCCTTCTCGTTTAGCACGCGCTCCAGCTGCTTGGCCGACACGTCCTCAATGATGGACTCGACGTGCTCCTTGGCGGCCTTGGCGCCCGCCCCGGCGGCGCTGGGGGCTGCACTGGACACTTTCTTGGCGGCCTCGATCCAGGGCAGGGCCCCGGCTAGGAGCGCGACGGCAAGCAGCAGTAGGGGCAAGGTAGTCCAGTTTGTCCCCCTGGAGGGCCTCGGCCAGGGGGCGGGCCCCGTGGAGGCCCCGCACCGAGCCATCCTGTCCCACTCGTCCCTACGGCTCCCCGGGTCCCGGGGCACACACTGGGCGCCGCACTGCTCC
>NW_026267160.1:1580531-1585863 GCF_000697945.3 Frankliniella occidentalis | reverse complement strand
CCCCGCGCAGCGCCCCCGGCCACCTCAGCTTGCACAATGTGCTGCCAACTGCTAAGCGCGGGGGCACGCGAGCGCACGCGAACACGCGCGCGCACGTCGCCGTCAGGTTGGCAGTGCCGGCGGGGTTATTTTTTGGGGGGCGTGCGTCGCGCCTCACACCGGTCGGAGGGCCCACGTCCCCTCCCCGGCCCCCTTCAGGACTGCCCCCTGCCACCCCAGGGGTGGGGGGAGGGGAGGAGAGGGCGTTCTGAGGCCGAGCTGAGCCGAGTGCGGCCGAGTACCGGTCCGCCGAGGGCAGCATCCCGACGCTCGCGGGGGCCGCGGGGGCCGCGGCTGGTCGGGACCGGGGATAGGGGAAGGAGGCAGCGCACGGGGGCGGGTTTAGGTTACACAACAGGCACGCGAAAAGAACCGTGGCGCCTGTACTCGCCCCGGCTGTACTGCTGGGGGATGGGCGGGGGGAGTCTGTGCCGCCACGCCTCGTCGGGACCCCAGCCGCCCCCGCAACACTGAAACAATGGCGCACGCATGCGATATTTTTACGCGAATCTGCTTGATTTTCTTTTTCCGGAAGATGAGGACAGAGTGCCCTTTAGAAATGTGCAGTCGTTAAGTATACTACATTGTGTCACTCTGCCCGGGTCGGAATGATTGTGACCAGCCTGTAATGTGTAGAGTTTTCTTTAAAAACTCACGACTTTCAAAATGACAAATTTTTAGACAAATCTTGTGAACCAGCTTGATGGTTTACCGAGCGGCCAAGGAACAATAGTCTCCTCTTTGTCTCTGTTTTCAAAATATAAGTGATATGAGAACAAGAGCGAAAGCTGTAGCAGCGGCGGCCCGAAAGGTCGAGGTAAGAGGAGTGCGACCTTAGGGAAGGGGCGAGCTGGTGAGAGAGGGGATGCGGAGTGGGGGGAGGGGGGGATGCTTTGTAGTCTTATTCACGTCTCTTTAAACTCGAGTCCGTTGCCCACCGCGACTGGCGCCCACGACCTCCCCTCGACGCGGCGCTACTCTGCACCGCTAGGCCCGTCCGCGCCGCGCGGCGACGCTACTCCCCGCGAGGGACACGGGGCACGGCCGGGCCGAGCGAGCGCCGCCGTTTGAACCTTTGGCGCCGCCGGGCCGCGGGCCCCGCCGCACCGCCCCCCTCGACTAGAACCGGTATCGATCGGCACCGACGACGCAAAGAGGAAGTAAGGAGACCGTTCGGCGCGTTCCATTGCGACAAGGCGGTGGAGGCGGGAGGCGGCGGCGGACGGGCGCTCATGGCTGCCCCCTCCATGGCGCCCGCGCGCTGGCTGCCGCCCCCGCCCCGGCCCTGCCGCCATCCCCCCTCTCCCATGAGCTGGCCGGGCTGGGCGCGGGCCGCGGCGGGCCGGAGGGGCCGGAGCTGAGCGGAGCGGAGCCAAGCGGCGCTAGTTCTGTCATGGGGCTTGGGCTCGGCAGATGAGCAGCGCACGGCCCCGCCTCTAGGCCCCGCCTCCAGGCCCCGTCAGCCGCACGGCCCGCACGCACGGCCCGCACGCACGGCCCGCACGCACGGGAGGCACGCGTCGCGCAGCAGCTGCTAACGGTGACACGATGGCGCGCCTCGCACAGAGTCCGGGACGGAGACGGAGCTGAGGAGGAGCGACCAAGGCTGCTGCGAGAGCTGCGGGACCCCGTCCGCGCGCGCGCGCCGAGCGAGGCGAGCTAGCCAGCGCCAGCCGCGCCAGCGCCCAGGAGCCGAGCAGAGCCAGAGTGAGTGGTTACGTAAGGCCAGGCCAGCGTGGCCTCCTCCGGGACGAGTCCCGGACGGGTCCAGGACGGGTCCAGAGCGCCTCGAGGACCGCTCCAGTGCCGCTCTTTGTCCCGCCATGCCCACCCTGCCCTTGCTGGCCCACCCCGCCCCCTCGCGGGTCCTAGCTCCCACCCCCTCCCTTCCGCCCGCCGCGCGCTGGGCCCCTGCCTGGGCCACGGCGTGCAGAAGGGTCACTGGAGCACTGCGTGCTCCCAGGGCCCGGGGCGGCCCGGGGCCTCGGGCTCGTCCCCTACAGCTTCCCGATCTGGACCCGGGGAGTAGAGGAGTGTCATATTTCCCCTGGGACGCACCGCACGCGAGAGATGGGAAATTGCATGTCTTCGATTTATTGGAAGTAGTTTGGTCGGGTAAGAAAAATACTCTCGTTCACTCCCAATATTCCTATGGCCCTCACATCATTTAGACCTATTCAAAATACTCCTTCACTTTCCTCCACCCTCTACACCACCCGCCCCGAACAGAGAAAATCTAACCTAACCTCAACGAACGCCATAGTCCGTCAGGAGTTGGCTCGAGCTGGCTGGGGCGTCAGGTAAGAAGGTTATCGCTGCGACGGGGCGGGCTGTACAACACTTTCTCCTCGGTGTGAGTCGCGTCCTTGAATGACAAATGAGCCACGTGAGCGTGTATGAGTCCATATAACGTACGCTATAGGCCCTCGCCTTTGCCTCGCCCGACTAAGTCCTACTTGACCGCGAGAAGTAAGTATGGTTGCCGTGAGCAACGAGCTCAAAGAAGGGAGTAATTGACAAATCGAAACCAAAACAAGAAAAGTCGTCTCGATAACCATTAATCGTATAACGCGGTCGATGATATGGTGACCTCGTACCGTGACGCGCCCCTGCCTGCCTGGTCCGGGGACTCTTACTTGTCGTGCATCAGTCGGACACAAGTATGCCGTCACAGAAAACAAAGCCTCGGGGCAGGGGCTCGGCCTGTCGGCTTCGGACTGGTCCATGGTCCGGGGCGGGTGAAGCTGCAGCGGCCGGGATCGAGCCTCACGAGCCCGGCAGCCCGGCTGCTTAGGCCAGATAACAGTGACCCTGCCCTCCGTCAACACACACTCACACATGTACACCAACTCAAAGCTGTGGCAGACGCAACCCACCAAAATTCAATCGGGCTACCATGCGAACCAGTAATACTTTTAAGAATTATGGTCCGCTGACAATGTCTCGAATTTAGGGGACGTGAGACGAATGGGCAGAGACAGTGTTGGACCAACCAACACTTCGGGGCCGCCGAGCTGCTTCTTCAGAAGAGAATCGTCTCTGAATTTGTTTCTGAGCAAATAAGTCATTAAGGCCCTTAATTAGGGTGTATACATAGGCGGGCCTCTTTCCCGCCGTCTAGATTTTCTCGCGATGGTGTCCGAGCAAGTCCGGGTGTGGGTGGTGGGAGAGAGTTCAGACGGGGGGAGGCGAAGAGTGGGGGTCGAAGAAGAAGAGAGGGGAGAGACCCTCCCACGATGTACGCCTTAATTATTTATAAAGACCGGATCGAGGGAAACTTGCCGAAAAGTAGTGGGACACAAGGGGGCGCGTGACGTCAGTCGAGCTGCAGCACAGAGGTGAGGGTGAGGACGCAGCTCATGTCAGCAAATTTAGCGAACAGGGCCATAGTAGGGTGAGGCAGAGAAAAACCAGGGAAGAAGTCGAAAGAAACCTATCAAACACGGACAGCGAAGCAGCAGCGAAGTTGGACCACACCCAGAAAAACGTATCTTTGATTTCCCGGAAATTTCCATTGTATGCGGACAAAGGGAATTTTTATTATGAATTTGTGGACTTTGCTCTCAATCAACGTAAAATTGTATTTGATTTAAGTCAAAATTCCTTATTTTAAATGCAAATTCTCTTAATTTATAGTCAAAATTCCCTTCGTCCTCATTCAACGGAATTTCCGTGAAATCAGAGGCACGTTTTTCTGGGTGAGTAAAATACGTGGGATGGACTATTTTAGGCTAGATGCTGGCTTTTGCTAACTTCCACTTGCACGACTTAACGAGATGGCTTTTCCCCCCTGTTGTAACGACACGCCACCACTGTATAATGATTGCAAACTACATTATTTGCAACCTCGCGAAGAAGTTATGACGATAGTAGTGCAAAGGATTGTATAACGAAGAAAATCTACATCGTTCCAAACAATTTGTTCATACTGCAAAAAAAACACTTTGCAAGTTTGAAAGACATTTGATTGCAATACGAACTTTATTCTCTGCAAGCATTTTGCAGCAGTGCAGGTAGACTTGTGATGGTTTGCTTAGGGAGAGTATGGAGGCATCATTACCATCACTGTGGTGTGAGTGCTCGCTGGAGCCGCTCCGGTAGTGCGTGGGCAGCTCAAGGGAGCGCTCGCCGACGCTGCGCTAAGAGGATCACGACAGGGATGGCATGGCGGCATGGCCCGTCTCGCTGCTGCTGCTACCTCCTCTTGAGCCTCACGGCGTCGATCGGCTTCAGCATGCTCGGATGAACAGCAC
The DNA here is from genome assembly GCF_000697945.3 of Frankliniella occidentalis. Classification (NCBI taxonomy): domain Eukaryota; kingdom Metazoa; phylum Arthropoda; class Insecta; order Thysanoptera; family Thripidae; genus Frankliniella; species Frankliniella occidentalis. The sequence continues at coordinate 1,581,571 of NW_026267160.1, read as the reverse complement.
ACCGGTGCGGCAACTGCAAAAAGAAAATCCATTCTGTCTAAATGTAAAATGACACTAAAAGGGGAAATTTTTCGTGCACATCCAGACCAGATGCAATTTCATTCCTAAAACTTGCCAAGTTGAGTAGAACTTTACAAAATTTGTCCAGTTTTAGGAGCTTAATTGCATCTGGTCTAGCACAAAAACGTTCCTTTTTAAGGAACAAAATTGTCACTTTATTTGGGGGGTAAAACATTGAAAACAATTGTAAAAGTCAGTTAGGAAAGAAATCTAAAATTATTTGAGATAAATAATGCCTACATAGTAAACCGTCATTTGGTTCACGGTAACACTGTTATTCAGATACTATGACGTCACATTCTATTTAATATGAATTATGTCACGTTATATAGAATACCATGTCCATTCGTTATAACGTGATAGAGGTACGCCTACCGTGCACTGAGCCCGTGGGGGCAGAGCGATGCAGGGATATGTCACATTCTAACTTAAAATCCTTAAGGAATGTGACATGATATTCTGATATTCAGTGAAGAAAAGTACAGAGAAAGGGCAGACTGTATGATTTTTTTAAAAATTCTAAAAGTATAGAATCAAATTTGAAAACGATGAAAACACAATACACACTTCGGCACATAGCTTTTAGCATAGGGCTCTACGTGTGTATATTTGTCATGTACACACTATTTGCTGCATGCATGTACGTATTCAGCAAATAACGCATACATGTATACACACTTGGGTGTCCAGAGAAATATTTGTTGGGCGATCAACTTCATTTCCATTACTAAAGCAAATGGCTTTCCGAGGACGCTAAATTATTGTACTCGGCAAATTTGGTTCATCGCTACAACTAGCACTTCCATTGATGAAACGGGGAAAAGTTAACATGTTTGTATTGAAGTTTCTGCGAACGAATTTTACTGTTACCACAATAGAAAACCAACAATCACTTTAAATTTTCCGTGTCAGCCACATACATAGAGGGGGCGAAGGTGGAAGGAGGGGGGAGGGATGGACTGGGTCGAGGGTGAGAGAGG
>NW_026267160.1:1576255-1580481 GCF_000697945.3 Frankliniella occidentalis | reverse complement strand
GGGGGGGGGGTTGGAGGTTTGGCGCGGTGCTCTGGGCTGGGCTGGATACGAACATGAGCACTGCTAGGTCATCAATAACACATTGGTTTCTGCGAAATATATTCCTGACTGATCGCTGTGATAGCTCGTTCTGCGTCGTTAGGGTGGCTCCCGCTCCCGCCCGCTCCCGCCCGCTCCAGCCCGCTCCAGCCCGCTCCAGCCCGAGCACACGAGACCGCTGCTGTCGCGTTCCGCGGATAGGGATAGGGTTGGGTTGATGGTGACGGTGGTGCTGGTGCTGGTGGCGGTGACCACAGGACGCGGTGACGGTTATGACGGTGTTACCGTCCTGCACCGAGAAAAATGATTTTGGCACTGAAACCAAACTCCTCAGTCTGTCCATTTAGCTGTGATAAAAAAGGCTCTGCATTATTCGATACTCGAAACTCAGAAATTTTTACGACTGATGGTCTAAAATTGTAAATGCTGCACGCTATTTTTTAAGTTGAGGTATGTCCGAATGCCTTTTCGCACCTATCCGAAACTACTGACACTGGCAAAACGGAGTCTAAAGTCAATGGTAATAAAAGCGACTAAAACACATCTATTAGTATATTTGTTTTAGACAAACCTGTAAATTGTTTTCGTTGTGATAACCTGAAGTATTAAATTTACAAGATACAAACACTTTTCCCAGAGTGCTTGGGACGAACGACAAGCCGACCACAGGCGAGCACCCTTTCTCTATCGTGTTGCGGTAGTAGGGAGGGAGAGAGGAGCATCGGTTTGTAACCGATAGAGTTCCTCTTCCCGTCCTTTATTTTTCTTTTTGGCCTTTATAATCTCTTTCAACTTCCTGCATGCCTGCTACTCTTTCTCTTTTTTCTTCCCCTTAAAAAAAAAGCTATTTCCTCTTGTTTCTCTTCTCGCCCTAGTGCCTCCGAGGTGGAAAAAAAATCGATGGCTTGCACGGGCTGGCGGCACTTCCCCCTGGGCGTGGCGGGGCGGTAGGGCGCCACGTTCAGTGTCTCTCCCGGTAGCCGGCTCCTCGGCTCTCCTCCCCGCCCCCAACACCCCCAACACCCCCAACACAACCCTGCACCTACGCACTCGAAAGCAGAGGATGTTTGCCAATGCCTATAGGTTAAGAAAGAATTATAATGGAAGTGGGAAAAAGACCGTCATATATCGCGAAAATATACTGTGAGTATTGGGTTTTGCGAGACACTGAATATCCAAAGAGGAAAATCTTGCCACGAGAGAGCTTCAGGACACTGGTAAAAGCTTATGGTGGGTTTCACCGTAAGTTACAGTGAAACCTGCAGCACCGTAGCTTACGGCGAATTTCACCGTAAGCTACGGTGAATCAGGGAAGTCACTGTAACTTACAGCGACATTCACCTCAGCTTACGGTGCCATTCACCGTAAGCTACAGTGCTGCAGGATTCGCTGTAACTTGCGCTGAAATTCACTGATAAGCTTTTTACAGTGGAGGAAATGGCAACGCCAATAATATTTGTGTCCTTCGGGGACAGCAGGCCCCCGCGCCGCCAGGTGGGATTCAATGGCTCAGCTCCGCTCATCTAGCTGGACAGACTCCAGTGGCTCCAGAACCTGGAGTCCCGGCGGCTCCAGGGTACGGCGAGCCAATACCACTGCAGCGTGAGTGTCCGCGCCGCCCGCGGGGCCGCCCGCCCCCAAGGCTGCTCGCAGCCGGCCAATCCACTTCACCCCGTCGTCCCCCACCCCCTTCGACCTTCTCCCCCACTCGGAGAGCAGCTTGCTGCCCTTCTGGCATGAAAAAGTTGGCTGTGTGGTCAACCTATTTGAAGGGGGTCTTCTTCCCCCGCAGACGCACGTTGTGTTGGTCTCACCCGACACACAAGCGATTGGCGAGGCTCTCGTCATGTTTAAAGCAAGCCCCCCTCCCCTTTCCAACTTTGAAAGCCCAGTGACCCACTTATTAGAATCATCCGGGAATAACCCCGCTGACGATTCAAAGCGTGTGAGAACGACAGTTCCGTCCTACTTCAACATTTTGTCGCGCTCACTTGGGAGTTTTAATACTACTTTTGTAAGGCCACTACAGCCTCAACATCTACTTGTGAAGGTTCGACTTTGCACCTTTATGGTGTATTACTTTCTTTGTGACACATTTCGATGCGATGGGTCGTGACGCACCCGGCGCAGCCCTGACCCTGACCGTTCAGTATTTATCAGGGACAGGTCCTTGAGCGCGCACGGCACGCGAGGAACTCTTTTGGCTAGCCATACCCTACCCTACAGCGACACGCCTTCCGAATTACTTCCCCTTTCACCCTTCATGTTTAACATTTTATTTTTAAAACATTGTTGTTGTTGTTGTTGTTTTTTAATTGCCTTGGTGCAATTGGTGCAGCCCCACCGTGCAAAGTTGACGTGTTGTTGTTTCCATCAGTCAAGGCGAGCTCGAGTTCTCGTACGCTGCGTTATTATAATCACGAGCAGCTCCAGCTCTCCGGCCAGGCAGACCACGCCCCCGCTTGTGCCACTCACTCACATGTTGTTTGTGACGCAGTCTGTGATGACGAGTTGGCCGGAGATATAGGGGCGCCAGCGCTATTAGTCCGCGTCTGCTAACTAGCGCCCTTCCGCGAGCTGCGCCTCACCCCGCCCCGCCCCACCCCACCGCGCCACACCCCTCCCTCTCTGAGGCTGTGATTAACGCCCCACTGGAGACTCACCCCGACGCCAACAAGCCAGCAGCAGGCTGCCGAAGAATAGACAGAGCCCGGCCAGGAGTGACGGAGCGTGGCGGAGCGTGGCGGAGCGTGGTGGAGCATGGCCGGGCGTGGCGGGCGGGAGCGAGGTGGCACTCTAGGCTGCAATAACCGTTCTTCTCCAATTTCTGGCCGTGTGCGAAAAGGGGCAAACAGATTTTCGCGGAACGGCACAAAGCGATAAGGCTCTTGCTAGCATGCTGTTCGATGCCGCTGCACGACCGTCCGTCTTATGTTCGTTCGCCCCCAACCACCGAAGGGGAATCACTCCAGATATAAAAGTGTACGAGTTAGTGCGTTAGCACACGTTAGTACAGCCTATTTTTGGCGTAGGTTTTCATTAACTATGCAAAATAATGTTATTACGGCACTATTACGCTTGATTTCTACCATTAGTACGCATTGTTACGCTGCAAGTAGGAATTGATTCGTCTTTATTACAGGCCTGGGTACGAGTTAGTACGCACACACACACAAACGCAAGACTTTCTCGTCGCTCGCACCAATAGTGCCTTACACTTTGCGGGCCCCGTTACACAAACGAATGTATTCTTGCTACCTTGGTTGTTTTTGTTGATTTTGTTCAAAATCACACCCAGCATCAACCCAAACCTGAAAGTGGACGAAACAAAGGAGAGGGGTTATCGCACACACGTCGCCGGAAAACGCATTATATACTAAACACTGCGGGCCTCGCGCCACACAATCCCTCTTCTCCGCGCGACAACCGAAATGGAAACGAGAGCAGAGAAACAAGGACAAGCCGAGAGGGGTTGGGGTAGGGGGAGGAGGGGGTCGAAATGGGGGTTGTACCAATCAATACGGCATCCGAAATTAATTACAGCAATGGCACGCGCGCGCTCGTCAAGCTCCGGCCCGAGTCCGGCCGGAGTGCGGTTCGGTTCGGAAGTAAGTAAGCAGCGGGGCGTGTGTCGTGTCGTTACACCCACCCTCCGCCCCGCCACGCCCCGCCACGCCCCGCCCCGCCCCGCCACGCCCCGCGCTTTGCGTGGTGTGTCAGAGAGATAGGACGGCGTGCCTGACTGCCCCACTACAGAAAGGGAATGCCAGCCGCGTTGCGTGTCATTGGGCTATGATCGTGCGGCCCGTGATTATGGATGATATCATGTGAATCTTCCTTTTGTTTCTTACTTCCCGTGCAGCCAAAGCCAGCCTGCCTGCTGCTCGTTCGTTCCGCTGACGTATACACGATCCCCCCATTTTTTTAACTCCCGCATGGCGATTTCGTGACTTGATTTCCTATATATTGAGTTGTTTTTTTTTCTATAATCCTCCCTTTCCCTATCTCGCTCCCTTTCGAATTAAGACAAGGTTCAAAATCAGATGCAGCACCAGGACCTCCCGACCAGTCTTATGTCGGTATTATTACTTCACAAAAAATTTGTGTGACATTCGTTCTTCTTGATATGTGCGTGTCAAATGGTCACTTATAGAAAAGTGTGTGACCAATGTGTCAAGCATACACTG
>NW_026267160.1:1573935-1575410 GCF_000697945.3 Frankliniella occidentalis | reverse complement strand
CCCGTCCGCAGGCTGCTGGTAGGCACGCGCGCCGCTCGGCTGTGGAGCGGGTGAGCGGGTGGCCTACCCGCCCGTCCGCAGGCTGCTGGTAGGCAAGCGCGCCGCTCGGCTGTGGAGCGGGTGGCCTACCCGCCCGTTCACAGGCGCTACGCCTACCGTGTCCGTAGCTCCACACCCTCTGAACAACGACGTGACTCTCTTGCTCTGTGCGTTAGATTCATGGCAAGTGCAGCGCGATATGCGTACATTAAAGTCAAAAAAACAAGTTTATCGTGAGCAAAACATTTAAATCGCAAAATTTTGTATGTAATTTTACGGCAACCTAGGGGAGGCATGCGCGGCATAATTTGCTTCACATGAAGCTGGGTATCTAGCCTTGTCTTATTTCGCGACGAGGCAGAACCTTTCCTCACCTGACCAGCACCCCGTCCGCTCCGCTCCCGACCGAACCAAGTTGCCGCCGGAGCACAGTAGCACGCAGAGCCGCGTAGCGTAGCCATCATGTGCCCCCACCCCACCCCCTTCACCCCGCTCAGCATTGCCAGCAGCGCGCGGGGCCGGCCGCTCTGCAGCAGGCCTGCTCCGCTATGCCACGGGAGAGAGGTAGGTGGGAGGGGGGAGGGGCGCTCTGAGGCTGGAGAGCCGAGAGGAGGGGGAGGGGGGGGGGTGGCGGCTCCCTACCCCCACCCCACGGGCACGCCCTTACCGCCACCGCCACCCCCTGGAGCCCTATAAAGACGGGGGAGCAGCCAGGCGTGGTGCAAGCAGGGGAGACCGGGGCTCGTGTCGGCAGGAGGCGGCATCCACACGCTTGTTTATTTTAGCGCGGGTGGAGCAGAAAAAAAAGGCGTGACTGAGCACCTTTTAAAAGGTTTACGCGATACGATGTTCAAGTACCCTTAGAACGACAGAACTTAAAAGTTTGCAGAATTGAGCATCTGAGTGCTGGTAATTTTGTATCTCTGCAAATTGCCAGCATCCTCAAAATATGCTTGGCACCAGTCTGCTCGAAGGTTTGCTCTTCTCAGTGCCCTGCACAAGGGTCCAGCCCGCCTCTATGACTAAGCGGGGGCTTATGAGGGCCGGGAGCAGATGCCTTTAATGTACCTGATAATGGAGTTGTAGCCGAAGGGGAGGCGCAGGCTCAGCAATGCGAGGATCGCAAACTGCAAGGTCCGGTTAAGTATCGGGGATTGGACTGGAATTTGTGGGGGAGGCGGTAGAACGGCACAGGGCTCGGAGTACGGCGGGGTGCGCTAAACAAGGCCAGTGATAGAGCCAGTTAGACGAGCTGATGAATTTTGCCTGAGAGGGGGGGGAGAAAGCGAAAGATAGCGAGAAAGATGAAGAGGGAGGGAGAGGGAGAGAAGGGAAGGCAGAGGGATAGAGAAAGGAAGAGGGAGAAAGGAAGAGGGAGAAAGACAGAGGAGACAGAGAGAAAGGGGGATAGAGGGAAAGGGAGGGAAAGGGAGGGA
>NW_026267160.1:1568800-1573481 GCF_000697945.3 Frankliniella occidentalis | reverse complement strand
AGGGCGGGGCGCAGCCCGCCGGGCCCCGCCGGGCAGGGTTGATGGAGGGAAACGCAGTGTGTTGAGTCAGTTTGCTCCGGAAAAACAAACGAACACAAAGGCAGTGATTGGGGCGTTCGCCATCCCTGTCCCCGACCCGGCGCGCTTAGCAAATAGCATGACGTGGGGCGGGAGAAATAGAAAAGGAAATTAGAATAATAGGGAAACCGGAGGGGGTAAGCGCCGCTCGCTCTCCTGCGGCTCCTGCCGCACCCCGCCAGGCTGTCGGAAGTCTTGTTCAGCTCAAGGGAGATTTAGAGGAAGGGCAGGACGGGGCGGGCCGCGGGGTGTGCCGCGGCGCGGGGCGGGGCGGTGGCGGGCAGTACGTCGGTGCCTCTTTCTGTCGCCCGCTGCCGGCGCCCCGCGCGCCCCGCACCTCAGCGGCGGGCAACACCGAGAGGGTGAGAGAGGAGGAGGACGTCCTGCTGGCCAGAAACGTTACGCCTGAAATGAGACGCCCCCCTCCCTCCCTCCGCCTCCCCGACCGCCGCCTCCTGGCCATCATCCCCCTCACTGCCGGGGCCGGGTCGGCCGCCCCTGAGCAGGGCTGCGCGGCGGCAGCGGCGGCGGCGGGGACCACAACGGCACAAGGCGGATGGGCGGATGAAAAATGGACTCGCTTCAGGTGTGTGGTGATGAAAAAGGGGCGGGGCGCGAGGCGGAGGCGGGGGCGGCCGAGTGGGTGCGAACCTCAACACCCAGCGGTGCCAGCTCGGCGCCAAGCCCGGCGCTAGCCATGAGACATCCGATCGGTTCTTTCCGTGAGCGCGCCCAGTCAGCACCGCAACGACGGTGACTCGCGGCTGGCCGTTATTTGTTACATTTATTATTAGAAACGAATAACGGGAGAGAAAAGAAAATCACAGCGCGCGCCTCGCTCTCGCCCTCGAGGCCCCGCCATCGATCCGGGGGTAGTAGTGAGGCTCTGCCATGGCACCGCCGCGGGGCCCCGGACTCGGGCCTTGGGGCTAATGAGTGAGCGGGCAGGCTACGCCCGGCTACGCCCTTGATTGAGCGGTGCATGGACGGGCCAAGAGGGATGGTTGACCGGATCGCAGCACCCCTGCTGCGCCGCTGCGCTATGGCAGCCGCAGCAAGGTCGCCCCCTCCCCATCGATCTATCCACCCCCTCAGCTGGCCTCCCTCCCCCCATCACCACCTCCGCATCTCACCTCTCTATCTCTCCCTCTCCCTCTCTCTCCCTCTCGCTCTCCCTCTCGCTCTCCCTCTCGCTCTCCCTCTCTCCCTCTCTCCCTCTCTCCCTCCCTCTCTCCCTCTCTTTCTCTCCCCCTCCCTTTCTCTCTCCCTCTCTCCCTCTCTCTCTAGCTGCTCATGCAGGTCTACATTTGTAGCAGGACTTTTTGGTCCTTTTACCATGAACCAATAAACTGATTCTAATCATTCCTTTTCTCTCCTCCTGTTTTTCATATTTTCCATTCTCTACCTTATCTCTCTGCTTTATAACATTCACCGCTTCTTCACAGCAAAGAACTAGCTTGTGTGCTACATACACACATTCAGTAATGGCTAATGGTGTGACCCGTGCCCTCAGGGAGAGGCCTCAGAGGTTTTCAGCCAATCACCCTCCTCGAAACCTCTGAGGCCACCAGTCTCAGTGAGGCAGCCTCACCGTGAGGGCACGGGTCACAAGAAACTAAATCCACCATGACACACACACACTCAATCTAGTCAAAGAAAAGTGAAGTTGCAGTCATGATATTTTTGACAGGACGAATCAACTGACCATTTCTTCAAAGTGCAACTGGATGATCACCCACATTAATAAAATGTTTTTTGTATGTTGCAGGGATTACCCGGTGGGCACGTCCTACAATACTAAAGGTAAGACTATATTTAAGTTTTAGTTCCACATTCACAAATTTGTGTGAAGGAACCATCGTAGAGGGAACGGTATATGATTCATTTTTCCGTGACAAAGTGAAGAAAACGGAGAAAAGTTTAAATAGTGTTACACATTGGCAAAAAAATTAATAATTATTAAAACGTTGAGTGCGGCGCCAAAAAAAGATAGGATGTCCCAGGAGCCGAAGGTTTTTCTAAACGCCATACATTGGGGCCCACCGTGTGGGTCACGTCGCCCTGTGGGACAAAATGCTGTGACCCACGGTGTGGGTCACAACGCACTCAACGTGTTAACAGACACTCAACTCAGATAGCTTCAGGTCTATCTAACATGACATTTTCAAAAAGAATTTACCCATATTTTTTTTTTTGTAGACTTCAAAGTATAGTTTTTATGTAACTCTAATATGCATGAAAAGTATTAAACAGTACCACATAGCTTCCGAAACCTCATTGTACTATACAAAGTAGTTTGTTAAAAACCAAGCTCTTTTTGTGATGACTGGTGTTGACAAACAATAATGTCATTCAATAACATAACCTAGTAGCAGTAGCACACATGTAAACTAGATGGTACTATGAGCAACATGAAAATATCAAAAAAAAAGAAGAGAAAAAAAAAGAAGACTAAAGAAATATATTTAACCTCAAAAGTACGTACGCATACAAACTTTAGTAGAGAAGTGAGCGGTGAAACTTACCTCAGATTTTTCCTGCGCGACGGGTCATCAGCATGCATGATCCGAGAACGTCACTGCGAGAGGCGAAATCGTTGCGTAAAACAACCATATATGGTGAGCCTACAACGAAGTCACAGTCGTTAAAAAGAGAGTTTTTATCCTCAGGCTGACACATCACGGCCTCTTCGAATTTAGTATCACTATACCGTCTCCATCCATCATAAAACTCTTTATCTAAACTCGAACCTAACCTCAACGCGCCTCAACGTCGCCGAGCAGGCTCGCAGCCTCTGCCTCTGTGTGTGTATCCCGGTGGCGGCGGCAGCAGCATCGGCTGACGTGACAAGCAGTTTATCGGAGTGTCTCAAGGGATCCGATCGCTTTGACAGTGCGATGGAGGTTTCTTGTCTGTCTGCGGGAAAGGTTTCTGGTGAGTAGAGCAGGGCCTAGAGTAACGCGGAGAAAGCAGAGCGGAAAGCAGCCCCCTCTGCTTTAACCCACGCTCGGCGCTCGCGTAGCGGAGGCACGTAAAGCCCCTCATGATTCATTGCAGAGCAAAAGTACTTCGCAATTACGAAAAGCGAAGGGGAGGGATTAACAACTTGGTGTATCCGGCGGCGGTGGCGCGGGGCGTGTTTGTGTCGCGCAAGCCCGACGGTGTTGTGGGGCTACAGGAGCGGGAGGGCGAGGGGCGGCGGGCGGCGCGTCCGCGTCCAGGAGCTCGAGCAGGAGAAGGCCCTCCCGAGCGCCGCTGTCACGTCCAACCTCGTTATATTTCCGCGATAAGTACGTTAACGGCAGCTAACGGCCTAGGCGCCGCGGTGGCTTCGGGAGGGCGGGGTGAGGGTTTAGTCGTCCCGTCTGAAAAAGTCCGCGAGACTGACGGCGACTACCCGGTAAGCCCGCCCTTTGATACGCGGGATATAAGTACGTATACATGTATATGTCTGACCAGTTTCCGACAGCCCGGGGAGATCGCGTACGGTACGCGCAGCGAGCACTTCTTACCCCTCCCCCTCCCCTGCCACCCCAACCCCCTGTCTATCTCCCTCCTTTTCCCCGTCATGTGTCGACCCGGCGGCTGGCAGGAGCAGACGGGGCGGCAGGCATGCTCTCTGAGCAGCAGCAGCGGCGGCGTTTTTTCGCCGTCTCGGCATATCTTTTGTCAACATTTCGGGCGAACATTGGGATGTCGATGACGTCGCCCCTGGCGCCTGGCGACCCCGCGCCGTGTGACGTCAGACCGAGGAGGGGGTGGCGGGGGCGGCGCGGTCCGCGGGGGCGGCGTGGGTCGCGGGGGCGGCGGGGGCATCGCCGATGGGCCTCGTAGCGCCCATCCACGCATTCACGAGATGGCACCACGGTCTCTAGTGAAGAAGAAATCTGGAAGAAATCTACAAGCATCGTGGCTGCCAGACCTGTCTTTCCCTTGCGCAGCCATGATGCTTGTCGCATTATTTCTTCCAGATTTGTACTGGTCCGCAGAGATAGCTCAAACCGAACAGACGTTCTTCCCTCCCTCAAAGGCCAAAGTGTGCGCTGGTGACCGCTGACCAGGCGACCTGCTCGTGGTCCGGGTGCCCCATGCGGAGCACACCAGGGGAGGTTGCGGACAGGGCGAGCGGACCTGCGCCGCCCCCACCCGCCCTTGTGTCCCGCCCGCCCGATCTATTCCTGACCGGGCCCCGGCCGCCCCCGGCCCGGGGCGACCAGATGTCGTCCCGTTCGCCAACAAATACGGCCCCCGCTTGACTACCCCTACCTGGGGGGAGGTGGCTCAGCCGCTCAGCCGGGGCCCCCGTGCGCGGTGAATGTTATCGAGACTGCGAGGCTGTGTGCGCCGGCCCACGCGCGCCGGCCCCGGGCCCCGTGCCCCACCACGGACGCGCACGATTTCTCTCGACACCTACCCTCCATGTCCTATCTCTTTCTCTCCCACCCCTCCCAACACCTAACTCTCTCTCTCTCTCCCTCTTTACCCTTCTCCCTATTTCGCTCTCTTCCTCTTCTCTGCTCCTGTTCTTTTTTTTTCCAATCCGGTGCCCGGAGCAGTTCCATCCAACGGCTGCCGCGTTTGGCAGAGTGGTGCGGGAAAGTGG
>NW_026267160.1:1564178-1568150 GCF_000697945.3 Frankliniella occidentalis | reverse complement strand
AGGTCTTACACTTTCTGCTGTAGCGCATCAATGCCATTTGGTCCTATTGTCCACATAACAAAATATAATGTACAGTCTCACGCTTACATTCCCTGCCCACTACCCCAGACCGAGCCGTCGTCGCGTCGCGTCCCTCCGGGCGGTATTATATAGACCTCAGGTTATACATCGGGGCCGTTTCCGGGCGTCGCACGGAGACGGAAAAGAAGGGGGCGGGCGGGGAAGTGAACGGTGCGGAATACTGAAAACCGGAGGGGAAGACGGGGGGGGGGGGGGAGGGCTTGCGGTGCAGCTCGTGCCAAGCTGAGCGTTGATTTGTATTCTCCAGCCAACGCTGCTACATTATGTCCTTTTGCTTTGGCTGCGTGCCCAACGGCTCCCTCTGCACTGCCTTCTCCGGGACGGAGGGGTAGGGGGGCAGAGGAGGGTGGGCAAATGCAACCGGAGGCACCGCCCCCGGCGCGGAGCGGCGGGGCGTGGCGGGGCGTGGCAGGGAGGGGCGTGCAAGGAACAACAGGTCTCGCGGTGAGGCTCCTGCTTTTAGCTGCCTAATCATGAGGTGTGGCCAGGCCGGCCTCATAGGGTAGATCAGCCTGGCCTCGGTTTGGCCTTTGCCTCGGTCCGGTCAGCTCTCGATCACAGTCCACCATTCATATTTCTTTTTTCCAGAGTTGGAAGAGAGTATGAGTTGCGCGGTTAGAAGGCTTCGAAGTGGCTGCACCGGAGAGGGGGTTGGAGAGGTGGGTGGTGTGGGACCGACCAATGGATGGGGAAGGGCAGGAGAGCAGGGAGGCGAGGCGATCGAGAGGCACGGATGTGGTGCAGCGCCCTTTTTCCGGAACATTTCCGTTGACCGTTTCGCTTCCCGACTATCGTCGCTGAGAGGACCGTAGTCCGCAGCCCTGTTCCTTTTGCCGTGGATGGATTATTTTTCTCGCTCCTTTTCCCCCTTTTCGCTAATGTTTTTTTTTTCGTGAGAATGGAGGTCAGCGCCACGCCGATTGGGTATAGCCGGGCGACGACGAACCAGGATGGGGGCTGCGGCGCGGAGGAAATTGGCTGCGATAGAACGTTTTGTTTTGCCTTGTATTTTTTTTCCTCTCGCTACCTCCGCCCTGCGGCGAAAAGAGCGGCCCAGGCCAGGAGATGAAGATATTTCAGTGGACGGCACTGACGCCGCCGCCGGGGGGTGGCGAGGGGACCGGAGGGGACGGAGAGAGGTATTTTGGCGGAAGCGGGGACAAGTCGGCCCGGCGCGGCTCGGCTCGGCTCGACTCGGGGAAGACCTGCATCGACCTATGTGTCGGCTTGCCTCGCCTCTCTGCTCGACTCGAATCGGGTCGTCCGAGGCCTAAGGCAGCAATAAGGGAAGGGAGGTGAGGGGATGGAGAGAGAGAGAGAGAGAGAGAGAGAGAGAGAATGGCCTGCTGCGAGTTGAGTCGGCGATTTTGCGTCGAGAACCTGGAAGGGAGAGAACGTAAGGGGAAAAGGGAGGGGTGGGGGAAGGGAGCCCTTGGCCTACCGTGGGCCAGTCTCGCCAACCACGCCACCGCCAAGCCCTGCTCGCTCCAGCCGCTCCAGTCCGCTTCTCCAGCAGCACCAGGCGTTTGGCGCCGAGCCTTGGAAACGCCACGCGCCGCCGCGCTATCAAAGGGAACCATTGCCAACTTTGGAAAAAAAATCCTTACATATTTAGTTTGAAATCGGTCCGTTGGCTGTGTCTGCGGCTGCCACGGCCGTTTCTCGAAAGGCGTTAATCGCTTCTCCCCCCCACCCCCACCCCCCGCTATGCACTGGTGGTAGTTGGCCTTTCGGCCCTTCAACCGATCACAAACCCTTGCCGTCGGGTTGAGGTGCGTTTGGCGTGCCCTTCTCCCTCATGCAGACCAGACCGCAGACTAACGCCCCACCCCGGTCCGGTCCCTCCACGTACATCCCACCCCCTTTCACCCTTCCCCCTTTTCCGGCCCCACCCCTAACCGACCCCAATTGAGAGCCACTCGCGGCTCGATTGCAAGATTGAAATCGTGCCGATCACACACGTGTGTGTCCCTTTTTTTTTCCACCACGCGGAAACCCACGCCCGTTTGCGTTATCGGACAGTTTGGTAAAGGAGAAAAACATGGTAATGAATGAAAGCAGGAGCGTCGTTCGCGATTGGTGATTCGTTGAGTGCGAGAAAGAAATGGAGAATTTATTCCTCGCGGATCTGAGGCTCCTCTAAAGCAGGTCCAACGTTACTCTTGACCGACTCTGGATCTGGAAAGGAAGGTGTGAGACTGCCTGTATAACAGCGTTACCAACCATCCGTGTCCGTGTCCGACTCCGACACTAACGAGCGTGATATGCTAGATGTTTTACCCCAAGAATCCTCCAGTTGGTCGCTTGTTGGGCGCATGTAGTCTTACGGTTGTGCGTGTGTAGGAGTAGAACGCGTAAGGTCTTACACTTTCTGCTGTAGCGCATCAATGCCATTTGGTCCTATTGTCCACATAACAAAATATAATGTACAGTCTCACGCTTACATTCCCTGGGTACTTTTTCTCTTGAACTCCCGTACACACATGCACACTAACTTGATTTGTATCTTTTAGAATGTGTATGAATTTTAGCAATCAAAGTTTTTTGCACACATGTACGTACAGGGTGGTTGATCCGCGTCGTCTTTTCTTTCTGATTATACTACTGGATTCATTCGTGCGGACGGGTTGCATACTCGCACGGCGCGGATCACCCACCCTGTGCATAAACGCATTTATGCATTGATTTGAACACTTTCGTATTCATTGCATTTCTAAGCACAATTTTTTTGTTGAACTTTTAGCACAAACATTTGCACAGCAACACACACAAACACATTTAGCGTGCAGTAGTCTAAGCTCGCTATGCGCCGCACTTTATTTATCGTGGCCGTGCCCCACTTCTAAAAATAAACAGATAATGTATTGATTATAGATCGTACACACACATCGCGATACGCCCGCGCCCTCTTTTGGGAACACAATGGCAATCGACGGCAAAGCGCCGCGTGGCGGTTCGCGGCTATTTTTGTTATTTAATGAGCCTGCCACTTTTGTTTAATTCTTTCCAGCGTAGAGTTGATTGCCTTGCGTAGAGGAGCGAGGCGTGGAGCCGGGCCTTACAGCGGCATGCAGGCGCCCTCCCCACGATTGTGTGTTATTGATTCGCCTTTGAATAGCAGAGTGCGAGAGGGGTAGAGCGAACATGGGGGAGGAGAGAGAGAGAGAGAGAGAGAGAGAGAGAGAGAGAGAGAGAGAGAGAGAGAGAGAGAGGGTAGCTGAGTACGTATTACTCAATGACGGTTAATCTTCCGGCTGCCGCCCTCCCTCCACCTCCCCCTCCTGTCCCTTCTACATATACCATTCTCTTCCAGCTTGATTGCTATTCCATGCTGTCACAAATCTAAATGTGAAAGATTTATATTACCTGTTTGTGCGGAGCAAATCACAAGTTTTCTTTTTTGCTATCCTCCCTTCCCTAATAATTGCACATCAAGCAAAAGTGTTCAGAATCGTCTCTCTCTCTCTCTCTCTCTCTCTCTCTCTCTCTCTCTCTCTCTCCTCTCAATTTTCAAGATGAAATGACCAATGATGAGTGAGATGACCTATTCTACCATCCAAAGAGATGTCACAGATAATTAGACAACATATTTCACTTCGTAATGGTGAAATACTGACACTCGGTCCTGCTGTTTAGAATACTTTATAAAACAGCTTTGACTGCACTTTTCTTGGCCCAATAACCCGGTCAGTGTTTCCTCCCAACCTAAACCAGTTTGCGTGACCTTTATCTTACAGTTTCCCGAGCCACCTGCCGGGTCCGTCGTCCGTGCGGGCCTCTGCTGCCTCCTTTTGTAGGGCCCTCCTTCGGATACCACTCGATTTGCATTCTGGTGCCTGAGGCCGGACGAGCGAGAGCGAGAGAGAGAGAGAGAGAGAGAGAGAGAGAGAG
>NW_026267160.1:1561214-1564128 GCF_000697945.3 Frankliniella occidentalis | reverse complement strand
AGCAAATGTATTACATTGTTAAGGGCACGAGTACTCAACTCAATTGACCCAACTTCGCGCTAGCTGCTCGTTCTTCTCACCTGGGGGCCTAGAGCTGCTGTGTGCTGCTGTGTGCTGTTCTGTTGACTCGCCGCGCCGCGCCACGCGCGCTACCCTCTTCACACACACTCTACGCTGTGTGTGTGTGTGTGTCCCCTGACATGTTTTATGCACGATTCAAAACAGAATCAGTAAATGCCGCACATTCACCGAAAACCGAACGACTTTTACATCAACTCAAATAACAACTTATGGCTGTGTGCACCACATTTCCCGTACGTTGTACAAAATCAAAACTTAATGATCCATTTAAGTAGGCAAATGAAAGTCTGTAAGTCAACCAACGTGATGTCAAGGCGTTTTTGGTAACCTTTGGCGTCGTATTGATGTGAATGTACCAATTTATTAATCATAGGTTCGGGTTCAGGGATCATCTCTGAGTTCCCCCAAAGGGCTGAGGCCGCGAGGGTGTGGGTCTGTGCGTGCGTGTAGGAGGGTGCTGTGTGGGATGCTGTCTGGCCGTGGACCTCTTCTATCTGGTCGTCCACGGTCCGCACGCCCCGCCACGCTCCACCACTCTACTCCAAAGGAGACAATGCGATCAAGAGTTGGGCGGTCGCGAGCCAACTTGAACGGCGGCCAGGGCCTCTGGTGGGAGGGCCTGGGTGGAGCCAAGCCCGGCTGCCGCTGCTGCCGCTCGCCCTCTCTATGCTCCCAGCAGCCCGGCTCCCTCGCCGTCCAAGTGCGTTGGCGGCAGTGGCGACCGGCATTAGCGTGCGCGAGCGAGCGGCCCAATATGTCGATATATCAATGCGTCCCTCACTCCCTCTCTCCTGACCACCCTCACCGCCAGGACCCCCCGCGCGGCAGGCCGCGGCAGGCCACTCCCCTGGGGGTGGGGGGCTGCGGGGGGCCGCACGTGGCCCTGACTCGCCCTGCTGCGGGCGGCCCCTGCCCCACCCTGGCCCACCCTGCCCTACCCTGCCCTGCCCCCGGGCCGGCGGGGACGGGCCAGGACGGGAGGGAAGTGTGAGGGATTGCTTTGAAATCCCGTTACCCACATTTCTTCCAAATGCGCCGCGGGCGCCTCGGTGGAGGTGGGGAGGTTGGGGGGTTAAGGCAAGGTTGGCTAGGTGTTGTGTTGAGAGAAGGGGGGTGGGAAGTACGATATAAAAAAGACCGCCTCGGAGAAGGCAAGCTCCGGTCGCTCGCTGTCGCACACTCTCCTCTCAACACTTGCGGATGTAGAAGCAAATTAAACCAACACCTTAGTCTCAAACTTGTTCTTAGACCTGAAAAAACATTTCGAAATATTGGAGAAAACCACAACACAGCCTTCTTATATCCGTATTATCTGCTTTCAATCTGCTTTCAAGACCAATTCTTGAATGATATTTTTTTCTAGTTATGAGCAGGAATAATTTTGTCTTGTATTAAATGTGCAGGGTGTATTCGAAATTAGTCTTCTAGGAAAGAAAGAAAAGCGCAAAAGATGTGCAGGCAAGGGTACACACAGCATTCCAGACAATGCCACAATGCCATTGATCGCGCACGAGAGAGAGAGAGAGAGAGAGAGAGAGAGAGAGAGAGAGACCATGGCTCCATGGAGATGATGCACCAACACCACCACCCCCGCCATGCCGCGGTCTCTTGGCTTTCAACCCCGTTCAAATTGGGTTACGACCACGCCGTGCTCCCAGACCCTTTGCTCTGCCATTGCAAGACGTACGGTGTAGCAGTAGCATTGAGTGGCGCACCAGTGCCAAGCCTCTAATGATTGAATAATTGCTAATTTTAAAACTCCTCACAACATACCTAGCTGATTTCTCTATTCCTATTGCCTCCCGCCAATATCCGTAAGTTCAACCGTAGAAATGTAATACCATACGAACCACCAGCACGTTAGAATAAGCTCCTTAAAGTTGTACATTTTCATCTACGGAGGGGAGTATAACGACACTGTATCAGTTCTAAAAAAATTAACATTGATTGTGACTGTGTGACTGAGGGAAAGCCCGTTGCGCTGGTGATACATTAAACTACTGTTCTTGGTGTTAATGTTATAAATGTATCGTCTGACTGTGTACGAGAGTGACACGCGTACCACCAGCATTGGTGGCGGAGGGGGGGGTGGCAACAAGCACCGCCTCTGCAGCGAAATAGCAATTAATCTCCGAGCGGGGGAAAAAATGGGAAGCAGAACAAAACCAAATGGGGGACATAATTGTTGTGCTTGCCAAAGGAAATAAATGTCGAGGGCCGTGGTGGTGACACTGCCGAGTGTAGTACGGATGTTTAGCGTCATGTGTGCCTTGTAATGCGGGCTTGTCCTTGACCAGTGCAGGCTGGGCGGGGCGGGGCGCCGGGGTGGGGCGCTGGGGCGGGGGCGGGGTGGTGGCCACACCTGTGCTTATTAGAGGACCACGGGAACACCTCTTCCCCTCCGGACAGGTGGGGAAGGGGAGGGGGCGTCTGCTGCGAGGTGGCATAGTGCCTTGTCCGCCAAGTGAGTGAGCCCTCCCGCCCGGCCCGAGGCCCGGCCCGCCTGCCTACACGGGCGAGAAGCAGAAGCACCTCTCCGCTCGCTGCCGTGCCCTTGTAAGTAGGCTGCCCCTGCAGCACGCCCGGACCATCAAAGAGAGATGGGGGGGGCAGGAGTCGGCTTGGGGGCGGACGAGGACGAGATAGACGAGGGAAAAGTGGGGGGGGCAAAGGGAGACGCTCACCCCAACCACCCCCGCCCTCCCCGCATACTCCGTGTGAGGGAAGGGAAGCAGCCTCCTTCAAGGAAGAGGTTTCTTATCGACATGGCAGGTCTTTTTCGCTGCTGATGCTGCTGCTGCTCTGCTTCGTCGCCGATCTTTTCTCCCCCCCC
>NW_026267160.1:1558647-1561164 GCF_000697945.3 Frankliniella occidentalis | reverse complement strand
CCCCCCGCCCTTACGGCTCCTATCCCTTATCGGCCCATTGAGGCGACGCGTCACTCTCTCCCTCGCGCGCTCGAGCGTTCCCAATTCGTTACAGAGTTGCACTTACCGCTCGCTCCCCCGCCCGGCCCGGCCCGGGGCAACAGCTCCTTATCGTTCATCCAATGAAATTACCAGCGCGCCACGCTCCTCTACGCGAGCGACGCCTATCAGCGCGGGAAATAACCGAGCCCGCTTGTTTCCCGAACTCTCATCAAGTCAACTGCATCACTCCACTCACTACTGGGGCTATTTCTGCTCTACCCTCTCGCGACATGCACATGGGCGGCGTAGTGTATCAACAGCATCTCTCTACTGCGGCTATTTCTGCTCTTCCCCGCCTCCATACGATAGGCACATGGGCGAGTGTCAAGTGCATTCCTCCACTCACTCTTATTTCTGCTCTTCCCTCTTCACACGCACATGGGATAGTATTAACTGCATCACTCACTGCGACCAACTTCTGTTGTTCTTTCCCGTCTACACCACGCATATGAGAGAGTGTCAACTGCATCACTCACTGCGGCTATTTCTGCTCTTCCCTCTCCACACGCACATGAGCGAGTGTCAACAATAGCCCCTTTTCGTCTCTGGCTTTGGGCGCTGGCAGAGAGCGGGTGGTGGGTGGGGCTGGCGGTGAGGAGGGAGAGGAGGAGGCTTCTCCACCAGCTGGCCGCCAGTTATCTATGCCTTGTTAATCTCACCGTGGAGAGAGAGAGAGAGAGAGAGACAGAGAGACCAGAGAGAATGTGTATATGCGAGTGTGCGCGCGCGTCTCTTTATCGTCACTAAGTGGAGAGCGGCGGTGATCGGTTGGACACGACGGCCCCAGCTCCGAACCACAACAGTATCGTAGTGGAGCTCTCGTGAGCTGACCGCGCCCCGCGGCGCTCCTCTTCGTCGTGTTGGTCGAAAAGAAGTGAACCGTCGCCGTCGTCCGAATCATGACGTCCTAGCCCGCTGCAGAGTCCTACAGCTCGCCCAGCAGCAGCGTCAGCCCTTTGGCCCAAGCCGCCCTTCACGAGAGCGCCATGTTCTCCTTGCAGTATCTGGTGTCGAAGCCCGTGGAGGAGGGGTGAGTCTCCGGAGAAGAGCGCCGCGCCATTGGGGACGTTGCTTAACTCACCGAGAGAAATATCCGCATAAATTTACAACGTGTATCGTAATTTTTATCTGCAAAATAATGTCGTAAATTTGAGACAGACCCTTCTTCATTATCGATCAATTCCAAGTCGATACGAGGTGCTCTTTAATATTCCTGAAAAAAAAAATCAAGAATTGATCTTGAAATGATGATTCAAATGGGGGTTGTGTGTTGTGTTCTAATTGCCTTTCACATTTTCCTGTTATTTGTTTCTGGCTTTCTTTTAATTCGGCGGGCTATTATATGGTCTAGTACTGTCTTCAAGTCTTCACTCACTCAGGCACTCAGCCACGTTTCTCCTAGCGGCCAATAACGTTGTTTGCTGGTCTAGCGCTTACTCCTTTCCTTATAGAGAGTTGTAGGCTATAGCTCTCACAACGTTACAATGTATAATTTATGTTAAGTGTAGTAGTTTTTTTAAGGTGACGTCTGCTAAAATTAAAATGCTCCTTCAAATTCGTGGCGTTCAATGCGTGGCGTCGAATAACAGCAAGATTATTACATGTCCTTTGACAGATTCAGTATAAAAACTTTTTTTAAAAAAACTTGGATTAAATGAGGCATAAAAACAACATTGTAAGCCTACCTCGATGTGTACAGTGCTGGTTCATGTGTCGGTGCCCCCTATGAGACGCCACTCTATCGGACGTTGCACTGCTGTTGCCTCTTGCTGCCTTGCCTGACCACGACTGTCCCTCTGTGTTGCAGGCTGATGAAGCTGGATATGGGGCCCCTGGGGCACGGGCCGGGGCTGGGCCCGCGGGTCGTCGAGGTCAAGTCCCTGACGCGGTGGAGCCAGACGCCCCCCGCCCACGGAGGCCTCCTGGCCGACTACAGCGGCGAGCTGCCCGCCCACAAGCACTGCCCCTTCCCCTACAACCCCACGCTCAACCACAAGGTGGTGCTTTGGTGAGTATTCTCTCGAGTCGGCGGGGCGCGTCGACGTTCTTGTTCCGCGAATTGTTTGAGCGGGAAAAATGCCGAGGGGAAATAAATACGGTGCGAAGCGGCGCTGGCGAGCGCTTAGCGCCTGGTGGGTATGCAGTCCCGCTCGGCAGGCGTGTGCAGCAGGCCGGCCCACCCTGCCGGCGCTCTGCGGACGGGAGAGAGAGGAGGGAGGGAGGCGGGCAGAGAACGAGGGCGCGCGGCATGGTAGAGTGTGAGTGTGTGTCAGGCGTGCAAATCATTAAAACGAGGAAAGCAAGCGCCAGTTTTAATGGAAATCCTGCGCGCCGCGCCGCGCTTGCTCATCGCCTGCTTTATGGGCCCCGCCCGGGCCGGCCGCATTCTGCAGACAAATAATGGAAGTTGAAATCCGCTTTGGTGCCCCCCCCCCC
>NW_026267160.1:1547577-1557962 GCF_000697945.3 Frankliniella occidentalis | reverse complement strand
CCCGCCCCACCCGTGTGGCCACCGAGCCCGGAGGGTGGGGTGGATCTGGTCCAGGAGGGCCGCCCAGGAGGCTGGGACCAGCCGGCCGGGCCTGTGGGGGAGCGATAGCGGTGCAGCCAAAGGGTTGCCCGGGGCCGCCCTCCTCCCAAACCCTCAACCCTCCCAGCTGGGGCCGGGCCGGGCTGGGACGGCTCCGGGGCTGGGCGCCCAATTGTAGCCCAGTAATGTAGTTGGGGGGACAGGGCGTGTGCGGCGCAGGGCCGGCCAGCCCGGCCTCAGCCATGTGGGTGGGGACGCAGGGCTTAGGTGAGCAGCGCGATAGCCCAGGCGATAGCGTGGGTGAGTTGGGGACGGACCACATTTCGTGCGTCAAACTAGAATTGTGACTGTCCCCTAACTGCTGGCTGAACTATTTCCAACGAACTGGCTGTAATAATTTTGGCTTACAGAGTGTCTAACGGAGAAGAAAAACGAAACGTTGTAACGGTTGCCAATATTTGGCGATATACGAAAAGACGGAAGAAATTTAGCTACGCCGAAAACTGTAATAAAATTGATGTTGGTTTCGTAAATGGAGAGGAAGTCTGACTTTGACGGGTCGCCCGCTATCACCTCTCTGCCTGTCGTTTCTTATCCGCCCGCGCGATATCGGCTCGGCCCCGCCGCGCCGTGTGTGTGGTGGGCCCGGTGGGCCTGCCTGTCGCGCACCGCTTTGCCGCCCTCGTCCTCCCGTATATTTCACTCGGTCGCCGTCTTCTCGGTGGTGGACGGGACGGAGGAGAGGCGAGCGTCCGTCCCGTCCGTCCCCACAGAGTGGCCGTGGCGTGCCCGGCCAGCGCTGCACAAAGGGAATGCCGGAGTGGCCGGCCACCGCGCCGCCTCCCATCCCTCAAGCCCTTTCCTCGACCCCCGACTCTGCCCCCCACCCCCTCCGGCTCAAATTGATCTTGTCATTCGAGCTGGTTCGTTTTTTGTCATACTCTTTTTCTTCCACGTCCTCCTCCCGCCAAAGTGCTGGCTGCGATGACTTTGTTGTTGTTGTTGTTGAAAAGGGCGGCCGCGCGCATCAAAGGGAAATTAAAACGAGTACAGACGAAAATACAGGACAAAACTATGAAAACTGATATTCGTGTGTTTTCATTCGCTTTTGTGTTTTCTTCCGTCTAAATAGGAACGGAGACATATCAGAGCTGAGCCTGGACGCCATCGTGCACAGCACCAACGAGTCCATGTCCGAGAGGACTCCGCACAGCGACCGCATCCACCAGCGGGCGGGCCGCGGGCTGCGGGACGAGATCATCAACGAGGTCATAGGTGCGTCTGTCCGTCCGTCCT
Organism: Frankliniella occidentalis; assembly: GCF_000697945.3. Taxonomy (NCBI): domain Eukaryota; kingdom Metazoa; phylum Arthropoda; class Insecta; order Thysanoptera; family Thripidae; genus Frankliniella; species Frankliniella occidentalis. Next base: position 1,556,627 of record NW_026267160.1, on the reverse strand, counting down.
GTGCTCGTCCTCGTCGGAGCTGCGCGCCATTTGAAGCGCCCCGCACCTCCGCCACGCCCCGCCACGCACAGCACCTCCCCGATGTTGTCTTGCCGTGTGTGTTTTCACGCCGAGGGCTCCGCGCGTCAGTGACTCGTTATCTGTTTGACAGTTGGTCGCGCCGCACGGCGGGCCAGGTCGCGGCGTGCACACCTAAATAACGTTTTCTAAAACATATAATTAACGTTACAATGTGAGACTCCTCTTCTCAAACTTTTAATTTTATTTTGACAGAGTGTCGGACCGGCGGAGTGCGGGTGACACAGGGGCACAACCTGCCGGCCAGGTTCATCATCCACACCGTGGGGCCCAAGTACAACATCAAGTACCAGACGGCGGCGGAGAACTCGCTGCACATGTGTTACAGGTAATAAAGGGCCGGGCAGGCGACGCGACTGCACCCAGAAAACCGTTTCTTTGGAGAAAGGAAAATTTAATTTACCGCAAAGAAAATTTTGTGCCAGAAACCAGGGGCAGTTTTTGGGGTTGATGAAACCACTTATGCAAAACGGGGGGGGGGGGGGGGGCAATAACTCCGAATTCAAGTGTACACAGTACACATGATTTCCCGTCGATTCCCATTGATTCCCGTCGTGATTCTCATTGATTTCCGTTGGTTTCCGTCGCGATTCTCATTGATTCTCGCTGATTCCCGGTGATTCCCGGGCCGGTGTGTACACATGATTCTCAGAGTAATTGCTCCCACGTGTAAAACAACGAAACTTTCGGCACGTTGAACAAATTTTGCCTAGGCTAGGCTAAATATATCGTGATTAGTTATAGAAATCATGATTTCGCTCCCACAAAGAAAGTGTTTCCTGGGTGTTCACCGCTAGCTGCATCTGCACAATTAAGTTCACCACTACCTGTGCCTTCTTCACCTTCCAGAAACGTACTGCAGAAGGCGAAGGAACTGAACCTGCAGTCACTGGGCCTCTGCGTCATCAACTCGGTGCGGAGAAACTACCCTCCAGACCGGGGGGCGCACATAGCCCTACGTGAGTACACGCCGTCTCTCTTCTTCTCGTTGCTCCGCCCCGGTTCAGCGTGATGACGCCCTTCTTGCGCGCTCCGCAGGCACGCTCCGGCGGCACCTGGAGCTGCCCAGCTACTCGCAGCTCGACGCCGTGGTGCTGGCCGTGGACAACGTGGACCTCAGCATCTACGAGGTGCTGCTGCCGCTCTACTTCCCCAGGTCCTCCGCCGAGGAGGCCCAGTCCCGCTGGCTGCTGCCCGCCGACATCGGCGGCTCGCTCGGCGAGCCCGTGCTCCCCGACCGGCAGATCAGGATCATCGACAACCCGCACCACGCCTTCACCGGTGAGTGCACGACACGACACGCTGCAGAGGCCAGGACAGGCCAAACACAATAATTAATGACTTCGCTTCGGTGGCACTTCGGCACTTCCCGGAAATCCGAGGGGGCAATAACTCCCTTTTGAAGTGTACACATGATTCCCGAAATTCTTGATTCCCGGCGATTCCCGTCCGCTTATAATTATTACATAGGTTTTTCGGGGGGTTTTAGTGGTACAAAACGCTTATTTCGAATGATTTGACCTTATTTCTCTAGTTTCCCGCTTATTCTAATCGATTTCTATTGATTTTGATCAATTTTTATCCTGATGATTCCCAGACAGGTGTACACATGATTGCCGGAGTTATTGCCCCCTCGCGGAAATCTGTTTCTGAGAAGGCCGTGATCAAAGTAAATGTAATGTACCACGGCGGCGGCTCGTGGGTGGCGGGAATAAGGCAAACTAGCCCGCGACACTACTGGACTACTGGGTTGATCGCTCGGCTCCGACACACACACCCGGTACGCCTCGTGGGCCGGCCTCGAGACGGGACGGCACGGGCGTGCGCGGCTGCCGAGGCGGCTGCAGCCCCGGTGCGTTTGGCGCCTGTTTGTATTATCGACGTCCTGCTGGCGCGGCTGGCGCGGCTGCCGGCGCCGTGCACCACCAAAGTGTACTCTTCGTCCGAATGAGCCGTGAAGGGCCCCGGGGCCGCGGCCAAGTCGCGAGGCGACCTCGGCCCCGTTGCGTGACGGGCCCGGGCTATACAGCCCCTCGGTCCCTTTTGTTGCACCTTTCCTGTTTCCCCCTCCTTTCTCATACTAATTTTCTTCCTAGCCGCCAGAGAGGAACGCGGGGGGACATGATAATGATCACAGTAATAATAATTCGTTTGCAAAGAAAGCAAAGAATGTTTGGGATCCGTGGCGCGAGGCGCCGCCGCCGTTCCCTTTTCATATTCCTGCAATGCCCGTGGAGGAAATGGACGCGAACGCGTTTGCAAGCAAAACAACAAATCTTCCGCGTGCGTCGGCGTGGCTGGCGCGGCCGTGGACTCATCCTGGCTGTTCCACATGAGTGCCTCCGGACCCCGCTGCAGCGCGCTGGACGGAGGGTACCCGCCGCCCCCGCCGGCCAGCCCGGACGGGGCGAGCTAGCAAGCGGGCGGGGGCGGTATTAAGAGGATGACCTACTTTCAGTATCCGGTCGAGATTTGTCACCTGAGGCGGGGCGGGGCGAATGCGCGCGGCGCGAGCAGGGAGGAAGGGCTACTGGTGGAGGGTTGGGGAGGGGGGGGGGCGACACAAGGGTAGAGCGGGGCGAGCTGAAGCAGGCGCAGGGCCTCGGCCAGAGGGGAGTAAGTGACGCCGCGTGAGTCATGCGCCACCCTCTTCAATCAGGGAAAGCAGCAGGTTCCGCCTACTCTACGAGAAGCACTGGGGAAGATGAGCATCACGGAGCAGCCTGTGCAGGGCGTAGTTCTAGGACGCCCTGCTTACACTGTAAAATCCAGGTGTTCTGTGAGAGACCGCCTTGGTCGCTTGAACCCAAAAGTTATGCGCCTTATGTCGTTTGGTGGGAGGACGCCTTAGGCGTTCTCCAGAGCACGCTTTTGGCGTTCTCTCATAACACACCTTGGGTAAAAAGCATGGCCTTGACCACGTGGACGCGCAGGCTCAAGATGTGTAGCAGCAGCACACCCCGGCCAGTTGCTTAGGCGCTGCTGCAGCTCAGGGTGTGCCGGCCCAGCACACCCCTCCCCGTGTAGCGAAAAGGGTCTTTGGAGAAACAGCTCGTGCAAGTTCACGTGGTCAATGCCATGCGTTTTGCCCACGGTGTGCTATGAGAGAACGTCGAAGGTGTGCTCTGGTAGAACGCCTCCCTAGGGCGTCCTCACACCGAACGACAAAGGGCGCGTAATTTTTGGGTGCAAGCGACTAATGCGTCCTCCCATCAAACGCCAATAAGGCGCGTCCTCACGGAACGCCCAATTTTACAGTGTAGTCCGTCCGCATCTCCGAGCCTGGGATGTTGTTTTCGTCATTATTTAGCCATCATGCTCAAGCAGACAAGGGTAGAGATCGCGTCCGCGTCCGTCCAGTCCAACCGCAGCCGCGCCCGCCTCCGCGTCACTGCCTCCGCGTCACCGCCCCCGCCCTGTGGAGGACAGCGATCGCCCCCCACCCTCTCCCCCACCGAGGTCCGCCATTCAACGGTATCGGCAGTCGTTCAATTAATTAATTCAAATGCGCCGGTAGATGAGGACATGCAGGGGGGGGGAGGGGGGAGGGGGCTCTCCCTTCCCTCACGAACAGCTCCTCCCTCCCCCTCCCCCTCCCCCTCCGCCTACTCATCTCCCAACCCCCACCCCGCACCCTCACTTCGGCCCCTCCAAACCTCCCGAGCGAGGCAAGCTGAAGCCCTGCAGTACGCTATTGCAGACAACTGTCCTTTCGTCCCTGTAGGACGCTACAGTATATACCCCCCCCCCTCTGTCCCTCCTTTACCTCCCCTCCCCTGGGTACCTGGCTGCCATCTGCCGCTGCGACGCCACCTGGCCAGTGTCATGGAACACCAATGGCCCCTCTTACCGAGAGAGACAGCAACTTTTTGTTTCTCCTTTATTATTATTTTTTGTGGCCAGTTGCTTCTTCCCCCTCAGCCCTTTCCCCTCCCCCACCTCTCTCTCTCTCTCTCTCTCTCTCTCTCTCTCTCTCTCTCTCTGTCTCTCGCTCTCTCTCTCCCCTGTCTCTGTCTGAAAGCGTCTCCACGCCGCAGCCTTGAGCGAGCATGACTCTGCTATCTTTGGACAGCCCCTTTTTTGCACCCCCGTTCCTCCCCCCGCCCTTCCCGAAAATCGCGAGACGCACACCATGACGATGACCCGAGCCAAGCTATCCATCTATCCATGTATCAATGACAGGCTTTGGGTAGTGGGCACAAGTCAAGTCACATCCCGAGCTCCATCTTATCTCTCACACGACGCATCTACCTAGCTAGTAGCTATCTAGCTAGCTAGTAGCTATCTAGCTAGCTAGTAGCTATCTAGCTAGCTAGTAGCTATCTAGTTAGCTAGTAGCTATCTAGCTAGCTACTTAGCTATCTATCTATATATCTATCCACCTACTAACACATTCACCCTACAGCGCACCCCAGCCTGGTCGATTATTGGTGGCTCGTCGAACAAGGCATGTAACGAGTGTTATCAATGTATGCTGTCCCTCCCTGTCGGCCGGCGAGAGTTCTTCCCCCACCGAACACCCAATCAATACCTTCTGCCCAACCCCTCCCCCTCCCGCTCCGACCTCCCTCCCGTCCCCCTCCCAGGCGTCGCGCTGCTTTAAGAGGTCACAGGACTCGATCCTTTAATCTGTTTATGCCCCCTCCATACCCCGTCACCGTCCTCAAGCACCACTCCCCCTTCTTCCCCACCTTTTTCTCAGACACCTGTCCGAACCGTCACATAATAAGGACATGGCGACGAAGCACCAGCAGATACCCCTTTTTCCTTTCTTCTCTTCCCTTTACTCCTTTTTCTGCTGCACAATTCAAAACAGGGGCATGGACCGGGAAATGAATCCCTCCTCCCCACCATCCTTCCCCTTCTCATTGTTATATTCAGCGAGGGTGATGACCTGGGGACCCGCCTGGGCCGACCCCCTTCACGGCCGTGTTTCCCACACACACGCTCCGCGCGCAAGTAGTCTTCCACGGCCGCGATGGCAGAGCTGCAGACCGACCGGCCTCCCCGGGCTTATCTGCGCAGCACAGAGGTCTTTAGCGCTAAAGTGTGCCATTAACGATTAACGCCCCTCGGACGCAACACCCCCAGGAGCTGCCCGGGGGGCCCCGGCCCCGGACTTGCCGGACAGTAGTTAAAGGATTATTAAATTAATCCGCAAGCTTCAAATGGGATTTCGCTCCTTGAATAATATCGGGCAGCGACCGGCCCGCCGGCGGCGGCGCAAGCCCGCCGCGCCTCGGCACAAAATGGAAAAGTTAAGAAAATGGAATTCCCTCCCCATCCTATCGCCTGCCTCCTCTGCCTGCACTTTCTCAACCGTCCGCCCCGCGCGGTGGCCGCGGTCCCTTTGGCGACTCGCTGGCTGGGCTGGCTGCCCATTGTGAGGGCGGGGCGGCCGGCGATGTTTGGGTGAGTAAGTTTGATGAAAGGAGACAAGGCACGAGGCCCCGTCGAATATCGCACCCACCTCTCTCTCTCTCTCTCGCTCACTCACCCCGCCTCGTCGACCGCCCTCGCTCTTTCTCTCTCGCTCCCTTCGGGCGCCGCTGGACCTGCTTGCTATGCATTAGTCGCGGCCGGCGCGGAGCGGGTGGAGCCGCGCGCGGGTCTGGAGAGCGGCTGGAGGCGGGGCGGAGCGGGGCGGGGCCGGATGGTGAGGTGGATGACGCGGCCGTCCACGGCGGGTAAAGCCCCGCGATGACGCTTCTCCGCCCGATAGGCGCTGTTGTTGTCTTCCTCTCCCTGCGCACCGCGGCTGGACGTGACGGCCAGCAGTCCGCGATGGCGGGGCCGGCGGCGGGGCCGGCGGCGGGCCGCCCGCGCCTGACGCGGAGCGGAGCGGCGGGTCGGGGCGCGGCGGGGCGTGGCGGCGCTGGGCCCGGCGGTGCCGGTGAGTGAGAGAGTGAGTGAGTCAGTCAGTCAGGAGTGGCCGCCCAGAGCGGAGCGAGGCGAGTCAGTCGAGCGCTTCGATCCCGCTCCCCGGTCTCCGTCGCGCCGTCGTCGTCGTCCTCGTCGAGCCGTGCCGCGCCGAGCGGAGCCGCGGAGTGTGCCGCGCGCGTGCCAGCCAGCGCGAGCAAGTGCAGTGAGCAGGCGGCGAGTGACATCAACCTCTCCGCCAAGCGCCAAGGTACGAGGACGCCGATAGTGTGCAAGCTGAGGTCGGCGACCTGTTCCTCTTCGCTGTCGGCGTCTGCTTTGGAGTCGCCAGCTACCCGGTGCTCGCAGCAGAGCCTGTCCGTGTGTGTGCACGGTGCGTTCGTGGGCCAGGGTACCAGCCTCGGACCGCGAAGGAGCCACGGGGTCGGCCCGGTGTTCTGCCCGTTGCCACCACCCCTTCCCGCCGTCCCACCGCTCCCGCGTATCCTTAACCCCCTCCCCCCTTAACCCGGGCTGCTTTGTGGAATGCTCTATTGCCGAGTGCCAGTCCGGAGCACCCCTGCCTGCCCCTCCTCCCTCCACCCCAGACATCCCCCCGGCCCTCCGGAAGTCCACGGCGCCCGCCCCGGCGGGGCCAGGCGTGGCCCGGCATGGATCCAGACTCCCCGCTCTCCCCGCCCTCCCCGCCTCGCGCCGCCCCCCACCCCCGCGACCGCTCTCCCAACCCTCTTCTCTGCAAAGGAGAGGTCCGCTCCGTGGAGAGCTGCTTCCACCGAGTCGAGAATGGCGACATGCGCAGCCAGCGGCACAATCTCTCATGTTGTTTCCTCTTGCTGGAGGAGCGGAGTGGCGGGCGGTTCCGTTGCCACCACGCACCACCAAGCCCTCACTCGCTCTCATCCTGGGCGGTGATACTAACGCCCAGTTTCCGGGTGGGTCAGTCCTCGGCCCCCTGCACCTATCCCTTCTCCCTTTTCACCTGGTGTATCGATTCCCTGCTGCGACTTTGTCGCTTTATAGCGGCCCTGTGGGGATGTTCTCTCAGTCGGCGTGTCGTCCGTCCGTCCGTCCGTCCGTCCGTCCGTCCGTCCGTCCGGCCGTGCTGACCTCACCGGCACGCCCGCACGCGACCGGTAAGGAGATGCACCCCGAGCGCCGCGCCCGCCGGGCGCACGCCACACGCCAACGAGGATCATGCACCTCTCCTCCTCCCCTCATGCAAGATGCAGCACGACAACCGCGCCAGCCACCCGCCACGGCGGAGAGGGGCCGCCGCCCGAGCGCTCACGATACGTACCGTACGGTACGGTACGATACGTACCATGCAAAATGCACTGCAACGAGACGGGCCGGCCGGCATACATGCAGCATTGATGGTGTGGAGGCGCGCGGGCCGCGGGGCGCGCCTGCTGCCTCCGCACGGCAGAGGGCTTTGACCCGCGGCGCGGGCCGGGCTGGGCCACCCGCACGACTGGAGTGCCGGCGGGTTGCCTACCCAGCACTGCGCCCTCTGCCAACCACTGCACCACGCTGCTGCTTCTGCTGCCGCTGCTACTGCTGCTTCTGCTCGGCTCGTTGTGTGTAAACAATTTTGGTTTTGAAACCGAGTAATTTGAGCGTGTGTACGTGTGCGCGATTCCAAATCCGCGGGCGTGCGGTGTTTTTGTGTTTGGTGGAACTTTTTGCCGCGACCCGGAGGCCTCGTGGTTAGTCAAGTCAAGTCAAGTACAAAACGACGCACTGTGCCCTGCAATGATACCCCCCTCCTCATGGTGCCCCGGCATGGTGATGTGGACTCGCCACTCGCCCACTGCTCAGGCCTCCGCTGCTGACTCTGGTGCGCCCGCTCCCTCCCGCCTCGCGCCGCCCACGCGCTGTGGTCTGGCTGGCTGTGGACGGCACGGGGTCCAGCAGGGGGCAAGCACGCGCTGCGACCGCGGCCCATGCGAGCAGTGCGGCTGAGGCCATGGGTGAAAGGGCGCAGAACTACCGCCGCCTGCGCTGCTGCGGGAGGCGGAGGGAGAGGGTGCGCAAAAAAGAAGAAATAAATCGAAACCGTCGCATTTATCGGCTGATAGTTTTTCAAGGGTGCGGGCGACAAAGTATTTGTTATCCTCTCCAGAGACCGGGACGCCAGCAAGAAGCACCCATGCGCGTGCAGTGGAGCGTGTTTTCGCCTTATTATTGTGCCGAAAAAACCTCGAGCAGCCTTAGAGAGCGAGTAAAGCGACCGAGAGATCGAATCCAAGGGCGGTACAGAGAGTAAGCGCGGTAGATTGTTATCAGCGAGTTAGGTTGTGGAGGCCCGCGCCGGTCGTCCCACGCCAGCTGCGGCACGACGTCCCTTGCTGAGTTCCAGTTTCTCTCTGTCGATTGCTGCAGTGAGTGTTTCGAGTGGAGGTGTAAACTCTGGAATTTTTCAATAGACAACCTCAAAGTTCCAAATAAAATTCCGAGAATATCCGCAAGCTTTTCACGAAATTGTCACTGCGGATTTTTGTTTTATGAAAACTTTCATTTCTGGAGAGGAAGCTCCCTGCCTAGGCAGCGCAGGCCTCAGCGGGACACTTCTTCTGCTTGACGGCGCCGCGCGCAACTCAAAAGACGCCAGGCATGAGAAAACCCGCTCGTATTGTATGTTGCGCCGCTGCCACTTGCCGCGTCGCCATCATCCCGAGGCCGCCGGCGCACAGAAATGCTTTCCACTACGCTCGTCTCGCTGCTCACGACTTCCTCGTCCTGCTCAACCGCAGCCGAGCTGAGCTGGGCGTCTCCAGGAGGCACCCCGCCTCCCTCCGGCCCGGCCGCGCGCGTCCTGGGCGCGGCGTGGTGCTGGGCTGCTGGCGGGACGGGGTGTGGCGCCACGCCCGTCGGCTTGGGTCCACAGTCCACTCCACGCGGCGCCGCCCGACGGATGGGGGTAGGGGGGGGGGGCACTCTGAGCACACAGCCAGCAGCCTGGCCCGTACGGGCATGGACCGAAAGAAGCTGTGTCCCTGTGTCTCGCCACCCAATCCCCGCCGCTGTGGTTGGTTTTCCTTTGTAGTAATTATTGGTGTGCTCCGAGCTCGCGGTGGCTGCCGCAGTGCGGG
>NW_026267160.1:1543906-1546927 GCF_000697945.3 Frankliniella occidentalis | reverse complement strand
GGCGGGGGGCGGCGGGGGGCGGCCCCAAGGTCTGCTGCCGTGCCGCCGCTGCTGGACCGTACTGCGTCGTTTTGCCGTAATGTGTTTGCGTTGCGTCGTTACATGGATTATTGTGGTGTCGGCGCCGCGGGCTGCTTGAGGGAGAAAGGGGGGGGGGGCGCCCTCCACCGATGGATGAGCAGCAGAGTTCACCGCTCAACCCTGGGCGTTCCTTTGAATGCGCTCCGATGCCTCGAGAGTCGCAGGGGCCATGACGCAGTATGGGCCTTATGGGCGAAACTCGCAACAACACTGGAGCGCATGCACTCGGTTCGCGACGCTGCTGCCCCGTCCTGCTATCCGTCCGCCCTGCTCCGCACTGTCCCGCGCGCGGCTCCCCGGCCTTCAGGCCTGCAGTGTCCCCGCACCTGCGGGCGCCTGCCCCGCGGCCCGCCCCGCGGCCCGCCCCGCGCCGTCCGCTGCATAATCACCACGGCAGGTGTGCTGGGCGCGGGCGCGGCGCGCTCGGCATGAGAAGTAGTCTAGTGTGGCAGCGCGCACCACCGCGTCGCGTGGCACGCCAGTGTCAAGGCGTGGTCGTCGCGGTGGTCGCGGCGGTCACTACGGCGCGCGCCCCCTCCTCACGGAGGTCACTCTTTAGGACGTCCTGCGCGCCTGCCGTCGTCAACAGTCCTTCAGTCTGTTTTGAGAGTGAGAGAGAGAGAGAGAGAGATCGAGAGCGAGTGAAAAGAGAGAGAGAGAGAGAGAGGTAGAGCGGAAATACCGCCGTGGACGGGTGTGCAACCCGGCCCGCGCCCCGCCGGGTAGCGCGCGCTCATTGTTTTCACATCTCCTTAGGACGCGCGCTTCTATCCAAACAGCTGAGACCGCCCTCCCCCGCCACGCCCCGCCACGCTCATTGTTCACTTGACGTCGGAACGGGAAGCTCTCCCGTCCCCGTCCGCCCCCGCTCTCTCCCCGACTCCGCCCTAACCCCGTCCGCTGCTGGCGGCAAAAGTACTAAAATGTATGATGGTGTGCACACTTTTTTGACTGAGGAGGACCAGACCCGCCTTCTGGCGCGCCCTCGTCCGCCCCTCTTCACCCTCTGTCGTGCCATTTCCGCGTGGCTACTAATCCAGTGCCCGCCCGCCTCCCGCCCCGCCCGCCAGCCCCATCCTTGTGTCCCGCTGCCCCACCCCCACACCTCCTCTCCTCGCCGTCAACCCTTTCGTATTCCTTCCATCTTTCCCCGACCGTCGAGGCGGGCGGTGTGTATTTTCTACGATCGCGCATTCATATCTCGCCCCGCCACACCACGCCCTCCTCCCCATTCCCTCTGCACTTCGCGCGTCGATCCTCTCCGGCCGCGCTGCCCCGCCGCTCGCGCTGCTGGGAGCCGGGGCCGGGAGCCCCGCCAAGGCGAGCGCCGTTGTCGTAAAGGAATTCCTGGCGAAAAGGGAGGGAGGAAAGCGTGTGCGTGAGAGGAGCGGGGAGGGTGGGTCTGAGTGAAAGGTAAGCCGATCATGTCAGCCTTGCCCTTCCCTTTACCTCGGCGCGTTCGCAAAACACGGCGGCACCGGCGCCAGAGGCGCCAGCGCGCGCGCAGCCCCGGCCGCGCACTCGCGACGGCGATCGTGAATGTGAATGTGGGTGGAGGGGCAATGCCCGCGAGTGAAGGGAGTCCTGCCAGCACCTTGTCGGACCGCTTCCCACCAAAGTCGTAGCACCATTTACTTAACTCTTCGGGTCCCGGCCCGAAGCTGGCGTTGACGAGTGCTGATTGGCCCTAGCGGGGATGTGTCGCACTCGCGGCCTCAGAGCTTCCGTGGACCGGCGCCAGAGAGAGGCTGTGGGCACCGGGTGCAGCATCCCAGGTGTTTCGCATCTCTAGCCGGGCGGCGGGCGCGGGGTAGTGCGGGCGAGCTGGGCCGGACGCCCGCCCGCCAGGCAAGCCAGTCAGTAGCCGAGCGAGAGCGCGACCGAGAGCGAGCGACGTAGAGCAACCCCGTTTGCCAGCGTGTGGGACGGTGGGGGCGCTTTGTTTTACGGAGTGGCCGTCGAACGACGTCGACGGGCAGGTGCAGCGACCATGATGGAGCCCGTGGCGACCCGTAAGTGTGATGTGACGACGGTGTCCGGTGGCCAACGACAAATAACTCTGCGGCCGACCTAACCTCTTTGTCTCTAGACGGCCGCAGGCCCCTTCTCTTCCGCCCACGCCCACGGTATCCAGCCCTTCCATAATTTCGGAGCCACGACGACTTGGCGACCACCGTCTCGCGTCGTCTGTTGCGCGCCCCGTGACGTGGCGTAGCGTAGCTGGGCGTCGCCGCCACTCAGTGGCCTACATATGTATCGGGTGATTGTGGAATCGATGGACGAGTGGTCAACCCTTCGCACGCCGTGCAGTAGTCGTGCCGGCTCATCGGAGCCCCCTTTTGCTGCCCCCCCCCCTTTTTCACATGTCGTGTTCGTGTGCTCACCGCGCACCGCGTTCATCTGGACTCACGAACGACAGAGGAAAGAAGACACGACACGATGCCTGGTTTCATGGTGTTTGGCGGGATGGGGATCGGTCATCGGTCGGGCGCGCGTCGGCCGTCGGTCGTCGGCCATGGCTGTGGTGACTGGTCGGCCGCGCACCGCAGTCGGTCGGTCGGCCAATCCTGCACATCTCTCTGCGAGAGCTGGGCAAATATGCTTTAGCCGGCCGGAACGTTGACGTAAGTGGCGCGGTGCGGCGTGGGCCGCCTGGCGTGTGGCGGCGAGGCGGTGGGGGCGTCGCCGGCTCTTGGCGGAGCGGACCCCACGAAAGGTATGATGACGTCGTCATGGGCGATGGCGGGCCGGCAGTTTATTAAAGGCCGTGCTAAACCAGGACGCCCGAAACGCCGATCGTGGCAGGCAAGGCATGTCACGACGGTTTTGGTAGTGATTTTTCTCCTCTCGTGGGTGTTCCGCCCCCCCCCCCTCTTCACCACACACACAAACACACTCAAACGCTTTGTTTTTGGCGGTGGGTCACGGTGTCGCACGTGC
>NW_026267160.1:1531553-1534697 GCF_000697945.3 Frankliniella occidentalis | reverse complement strand
CCCCACCAACCACCACTCGTGAAAATAAATCGTCCCTCTCCGATCCGATCACTCTGCCATATCGTTTGTCTTGGTTTCAATCAATATCCCTCTCCCTCCGGCAAGGCCCGGCGGCGGCGCCAACTGTTGGGTCAGGACTGCTCGACCAGGTTGTGGCCCTGCCCCGCCCTGCTCCGCCCCGCCCCCGCCCCGGCACGTTCGTATTGACGCCGTCCTGTCCTGTCCCGGGCGGGGCGGCCCGCGGTGGCCGCTCGACCACGTGTGCGCCTTCTACCCTCAGTCCCCAGACCTCAGTCGCGCCGCACGCCCCGCCACGAGCAGTCCAGCCAGCCCTCTGGCTGCGGCGCCTGCCCCGACACCCCCGTCGTCGCGACGACCACGTACTCGGAGGCGACCAGGAAGCGCCCTGCTGACGCTGCGCCCCTGTGTCGTTGCCTCCCCTCCCTCCCCCCTCCCGCGCTGCCTACTACGCTGCACGGGCCACGCCGGCGCGCCCGCCTCCCGCTCCGCTCGAGCCAGTCTGCCTCCGACCAGAGCGCCCGCCGTACCGCGCACCGCCGCGACCCGGCCGGACGAACCGCCGAAGTGTTGGTGGAAACTGTTGCCCCGCTGCTGCTGCACCCGCCCGCCCCTCGCCCCCTCGAGTGCGACCTCAAGACACCGCGCTGGCGCTCCTCGACGCGCCGCCGGTCCGGCTGGCCGGCATGGAGGAGCAGGAGGAACGGTGAGTCCGCGACCACCCCGTCAACGCTCCAGAGTGACCCTGCGGCAGCGGCGCGCTCCAGCTGCTGCACTTGCTCCGGTTTTGAGTTGGATGGTGACCCCGATCCGCTGCTCCCGGTCTGCCTGCGGCAGCCTGGCCTGGCCGGGCCGCGAGCACCGTTCGATGTTCCGGACGGACTATTGGTGTGATCGATCATCCGTGTGCTGCTCGGCCGGCCCGGCTCGGCCCCGCTCGGCTCGCCTCGCCTCATTACGAGCGTGGCTCCGCCCGGCCCGTCCGACCGGAGCGCATTGTGAGTGAGCCGAGCGTGGGGATTTTAAAGTCCGAAAATTTTCCTGGAAACTTGGAAACTTTTCCAAGAAAAAGAAATTGGAAAAAATATTTCCAGAAAAATTGGAACAGAAGTAGAACTGTTTAAAAGAAACTAAGAGATAAAAAGAAATTCCTCTCTCAAACATGTTCTTTCGGAAAGTAAAACTTCCGCAGCGAGCGCAGCTGCCGCGGCTGCTGTGGACTGCTGATGGCGGCAGCTACAATGAAAGCGAAATGTTTTGGCCGCTGCCCGCTGCCGAGCCGCTTTGGCCGCGGAAGTTCCCGAGGAGTGTGGCGGCTCCGCGGCTACAACAGGTGTCCGTGCAGCATCCCAAGTCATGCGATGACCGTCTCGTGTGTTCTTCTTTGGCAGTGCGTCGTGTGGTCGCCGCTCGCCTCCTCCTGGCCTTGGCCCCACCGCGCCGCGCCGCGCCACGCCGCCTGCTCCGGTTACTTTGCTGCTGGTCATGGTCATGAGGGTGACCCGGTTGCTCCATGTTGTTGCAGGTACGAGCGGCTGCTGCGTCGGGCCCGGACCGAGGACCTGTCCGAGGTGTCCGGCATCGGCTGCCTGTACCAGAGCGGCGTGGACCGCTTCGGCCGGCCGGTCATCGTCTTCGTCGGCAAATGGTTCCGCTTCAAAGAGATCGACCTGGACAAGGTGAGTAGTATGGTAGAGACGGGGGAGCGGACTGTAGACAAATAGGCGACCGCTGGCCGGATCCATCTGGATTAGTCCAGAATTAGCTGGCAGCCGTTGAGCTTGCCGTTTAACGCATTCAGCGGTGGCCGGTGGCCGAGCAGTCGTAGCCGAGCTACGGCGCCAGCTTTGGCCCGCGGGTATCATTTGAATGAGAAAACAAGAAACAAGTATCATCATTCATGCATTTGTCTGCCGTGTCTGACGGGGAAGACCTTTCTGGGCGGCTGCTGTCGTGACGGAGCAGGTAGGCGACGCCACCGCCCCTGTGCGTGTCGTATGGGGGCGTGCGCTGGGCGGTATGGGTGCTGCCTGCGGGTGACGGGTCTTATTTTTAGCGAACTTCTACGTAAGTTTTCTATTTCCGATCCAATCGAAGCAGGGGGGTGGGTATTTCTGGGGGGCTTGCATCAAGGTCCCGAACGATGACGACGCCTCGCCTCCGCGGGTCGTTGCCGGTGACGTACACGGGGGCTCAGGGGGGAGGATCTCATTCAGGACGCGCGCGCGAACTTCTTTTGATAAGGCAGTGTGTGACGTGTTGCTGTCTGTCTGATTCACGACACCGCGATGACGTCATGCAGGGCTCCTTCTGGGGGGGTTGCGTGCCCCGGCGGGTGGGCGACATGGCGCCCGACCCGACAGTGATGCGGTTGCAACGTCCGCGACTCCCATATCCCCCGACCACGCGCACTGGTTCACACAGCCGAGCATGATGTGTAGCCGTACATAATTGTTGCTCACCATCAGGGATCTTGAGTTTTCCGTTAAAGTTTTGGGGACAATTTTTAAGAATTTATTTTATTTTTGTTTGACATATTGATTTTTTTTACATTGTTCCTGCGAAAGTTTCAAAATTTCCCTCATTTTCGAACTTTAAAATCGCTCTAGTCAAGTCAAGTCAGGCGCCTGCACTTCCCCGGCTATGCTGTGCTGCAATGCGGGTGGGCGGACGGGTTGCCTATCCGCACCTCGTACGGCGCCATGGGCAGGGATCTACATATCGGGTGTACCTGGAAATACGCAGCAGTGTTGCGGGTTTGCCTTCTCTTTACACCCGTAAGGGGCCATGGCCCTTGCAGCCATATTGAGTATGCATGCAATCTCGCAAAACTGCTGCGTATTCACAGTAACACCCGCTACACAACAGCGTGGTGAAGTTTACCACCTACCAAATGCCCTGTAGCAATTATTCAACAGAACTGGTGGCACTTATTTCACTGTTAAAAATTTCTTGGGAATTCCCGAAGATTCACTTTCTACCACTATAAGAAATTCCCAGAGGACTCCGTTCTTAGTTTTTTGTGTACTAAAACAGATTTTAAAAGGTGAAAGTTTTCATTCGTCTACATGTTACGAAGCTAAACTCGACACGTGAAATCTACAAAGTTCTTTGGGAAATCCCAAA
>NW_026267160.1:1528805-1531503 GCF_000697945.3 Frankliniella occidentalis | reverse complement strand
CCCCTAACCGCCTAACCCCCTTGTGATGCATCAAAATCTAGTGGCCGTGGCAAATAATGACTGAAGTCGACTTCGGGGAGCTCAAAGTGATCCTATGCCGAGCGTTTTCCCCCCAGCGCACCGCGATCCTCGACGGACGGCTCAATACCCCCGAGGGAGGGCGTCCCTCTATCCCCGTGTGTCGCTTGAACGGGTCACTCTCTGTGGCAGATGTTTATGTTGCCCTCACCACAACACTATGTGATCCACTCAGTTTTTCCCCTCTTTGCCCTGCACCCGCCCCGCGCGCAAGCGGCGGCTCCGCCCCCCGCCACGGTAAACGCCTCGCGCAGCGCCACCGAAATATCCTTCCGTCCTTGGGTATGGCCAGCGCGACCCTCTGCAGCACTGTGTCGGCGGGCGTGGCGTGGAGGGGCGTAGGCCGGGCCGTTCGACTCGACGCGCATGTCGTGACTCCTAAAAGGCCCGCGCGCCTCCCCTGTACACGTACTACACGAGTCGGCGTATAGTCCTCATGCTTTCAGTGGGGGTTGGCAGCCCCGCTGTGCGCCGGCCTCGTGACGCCTGCAGGGGGACGCCCGTCAGCCCCTCTGCCCCGCCACACCACGCCACACCCCGCCACGCCCCGCCTGCGGGGAATGACCGGAGCGCCCGCCATGGAGCTGGAGCTGGCGTCGGACAACTCAATGGCGTGGCACGGTGACGAATTGCTCGTTGTGTGTTGTCGGGCGTTGACATCTGGACCAAAGGCTGCTGCTGCCTCTGACGCTGGACTGGAGCCATGGCGCCGCCCCGCCGCCCCGCCCGGCTGGCAGCCACATGACGCGGCCGCGGGGCCCCCTTGTTGTGCGCCAGGCGGGCAGCGCGAGCCTCTTAGCGGCTGGAGAGCTAACTGCCTTGCTATTGACAGGTGACTGTTAGCGACGCCGCGGTACAAAAGCGACACGAGTGGGCCTTGGCCGTCGTCGGGGAAGGGGTGCTGCCATCGAGTGGTACGACGAACTCGCCTACCAACTGCGAAGCGGGAAAACACAGAAACCGACAAAAACTTTCAACGTGCTTCCACTAACTGCTGCACAAAAAACGTAGTCTGAAGATTACAATTCAGTTTTCAGTGGACACGCCAGGGAAGCAAACAGCTTCTTTTCTCGTGCACGACCTTCTCACGCCTTCTCATTTGAAACTCGATAGGACGACTGTCACCGAACGGAAACATATGTCTGTGCGAGGCCCAGATGACACCGCATACTCTCACGACATTATTCTCCGGGAGATAGTCCCTCCCTCTCCTGTCGAAGGTACCTGCAGCGAGGGGGCCTCAACTCTTTTGTGGAGTGTCCACCAGATTGCCCAGATTGCCAGACTGCTAGACGTATACTTGACATTCTGGTCATAAATCGCCTGTAACAAGACAAAACTCCCTACTCTCGCCCCGATTGTAGACAAAAAGCATGGCTTTGGGATGAGATAGACCTTTTATCCAAACGATGTGGCAACGCCGCACGCTAATAGTTTCCAGCGACAAACTCTTAATTGTGATCAAAATTCAAAATTCTGGCCACGGTGTTTGATTTTTGTGACTACTCCGCGTCAAACACCGTGGCCAGAATTTTGAATTTTGATCACAGTGAAGAGGTTGTCGCTGGACAAAAATAGCGGTATTTGGGCGACTGTACGAATAACCGCTTTGGATAAAACGTCTATTGCCTCGAGATTGCTGGTGATTATTGCCAGGTAGGTGTACACCAGATTGCCAAAGTTGAGGCCCCCTCGACCCCCAGTGGGTTCTGCACTGACCCGGCGCGCTGCGCGCTGCGCTGGCCGTGCACAGCCGAGCCGGACAGACCACGAGGACAGGTGGCATGGCGCGGGCGCGGGCGCGGGCCCCCCGGTGGGTCCGGCCGACCGGCCTTTGTTCCTGCCAACGCTGCCGAGTCGCGGCGGTGTGGCCCTGCAGCTCCTCTGTCCGTCCCGTCCGTCCCGTAGGGCCGTCAGCTCCATCCGGTCGCGCTTGGCCGCCTGCCACCCCGCTCGCCGCCGCTGCTGCGTGGCCGCTGCCCGAGCAGGGCCCCCCGCCCACCTGCAGGTGCGGGCCGGGCCGGGCCGGGCGCCCGCACTGTACTGCTTATCTCCCGCCTGCAGCCAGGTGGGGGGAGGGCAGGTGTGCCCAGCTGGCGGCGTCCTGGAAGTGGCGGCTTACCCGATATTGGCTATCGCGTAGTCACCAACGGGGCGGGGCTGGACTCGACGCGCACGAGGAAAACCAAGATGTCCTTGATTGAATATGAAACGGTCGATAAGAAATAACAGAGCAGCTGTCATGTAATGAACGGGTGTACTGTAACGGTTTTCTGTCTGTCTGTTCTACAGTGGACCGCTGCGTGGGGTGCGGCGGCAGCGTGCACTCGGGCTCGTGCTCCGACGTGTACGTGGACGTGCGGGGCGGTGAGGCCGTGTCCGTGTCCGAGCACATCGGCGAGCACGCCTTCAGCCAGATGCAGGGCGACCTGGACCAGCAGCGGCTGCTGGGCGAGCGGCCCACCGCCGACATCGAGCTGGTCCGCCAGATCCAGAGCAAGGAGCGGTGAGTAGAAGGGTTGGAGAGTGGGCCGGAGGGAGGTACCCGTCGGCGGGCTGAGTTGAAGGACGCCGCCGAGCCGGGCTGGACCGCCGTGTGTGGCGTGGCTTGTCCCCCCCC
>NW_026267160.1:1524648-1528755 GCF_000697945.3 Frankliniella occidentalis | reverse complement strand
CCCCCCGGCAGGGATCCACCGCCGGAGATACTCCGTGCGACGGCGCCTGTGGCGGCGTCGCTGCAAGGAGTATTCACACGTGTGGCCGTGTATGTCTCTGTGTGTACGAGAGAGAGAGAGAGTGTGTGTAGTTTACGGTAATGCTAATAAAATTTACGAATTGTTTAGTCACCTGTAAGCGCGTCATGCGTCAAAGAGAATCTGACCCAAGTCACTGGCCACAGAACTTTTGAAATAAGATAGTGAGATAAGATATCTTAGAACATTCGACGCAGATTTTTTGCCACGTTAGGTTAGGCTCAGTGAAAAGTCACTGATATTCTAATTCGATAAATTTATAACTAAAAGACTGGTGGAAATGCATGTCTCTACTATTTCATAACTTTCAATATAGCCAAGCTGGTCTCTTTACTTGAACTGAAGAGCCTCGCTGGGTCCGGTATCCGATCGAT
The DNA here is from genome assembly GCF_000697945.3 of Frankliniella occidentalis. Lineage (NCBI taxonomy): Eukaryota > Metazoa > Arthropoda > Insecta > Thysanoptera > Thripidae > Frankliniella > Frankliniella occidentalis. The sequence continues at coordinate 1,528,303 of NW_026267160.1, read as the reverse complement.
GAGTCAACCATTCAATCAATCAATGGTGGGTCCAAAGCGGGTGTTGCGTTGTCCTTGGTGCTCCATGGGCGAGTCCATGGGTGCTAACCGAGCGTGGGCCGGACCCTGGTTGCGTGGCTGCCCTGCGGAGGCCCTCACTCTATCGCCCGCGCTCTCTGCTGCCACCCGGTGGCCTTTCTTTGTGTCGAGTCCACCACAAACACAACACAGATCGCCAACTTTCTGCGGAGTGAATACTTGCGGGGAACATCGTTTGAAAGGCTCAAAACCAGCAGTTCACTGCGTCAATACTTGGAACGGTTGGTGGTTCTGTCGTCGTGGTGCAGGTGTCCTCGCGATCGCGATTATTTCCCCACGTCATTGTAAAACGACACACGTAGAAATAGCTTTTTTTTCTTTTTTTAAAAAAAAAGGAGCGGGGCAATTTCCACCAATTGACAAAAACGCATAGGCTGGATCTTTTGCCACGATGGGGGTTGATCGGCCTGGGGCACGCAATGTCGGCAGCAATTTCGGCGAGTCTTCTATCGCGCCTCTTTTTTACAACGCCTGATGTTCGCGATAAACACGTTTGCCCGGCTGTAGCTAAACCGCGCGCACACAGCCCAGCCCCGCCAAGCGCCAGGGCTCTGACGTCGTGCGTGGCGGGACGATGCTAGGGACTTTAATTTTCCAGTGAAGTATTTTTGAGTACTTTTAAAAAGAACTTGTTTCAAAATTTCTAAACTTTACCCATAAAGTCTCATTTCCAATTTTTTGTGGAATAATTTAAATGTTTTTCCAATGTCTCTTTTTCTGGCAAAGTTTTGAATTTTTTCGGAAAGAAACATGGGCAAACTCCTTCGGCGAGGCGGGCGGAGCTGGGTGCCCGCGGCCCTCGGGCGTCGGATGTCTCTGTCCCGGTCTGTATTTTACTTTTCGCGCAGTCGGCGCTCGGCCGCGTGTCCACGTGCGTGGCGCGGCGCGGCCCGTGCTCACCTCACGAGCGTTGGCGGCGGCGGCGGCTGGGCGGGTGTCGGTGTCAGTCAGGTGGGCGCGCCGCCGCCGCCCGCCACGGCCCCGTGCCGCATGGGGTGCCTACCGGCCGGGCGGCTGCGGTGCGCCTGGTACCGGTTGGGTGGCCTGCGGGCCCGGGGGCGGGCGCGGCTTAGACCACTGCGTGGCAGACGGCGGGGCGGGGAGGGGCTGTGGCACTGTGACTGAAAGTTAGATTACACGGGGCGGCGCCGCGCAAAGTTAGTTGTACAGAGGCCGGGCGGGGCGCTCAGCCGAACGGCCGGCTGCCATGCGAGCGGCGCCGTGTTAATCACGGCGGTCGATCGCGATCACGACGATGACCATGTTTGTCGTGTTGGTGCGAAAATGTCGCCGATGACATTTTGAAGAGGGGGGATCGCAATTACAACAGCGTGTAAAGCGCGCCCTGCGCGGGTCGGTCTGGTGCTAGCGCTCGCACGATTTTCGATACGATCCCGACCGAGTGTGGGACTCTTATCGATTTTGATTCTGGGGCTTCCGGCGGCGGAACTTTAGCACCCCCCATCATAGAGTGATGAGGGTGCCATATCGGATGTGTCCGGTTCGGCCGGCCCCGCCGCCCCGCGCCCCGCCCCGCCCCGCCTCCGGCGACTCCGATGCGCTGTGCGTGAGTGGTCCCCCCTCCCATACCCCACCCCCGTGCCCCTCTTCGACAGCCTCACCCCCTCTATCCCGGCCCCACCCGTCCCCCCCAAAATCGTCCGGGATCGATTGTTTCCTTTCCCCGGTGGCTCAATAACCTCCCTGCAAAGCGAGTCAAGGTTGCGAGGGCCGGACAGCGAGCACACACGGGCGAGTGGCGGGGACGAGTGAGTGCTTTTAAAACGTCTGCATCCGTGCTGGAAATGTCCGCTTGCGTTTCGACCCGCCGGCTAATGCATACATGATGCACCGCCGCCCCCCACCCCCACCCCCACCCCACGCGGACGACGTGTGCTCGCGGTGCTGCGCTACGGGTCAGGTTCTGTTTCTTTTCTAAACGGGGAATGCTCGGACCGGCTCGGACGCACCCTTAAAATCTTACGAACGACTTTGTTCATATTACGAACGTCGTGTTCATAATATGAACAATTTGTGTGCTGTCATGATACGAACACAACTCTTTCGTGTTATGGATCCTCGCGTTCATAGTATGAATGTTCTCGTTAAGGGTTAAATCAGTTTTGGGGTCAGTACCTTACTAAGCTATTGGCTTTCCCTTCATGACGTACGAATCCAAAAATCATTCATATTATGAATTATGAATAGAGATGTTCATATTACGATCGAGAGGATTCGCAATACGAACAAATTGTGTTCGTACTATGACAGCACAGAATCTTCATAATATGAACAGAACAGTAGCGTTCATATTACGAACACTATTTGTTCGTAAGATTCCAAGAGTGTGGAATGTCTGCCTATCCAGAAAGTACGCGACCGTAATTGGCCGTTACAGCCCATGCCATATAGGCTCTTATGGCGCCTGATGGGTAGGCAACATCTTGCCTTCCGTGCATGCGTGTACTGCGGGATGGCCTACCAGGACTTTCGCAGGCGCCGAGCTCCCGTCATGAACTCGATTCAATTTGACCGAACCGGGCGCACTTTTCTGAACGATACCGAGTGGGGCTGCTGTACGATTATGCATCGCGACTGAAGTTGAGGGCGAAGTTTCCCGCATGTTGTTCGCAAACATCGATTGACCCGGCATAGAGCCTGTAAAAGCGACGGTAATCGGCTCAACGCGCGACAGTCCTTCCGTCCGGTCGGGCGGATGCGCCCGCAGCAAAGCCCAAGGGCGGAAACGAGTGGAGTAGCGGACATTCGGGGAAATGGAAAAAAGGTGTGGTACTCGCGGCACTAACGTCTCACCCAACATGGCCGCCCTGCCCGTGAGCAGGTGTATGGTAGACGTCGTCGCACGTTTTCTTATCTCGTGGTTTTGGATACAATACAGAGTGTTCCATAGACACCGTTCCGTGTGTCAGGGCTGCGACACTACAGTGTGCGGGTCTGCTTGTTCGGTCCGCATGGGAGGCGTCATTCCTAGGGCGGTAGGCAAACCGTGGCCTCCGTGGCCTGTCGCAGTTGTAACTCGGCCTTAACCCTTACCTCACCCACCCCTCCTACCAGTTGCGTCGCCCATATGGCTACTCCATTACTACGCCCACTACTGCATTCAGTGTGTTCACGCGCTTGTAGCCAATACGCCCGCGACCGGCGCAACCTCGATACGACTGCCATCGTATGGATCCTGGCGCACCCCGCCCCGCCCCGCCCCGCCGCACCCAACGAACCAACGCACCCCTACCCTGTCGGTGCTGCACGGCCAGCGGCCTCGCGCCTCGCGAACCTTGTTGTTGTTTACAGCTTGCGTTCGGCTCTGGTCGGGGCAGGGCGGGGCCGCGGGCCACTCTGAGTCAGAGGGTGGTCAGGGTTTGATGTGCGCAGTTCGTGTTGAGCTGCCCCCCCCCCCTCTTCACCTCCTGCAGCCCCATTCCCATCCTCCTCCTCTTTTCCTGTACAGTTTGTTACACGGGGTTGCGCAAGTCGCGGCTCTTATCAGACCCCGTATGTCACTCGGCTGCCACCCCCTGTCCTCCTCCTCCTCCTCCTCCTTCTCCTCCGCCTCTCT
>NW_026267160.1:1522894-1524598 GCF_000697945.3 Frankliniella occidentalis | reverse complement strand
CGTGTCCTCCTCCAGTCGAGCCGGCAGTCACCAGGATCCTCAGCGTCCGGCATAGGCTCTGGTCCAAGCCCACTGTTCCGGGCACTGCTACGCGGCGGTAACAGGCCGGGTCGCGGACTCGGCGTGGCGGGGCGGGGCGGGGCGGGGCGTGGCCGTTGTCCGCCCTACGCATCCTGTGCGCCTGGTCCGCTGCGTGTCCTCCTCCAGTCGAGCCGGCAGTCACCAGGATCCTCAGCGTCCGGCATAGGCTCTGGTCCAAGCCCACTGTTCCGGGCACTGCTACGCGGGAAAAAAGAAAACGAGGAGCTCCCCCGCCCCCGGCCCGCGCGCGCCGTTGCCGTCGCCGCGTTTCATTCAAAGTCGCGCGCACATTGTTTTTGCGACGATACAAATATGAAACGCCCGAAAAGAAAATAAGAAGAAAATACCCAGCTCGACGGAGCTAGCCGCGGAGTGGGATCACATCCTGGTGATAAGTCCGCGCGTGTGGGACGCTGGGGCGCGCTGGGGCGGCGAGGCTCTCCCTTCCCCGCCCTCGCCCCGGCTTTCTTTCGCTCGCTTGATAAAACGCGCCGTGCCGCGACACTCTCGGGTCCAACGTCAGGCTCCACTCCGTCCGTCCTATCCATCCGCCCGCTGCTGATCCACCGCGCATTGCCAAAAAATCCCTTATCAGAGTGATGGGCCAGCCGACATGGCGGCAGGCGACCCGTGGCACGAGGAGGCCCGCGAGAGTGTGACGATGCAGTCGCATTCCGATATCAAAGTACTTGTAAGTTTTCTTTGAAAACCCAAAACCAAGTTAATCGATGTCAGTAAAACACTGTAAAATGCGTGCGAACTATATTATTAGCAACGTTGCAAAGCATTTGCGAGCTTTGTATTGCGAAGAATTAGTTCGTATTGCAAAGAAGTTCTTTGCAAGGTGTCAGAATCCTTGCAAACAATGTGTTTGCATTGCAAAGAAATAGTTTGCAAGACGAACCTATTCTTTGCAAGCATTTCTCAGTGAAATGTTCGAATCGTTGAGAAAGTTGATATTTTTAACAAACAAAATTGTTCATAAATAATGCTAATTAATGGAAAAATTTACGTTTTTCTTTCACGCCGACCGCCCGCGCAGTAGCGTACACCGCGCAGGGGCCTCGGCCTCCCGGCGGCCAGCTCCTCGTCGCCGCCGTAATCAAGCGCGCCCTGGCAGGTGTGGCGCCCGCAAACAAAACCCAAACCTCACGTCACCGAGACTCGCGGGTGACGCCCTGGGCCCCGGGCCGCCACCGGTCGCTACCGGCTCACTGTCCGCCGCCGGACGCGCTGCAGTGGCCCGGCCAGCCGGAGATAGCGCAATCGCAAGGGACAAAGGCGCAATTAGGAACGCGGAACGAGCCGGGCCGAAAATGAACGAAACCTGTGTGTGGATGATAAACGAGCGCACTATGGGCGGCATTGAGGCCGCGAGCAGTCGCGCAGCTCAAGAGTTTGGCACCTTCGGCCGAGTGTGGTAGGAAGGGGTGTGTCCCCTCCTCGCACTGCACGCTGGGGCCGGCCGGCAGCCGGCTCAGGCACAACCGCACACACACCCCCTGCGAAGTGCCGCCCCCGAAGAGGCCGCCAAAGCCGGTCGCGGGCTGCCCCGGCCCTGGCCGACTCGGCGGCCGTGTCCAACAACCCTCGCCGCCCGGGCCAGGCGATAGAGCGAGCAGC
>NW_026267160.1:1512602-1522844 GCF_000697945.3 Frankliniella occidentalis | reverse complement strand
CGCTGCCGAGCCGCTTTGGCCGCGGAAGTTCCCGAGGAGTGTGGCGGCTCCGCGGCTACAACAGGTGTCCGTGCAGCATCCCAAGTCATGCGATGACCGTCTCGTGTGTTCTTCTTTGGCAGTGCGTCGTGTGGTCGCCGCTCGCCTCCTCCTGGCCTTGGCCCCACCGCGCCGCGCCGCGCCACGCCGCCTGCTCCGGTTACTTTGCTGCTGGTCATGGTCATGAGGGTGACCCGGTTGCTCCATGTTGTTGCAGGTACGAGCGGCTGCTGCGTCGGGCCCGGACCGAGGACCTGTCCGAGGTGTCCGGCATCGGCTGCCTGTACCAGAGCGGCGTGGACCGCTTCGGCCGGCCGGTCATCGTCTTCGTCGGCAAATGGTTCCGCTTCAAAGAGATCGACCTGGACAAGGTGAGTAGTATGGTAGAGACGGGGGAGCGGACTGTAGACAAATAGGCGACCGCTGGCCGGATCCATCTGGATTAGTCCAGAATTAGCTGGCAGCCGGTGAGCTTGCCGTTTAACGCATTCAGCGGTGGCCGGTGGCCGAGCAGTCGTAGCCGAGCTACGGCGCCAGCTTTGGCCCGCGGGTATCATTTGAATGAGAAAACAAGAAACAAGTATCATCATTCATGCATTTGTCTGCCGTGTCTGACGGGGAAGACCTTTCTGGGCGGCTGCTGTCGTGACGGAGCAGGTAGGCGACGCCACCGCCCCTGTGCGTGTCGTATGGGGGCGTGCGCTGGGCGGTATGGGTGCTGCCTGCGGGTGACGGGTCTTATTTTTAGCGAACTTCTACGTAAGTTTTCTATTTCCGATCCAATCGAAGCAGGGGGGTGGGTATTTCTGGGGGGCTTGCATCAAGGTCCCGAACGATGACGACGCCTCGCCTCCGCGGGTCGTTGCCGGTGACGTACACGGGGGCTCAGGGGGGAGGATCTCATTCAGGACGCGCGCGCGCGAACTTCTTTTGATAAGGCAGTGTGTGACGTGTTGCTGTCTGTCTGATTCACGACAACGCGATGACGTCATGCAGGGCTCCTTCTGGGGGGGTTGCGTGCCCCGGCGGGTGGGCGACATGGCGCCCGACCCGACAGTGATGCGGTTGCAACGTCCGCGACTCCCATATCCCGACCACGCGCACTGGTTCACACAGCCGAGCATGATGTGTAGCCGTACATAATTGTTGCTCACCATCAGGGATCTTGAGTTTTCCGTTAAAGTTTTGGGGACAATTTTTAAGAATTTATTTTATTTTTGTTTGACATATTGATTTTTTTTACATTGTTCCTGCGAAAGTTTCAAAATTTCCCTCATTTTCGAACTTTAAAATCGCTCTAGTCAAGTCAAGTCAGGCGCCTGCACTTCCCCGGCTATGCTGTGCTGCAATGCGGGTGGGCGGACGGGTTGCCTATCCGCACCTCGTACGGCGCCATGGGCAGGGATCTACATATCGGGTGTACCTGGAAATACGCAGCAGTGTTGCGGGTTTGCCTTCTCTTTACACCCGTAAGGGGCCATGGCCCTTGCAGCCATATTGAGTATGCATGCAATCTCGCAAAACTGCTGCGTATTCACAGTAACACCCGCTACACAACAGCGTGGTGAAGTTTACCACCTACCAAATGCCCTGTAGCAATTATTCAACAGAACTGGTGGCACTTATTTCACTGTTAAAAATTTCTTGGGAATTCCCGAAGATTCACTTTCTACCACTATAAGAAATTCCCAGAGGACTCCGTTCTTAGTTTTTTGTGTACTAAAACAGATTTTAAAAGGTGAAAGTTTTCATTCGTCTACATGTTACGAAGCTAAACTCGACACGTGAAATCTACAAAGTTCTTTGGGAAATCCCAAAGGACTTTGGCAATACTTTTCACGACTGTTCCTCCGTGAAATCCCAGGATTTTTTTTAACAGTGTTGCTTTCTATTGTTCGCAATTAGTGTTTGTACTATCGTAGCAGATTTGGATACAGAGTTGGTTAAATCCCCACCACCCCTTCCTTCCGTTATTGCCCCAATAAAATGAAACACCTGCATCTTGTTTGTGAATCGCATGTGTTTGGTCGGCAAGCTGACGTTTATTTCGGCTAAGCCCACGCAGTTGTTATCTCAACTCCCCTTCCAACCTCCCTCGTGTTTTCTGTTTCTAATGCAAGCCTCTAAATATGTTGGGTCGTGTTTTTCAGGCGCTGCTGTACCTCATCTATTTGCTGGATCCTTTGGTCAAGAGCGACTATGTGATTGCGTACTTCCACACGTTGACGTCAACGGCCAACTATCCCTCCTTCCAGTGGCTGAAGGAGGTTTATAATATACTGCCTTACAAGTGAGTAACCAATGGTTTTGACTTGCGTGTTAAAGAGTAACGTTGCGTAAGGAGGATTTCCCAGGGTTTTCCTAGTTTGCCACATCTGTTCATTTAGACTCGCCTCTTATTACCTTAAGTGTGCGTTAGCGTGGGAGTTCTTACTCAGCGTCCTCATACCTCGTGACAGTCTCGTTTTTACCGACATTGGGTGGTCTCTCCTTTGTTTCAAATGAGAGTGAGAATCAGTGCTGTTTCATTTTCTTCTGTTTTAAAACACAATTTTCTTTCAGGTATAAGAAGAATTTGAAGGCGTGCTACGTCGTACATCCCACATTCTGGACCAAGGTTTGTGACCCAACTTTAACTTTTAACAGTGTGGCCCATAGGGAATTGTTCAGAAAGTACGCCCGTTTTTCTCTAATTCATTCGGCACATTACGGAGTCATGGCGCCTGTGAGACTCGGGGTAGGCTACCCCGCAGTACACGCACGCCCTGCAAGCAAGATGTTGCCTGCCCATCAGGCGCTATGAGTGCAGCATTGGCTTACCTAACTTGACAGTTTCGTACCAGCGAATAATGGGAGGGACAGGAACTTTCCGGGCGATCCCTTGGTCCCATACTTCTTTTTCCTTTGTTCAGTTGGAGTGTGTGCATTCATACTCGTGATTTGTTTTTCTCTCCATGCCAACACACGCGCACTCACTTGTTGTTCCAGATGATGACTTGGTGGTTCACGACGTTCATGGCGCCCGCGATCAAGCACAAGGTGCACAGCCTGCCGGGTGTGGAGTACCTGTACGAGATCATGAGCAGGGACGACCTTGAAATCCCCGCCTTTATCACTGAGCACGACATGACGGTAAGGGAACGCCGGGGCCTCCCACCCAGGGCAGGGCCGTGCAGCAGCCTCGCCGGGTGTAGCCGTAGCATTATCAGCGACTGCTCCCGGTGTGGTGCTGCCAAGTGGTTGCAATTGGATTAGTCTATGTATATAAACTTTGCTCCTTCTTCTACCCACCCAAGCGCGCGAAACACTTTTTTTTTTGCTGGGCATATTGCGAATACAACATCCAGGCATACAGACACCTGATGATGAAGTACAGTCGCGAGATGTGACGTTTCCTTGACTCTCGGTGTGGATGTGTGGATCCAGGTGCAGGTTGCTCGAAAGGAGGCTTCTCCGCGCAACAGCTCTGCGCGCAGCTGACCTCGCATACGCACCCCGCATACGTCGGCGCCAAGGCCTTCTTGATGTTTCGTCGCGGCGCTCTTTTGCTGGGTTGCAACCAGTTCGCGGCATCGCCTCGGGCGCACCCAGAACAGCCTGGCGACCGAATATTGCTTCGGGAGTCCGTCGGAATCACAAGAGATTACTACTCCAATCATTCAATTTAGCGCTTCATTCAAGCGATTCCTTGTGACTTTCCGAACGAACACTTTTTACTATTTATAATTTATCTAATTTCAAAAAGAAACATGTGATATGAGAGGAATTTGTATTTCTTTCTCTTTTTACGAAAATCCAACTGCAACTATTCAAATTAAAAATGCCGTTGTCCTTTGATTTTTAATTTCTGTCCTGGAAGGTGTAAAAGCTGATCTAACTTTGATGTTGGTTGCAGATCAACGGACTCCACTACTTCCATCCCATGCAGCCCACCTAGGGGCGACTTTTCCGGCACGAGGACCCCGAGGACTACCTCCTCAACCGACGGGTCCCGTTCCGGAATGAGGATGACGATGACGACCAGCCAGAGTCCCTCTACCTTAACTTTCGCTTGCTGGTACAATACCTGCTCGCCCTTGCCAAACTGAAGTAAGGGTGCTGGGGTGCGTCATGAACTGCCTTGAGCTTGACCCCCAGTGTGCCCTCCTGAGCCCTGCTTTACCCAGAGGACTCGTCTCTCCGTTAAGTGTTGTTACAAGTGTGTCTGTTCGCCATTTTTAAAGCATTTTCATACCCATGAACTAGTTGATGAGTACCAGCATCAACGAAGAACAGGTGCATAGCAAGACTGCGTAGTTAGGCGTTCCCGTTATTTTAGCAATGTTTTATGAAGTGTGCAGTGTGGATGAATGAGAGTGTAAGTAAGTCCCCATAGTTGAACAGTGTTATTTAGTTTGAACTGTGTGTTTCTAAACCTTGTGTAAAGTTGTTGATAGGTGTCCGCATTATCTGCGGTGAGCAAAGGAGCTCGTCTTGACAGCAATATGTTATACTTACTAAATGGTGTGCAATGTACTGTTTGTGGAAATCAAAAGTTGTATGTGTACATTTTTAATACTAAAGTTTCCTGATACATGTGTTGTGATGTACCGTTGCCTTGTTGATACCCTGCTTTTTGTCCTAAGTAAGAAATTTGTATAGCAAGCTTGTGTCGGAATAGTGGCACTATTAGGCAATACCAAAAGTCAGCAAGTCTTTCTAAATGGACGTATCAATTGTTTCTGCAGATTTAAATCTGCAATTATCAACAAAAAGTCGAATTTGGAGACTAAATTTAGATAATTTTTAATGTGGATGCGGGTTTCTCTAAATAACTGGTCTGCAAAGAGAATAATATGTTCAATCAAGGCATTCTATGTATACATAAAAAATGTATACATGAAATAATATAGTTCCATGACTGTGGAATCTCTTGCTTCTCAAGCAGTAACTTGAATGAGATTGCAGGGTGTACTCGTTGTAGTGCTGAATTATTGTAAGTTTGCTAAAGTTTACCAGTCCAGCTTAATTATCTTATCCTTTCTTGAGGGTTTTTGTGATTCATTCACTTTTTCTTATTAATTTCCACCATCTAAAATTGATCATGTCTACTTGATAACCGCCAAAAGCATGGCTTTCCCTTATGCCCGTATGTAGGTCATGGTGCTTTGGCTTTATTGTCATTGAGATATTACCACTATGCTATTCTATACATTTTTTACTTTTTTTGTTTTGTTGAAATTTGTCATTTCTTGGAAGTTCAGTGTAGTATCCCTGTTATTCCTGTCATACCTGTAAAGTAACATCACTGAAGAACCATTACAGCATTTGTAATAATGTACCCAATAGATGTAAATTGTACTTTGAGAACCACCCGAAAAGGCTAATTTCCTCAATGGAATTTCTTGATAAGAACCAAAATGCAATATCTATCTGGTTCTTAATGCTGCAGGTGAACTAAACGACCACTGCCGTTACATTTCTGAACTATTGTCATTTGTTCACATGCATGCTCTTTGCTTTATCATAAGGGTATATAATAATGAAAAATATTTACCCCAAAGCAGTTATTTTTCCTTGTTAGTATGTTAGTTATGTCTCATATTTGTTGGCGGCTCATTTGTCATTTGGCAATGGCTGGTTTTTAAAAATGTTATTGTAATTGTTGTTCAAGTTTTAGCAAATTTTGGTGTCACCTCTTTATACATTTTGGTCCAGTGGGGCATACCAGAATAAAAATGTTTGTGACTCATTTTAATTTGAGTAATTTGTAATGTACTGTAGTTTTGTGTGTTGCCTTGAGGTATAACTCAATTTGTTGTCATGAAGTTTTCAATGCAATTGTTGTAGCAATATGATTTTACATACTGATTTTTGGAACACACTAAATGTATCTTGTGTGCCAAGTAACAGCAATGCTGAAAAATAGTTGAAGTGTTTTGCACTTAACAGTAATCTGCAACCGTGCTTCCAGTTGGGTTTGCTAAAAGTACACCAGCGTGCATATTGTAAATTTTGTATAATATTTTCCCCCGTGGGCAAAAAACAAAAAAGATTTACGAAGTGCATATTCAAGAAATTGCTCTAATGCAAACTGGCAATAGAAGAGTTATTGTGTAAACAAAGTACCTGTTATAGAGTATTCCTTGGATTGCTGTCTTACCTCTATGTTTTATGAATTTGTTTCACCACAGTGACCAATAATACATTCCTAATACAGTTGAAATCAAAGGTGTATCATATTTCATCAAAACATTATTTTTACCCTGCCAAGTGCCATTAGCTGATAAACAGGCACTATAATTTACATGCAGCATGAAAAGATATGGTTCAGGTTTGCATTCTCAACCACGTGTGTCTTAGGAAAAATATTGTATTGATTTGCTATGCAGATGTGTAGGGTTGTAGGATGACCCCTTCAAAAGAATCTGACCGTGATGATTGTAACTGGTGTAGGTGAAATTTCATTAGTGGTTGTTCATAGAGCTTTGGAATACATTGAGTTCTTTCTTATTTAATGAAAATAGAAAGGAAAATAATTGTCCCACTCAAACAGTAAATTTGACTGTGTACATAGAAATGAGCTGTTTAAGTGCATTCCCATTTGTGAAGCTGTGTAGTGATAAGAAGTGCCAAACATGGAGTACTTGCATGTGTTTTAAAGTGGAACACAGCTTTGACTCCTGCAAATGTATGGGTGACAGCTACTTTTGTCTTGCATGTGTCCGCAGGGATGCGTAATCTTAGGCAATCATACCACCAGTTATAAATAGGTGATATTAAGCACTGACAGTAGATTTGAGTCCATTAAGAACACTGTGCCCTCACAGAAAACACAAACTGTAAATGAACGGCTATCACCTCATATACATATTTATTGTAATTTTTATTTTCTTCGTATTTCTTTTAAATTATTTTTGTCTTAAATCAAGAGTCAGATAGTTTCTGAATGTTTTTATCAGAGACAGATAAAGAAATCAGAAAGGTATCCATGTCCCAAAGCATTCTTACTGTCTAATGAGACCATTATGTTGGAGAACAAATGGAGACTCATGGAATGCTTTTGCATTCTAGTCATAGAGGGGTTTGAAGGCAGTCAAGCTGCCATCTGTATAAATGGATACTAGTTAGGATTGTTTTAATGCAATAGTGGAAGTTTATATTTATCATCTAACATAGAAAATGAAAATAGTATTGCAATCAGTTTGTTTGCGCTTTTAACTACTTTGAATGGTTTCCTTCGTTTAACAGTAGCCAGTCATTTTTACAATTTCCCTTTATATTAAGGCATAGTTTTGTCCAAGTTTTTTGAAAGTTATGAAATTAAGATGTTAAAGCTTTGGTTGGGTGGGTGAGCATGAGGTCTGAAGAATTGTTATCCGAGTTGTTAGCCTGTTAAGAATATATTATTGCGCTTTGCTAATTGTAGAGGAAATGGAAAAGGATTGTTACAGTTGTTCTTATTATACCATGGTGTTCCTCTGTTACAGACTCTTAAGAGCACAGATTGAGGACACCATAAAGAAAAATGTTGGAATGATTTGAAATTTAATACCAGAGTGCTCATCACTCAAGCGTTCTAGGATTTAAAAGATTAAAAGCAGAGAATGGGTGTGTATTGTTAGTTGCATTGCTTTTGGCCTTCATTTTCCTCTCATTGGCCGCTCCATGCATTTGTGATTACTCTTTTTTTACAGTTTTAATTTTTTATGTACGTTGAACACATGATATTGAATACACCCAATGTTGAATGTTATACTAGTTATCTGTCGTTTCCCCTTTCCCCTTTCTCATCCGTTCCACTTGCTTGGAAGAAATAACTTGCAGCCAGTTCAGTGACACACTTAGCACAGATGAACGATGGGTGGCCTATGTCGCAGGCGCTAGCTGCCGTCTTCGGTGACACTCAATCATCCAGAGATTGACTGGTACTTTTACAAGCGGAAAGGTCACCAGTTACGACGGGGTTGTGGATGTCAGTATGCCAGTAGACTTAAACATTTACCTAGTTCCATGTGTTATTCTGATCTGCTCCTTTGCGGGTGAAACGTAAAATAAAAACATCTCGGCTGAGTCCTGGCGACCTGCCGCCGCCGGCTTCAGTCCGTAGCGCCACGCCACACGCCGCACCACGTCGGGGCGGCATGTGACGGGGGCGTCATCACGGGTCCTCCACAAGGCCGCGACTACGTCGTCCCGAAAACAAATAGAAACAAATTTCAAAGGGTTCATCACGCTGTTGTTGCGCGCACCCGCGCTTGCGCCCTGGCTCGGCTCGGTTCGGTCTCGGCCGTCCGCTCGGCTCGGCTCGAGGCGCTCGGGCTTTGGGCGAGACCGCCCGCTACACCATCCCGCTAGTGTGTCGCGCGACTCGAGATCGGCCACAAGTGGTCGTACTGTGCTGGCGTGCGCTCGTCTTCAACCGTGTCATTAGATTATCACATTGCTACCAATTCGAACCGACCTGACCCGAGCCGGCGCGCGTGCATCGTGAAAGTGTTAGCCGAGCGTCTGTCGTGGTTCATCGAAATTACCATTATTGACGCAACCCAGGAGGTTAACCACTGAAGTGTGAAAGTCCATACGAAGTTTTCAAGCCGCACCACACACTCCTTTGCCAGCACGTGACCACTCTCTTCTTTCACACGTTTCTTATGTGAGACTCCTACCGCAACCAAACGGAAAAAAGAAGAAGCCCTTCACATTTTTGTTCAAGCCAAAAGTTAAGCACGGTGAAGACCAGCGTGGATAGCGGTAGTCGTAACATTATTAGCACTAGTAGTGAGTTTTGTTTAGCAACGTTACAAGTAGTCGTCAAGTAGAAGAGAAGACAAGTAGTGTCCCAATCCAAAGCGATGGATCTATCGAGCCTTCGTCACAGCCTTAACAGCAGCGGGGAGAGCAGCAGCGGCAGCAGCCGTTGCAGCAGCCGCAGCAGCAGCCGGTGCAACAGCCGCAGCAGCAGCACCAGCCGCCGCGGGGGCGGGGCCCGCGGGACGCGACCCCACCTGGCGCTCCCCGACACCATCCCCGTCGTCAGCCTGGCCAGCCTGCGCCTCGACGGACACACCGCGGCCAGCCCCCTCGACAGCCCCAGCAGCCCGGTGGACAGCCCCATCGACAGCCCCCTGACCAGCCCCTTGATCAGCCCCCTGACCACCATCCCCGTCAACCCTACCCCGGACACCAAGCCGCAGGCTGAGGCCGGCGGTGGAACTCCGCTTCCGCTAATGCAGGTGAGTCGACTGACCGCACGCCTGCCCCTGTCTCCAACTAACACACTCGCGTTTCACCGAAACCAACAGACGATCTTCCTGAAACGGGTCCATTTTCGGCGGTGTGTGGTTTCGAAATGGGTGTTTAGCTAGAGAGTGCGCAAGCGCCGTTCCCTGCTAGCAGCAGGGGCTCGGCTGCCTGCCGGCCGGCCGGGCGCCGCTACGCCCCGCTCCCCTGCCCCGCTGCGACGTCACGCCACGCCCCCGCGGCTGTCGCGGCCGCCTACACTCTCTTTGTATCGCCATCTAAGGACCCCGGCTCCATGCAGAATCGAGGAGGGCGGGGCAGGGCTGCTCTAGCTCTGCTGGTGCAACCTGCTCAGCACGCGCAGCCAGCCAGATGGCAGACGAGCACCAACGAGCACTGGCCCCGAAAGAAGCCTCTTTCCTTGATGTCCGTGTCCCCTAACCGCCGAAGTGCGTTGGAACCGGTGGATTCACCCCGTGGGGCGTGGCGCCATTTGTCCCGGACGGGACGCACGATGAAGCGGCCATTTCGCCCATCCGTCCGGCTCCTGGCTGATCGGACCGGATACCTGAAGTAATTAAATCACCGCCTGTTTGTGACAAACGGCGACGGGCGAGTGTGTGCGTGAGCGTGGTGGGAGGGGGTAATGCGGTTCCTGTTCCTCGTCACACTGGCCTGTGACGGGGCGCAGCCGGCGCGGTGCGGGGGTCCTCGCGGGAGGGGAGGGAGGGTTGGAGGCACCACCCGGGCCGGCCCCGGTCACACCTTTCATCAAACCAACGCTAATAATAGGATGCAACTCGCGTGGCCGCCGCCGACGACGACGACGGCATGCTTCCTTGCTCCACCGCAGTGTCCTGGCGGCCGCGGCCCGGTGGCGCGCGCGGCCTCACGCAGCCGGACCGGCACGCGGCTGACGTCTGCCTTCTCGGTCCGCATGGCGTCGCCACGGACCGGCTTTTGAACGCTCGCGCCACTGAC
>NW_026267160.1:1502512-1507407 GCF_000697945.3 Frankliniella occidentalis | reverse complement strand
ATCGCGTGCGAAACAAAACGTTTTTGTCGGAGCAGGCTTCCGCGAAACGGCTTGTTTTGACGAGAGGTCGTGACAGCGGAGGCAAGGTGTCCATTACATACATACTCGCCGTGGTAACACCGGCTTCGCAGAAGTTACCATGCGGGCGGCGTTTCTCGGGAAAGACGTAAAAAGTGAGATTAATCTGCACAGCTGTTTGCAATCCGCCGCAATCGTCTATTGTAAATAGACTCAAAGTCTTGCACCTTGTCGCGTTACGAAGCTCTTGTTTTTCTTTCGTTGTGATCGATACACTTGTGGTTGAAGAGCCGTGAGCGCAAATTATTGCCGCTATCAGTGTATGGCGTGCTGAGAGCCGCCCCGCCCCTCCCCGCACCTCCCCACCCCTCCCCGCCCGGAGCAGCAGCGCCGGTATACATGTAGCGGCGCCGGTGCACTGTACAGAGCGTTTCTGGGAATCGGGTGAGAGAAACACCGCCATCTGGGCCCCACCGCGCCGCCTCCTGGGGAAGCGCACTGATTGCGGGTCTGCCTGGTGTCGGGTCGCCCCCCGAGTCGCTGCAACTGCGCTACCCGAAACATCCGAGGGAGGCGCGGAGGCGGGCGGAGCCCGCCGTCGTGAGTCGGCTGGCACTTTGCTATGTTTGCCGAATGTTCCCTCTTTTGTCTTTTTCCGCTGCGCCCGTTTGGCCGTTTAGTTTGGTGTGAGCTAAGGCAGCGCCTTTCTTCCCGGAGAGCCCTGCGTGGGAGGGGAACAACATAACAGCAGGTTGGCTCAATAAGTGGCGTTATAGAGCGTTTCGGGTGCGGTGTCGCCAGCTCTTGTCGCACATCGCTGTGGCTACGCTGCTGCCGGGGTGGCGGCCGGGTCGGGCGGCACAGCCATGGAGGCACAGCCCTCCGCTCTTATCACTGCATTCCTACCTAACGCACCAACGCCCTCGCTTCGACCCGACTTCGGCCACAGCCGAGGCTACACTACAGCCTGCCCCCCGACCCTGTTCCCGAGCCTTCTCGCTCCTCCTCGCTCATCGCACATCGGGGATGTGGGTCGTGGAGCGCAGAGTGCAGCACCCCGGACACTGGGTGCAGTCGCGGGGCCTTTGGCGGGGAGTCGACATAAAGGCCCTCACCCAGTCCACAGTGCCTTAATTTTCTAAACAAGTATTTTGGGGAATTTTTTCAAGATTAAAAAAAAAGAAAACTCCTTATGTTTTTCCATAGAAGTTTTATTTTTTTTAATTTTTCTGGAAATATTTGAAAATTTTCCATTTTTGTTCTGGAACAGTTTCTAACTGTAGGGGGAAAATTTTCAGTTTTAAATATCCCCACTCTACAGGATCGCGTTTTTGGAAACCACCGTGGCGGTCCGCAGGCGTGGGACGCTCGGGGGCCTGCGCTCTGGCGATAAGGGCCTCTGGCAGCCGGTGCGTGCACATGTGCGTGCAGCTCGCGCGCGCGCGTGCATCCGGTCGTGGTCCTCCGACTGGCTAGTTCGGAACCTCAACGCACGCACGGGGGAGGTGCGGGGAATGCCCGGCTCCGGTCGCGCCGGGCGGCACCTGTCGATGATAAGGACCTCCTGATAGGTAAGGACGCCGCGCGGCCTCGGCGCGTCCTGGAGGAGGAAAGGGGCGTCCCGCTTCCATCCGCGACGGCCCGGCGCCGCCTGTTCCGTCGGGTCGATGGCGAATGAACGTGCCGTGCACATTTTGTTACCTAATTCCTATAGAGTGAGGCTTGGTGTGGGGTTACTTTTCTCTTGCGGTATACTCGCATTGAGTTGAGAGCTGAGATGGATTCCAGTCCTGCTCAAAACTTGTTAGTTATCCCTTCGGGGAGAAAATTATCTCGCGGGGGATACGACACATCTGTCATGGCTTCCAAAATAACTACCGTGATGAAAGGTACCCCGCACCCCGAAAAGCTGTGTCATTTTGAACGACCCCCATGCCGAGGGGGTTTTCACTCGAGATTTCTGTGCACACAGTATTTCGTAATACGTGTATTTCGGCGGTATTTCTCAGGAAAAGTTCACCGTTTTGGAGCATATTTAGGCGTATTTCGGTGTATTTCACGTGAAATACCTGTGAAATACCTCATTTGGTGTACACGGTATTTCAGAAGTGAAAACCCCCTCGCCCCATGCACGTGAGGCGAGGTGGCGCCTTGGCCTGGCTCGAGTTGGCTCCCCAGCACCACAACACATCCTCACATGACCGTCCCGCGTGCTCCCGGGCTGATGACTTTGCGCCACTTTTGTTTGGCTGCCGCTGCTCTTTCTGGCCTCTGGGTTTTGCCGATGCAGGCTGCCGCTGCTGCTGCACCGCAAATGGTGGACATTGCCGACATGAATCATCATCTCGACGGTTCTTTCCTTTTCTTTCCTTTTCTTCTTTTTTTTCGCGGGTGGGAAGTCCGTGCGCTCGTATGGGAACTGTTTACTACCGCTCGGGGTACAATCAGAAATGGACAGCCCGCGAGCCTAATGCTCAATGAAGGCCAAGGGGACCGAAGGGGACCGAAGGGGACCACACTCAATTACACACTAGTCCTTTCATTTTGTGAAAAAAACAAAACAATTACGTTTCTTTAGGAAAAAAAGCTAAAAGGTTAATGCCTTTGAAAGTGCTTAAATTTACTCCAATTTGTTCCATATATAAGGACGTAATTGAACACAAATTATAAGAGTTATTTTTAATTTGATCCACATTTAGGATTAATTTGGGTTCGCATACTCGTCCTTAATTCAGTGTAATAAGGTGGAATTTTTATAAAGGTGTGCATATTTACCATTGAATTGAAGACGATTGGCGGGTGACGCTGTGCGACCTGATCGGGTCGGGCGAGCGCGGGGCCGCCGACGGTCGACGGCGCGCACGTCACAGCCAGTGTCCACCATACGCCAGGTCAGCACGCGGCGGACGGGGCAGCGCCCACGAGTAGAGCAAAAGCGGCATGCAGTGACCCCGCGGGGACGGGCCCGGGGCCCCGGGGGCCTGTCCCTACTCAATGACCGCACAAGCAGCTCTCTCCATTCATACTCTCTCCGTCTCTATCTCTCTCACACAACACACACACACGCACACACACGCGCGCGAGCACACACACACGCGCACTCAGGCACGTCGACGACAGACAGACGCCGAGATTATCGGCTTTGTTTGAGGAGCCGAGGCTCTAACGCAAATAAGTAAGGTGTGGCTCGGAGGCACGGAGGCACGCGGGCGCGGGGGCTCGCAGCACCGCGCTTTCGGCCCGTTCGGATTCGGCCCCGTGCTCTTGGCGCCTTTGGCTCCGCCTTGCGCCTTTTCTATCGGACACAAGGATTAGTCGGTCGCGTGGAATCAGAAATGAGCAGCGGTTACGCCACGACTCGCGGCACGATCTGTACTGACCGCCGCTACCCGCCACAGGGTCCACTGTCCCCAAGATCCCCCCCCCCTCTCCTGTCGTGGAGCACGACGCGAGGCCCCCTCCCTTTTATATTTTCGCGCCTTATGCGCCCAGCGTGGACGAGCCCTATTAGTTTAGCTAGGCACCCCTGTTCTGAGGCTAGTTCGATGGCTGGCGAGTGCATCTCGGGGAGGGCTGATAAGGCCAGGGCGGCTCTGCAGCCCTGGGCCGAGCCGGTCTCTCCCGGGGCGCTGTATCGTCAGTCGTCGGCAAGCTCCAGCCTGGGTCAGATCACCGTTTGCTCCGTATCACATCCAAGGTAGGCCCTACTCATCTGTACAGAGTGTCTGTGTGAACCGATAGGGCAAGCTCGTAATAAACCTTGGTACCATATCCATCTCTATAATTCCACACTGAACCACCATATTCCTTAAAGTTACTGAGGTAGATTGGGCTACCAAAACACTCCCCTCGACTGTTCAAGTCCAAACTGAAACTGTCCTCTCCGTTCTCCGGGTAGACAAGTTACATGTGAATCTTTTTTTTTGAAAGGCACTAAAGTTTTGCATTAAATTGACTCAACTTTTTTTTTTCAAAGCGAAGTGTCCTTACACCGCAGCAGGTCGTGTCCGGGGAGCAGTTAAGTCGCCATTTACATGTTATGCCTGTATAATTATTTGTTTGTTATTTTCCGTACGTATCAAGCACGTGAGCGTGCACGGTTATCTCAAGTCATTATCAAGTCGTCATGTTCGAGGATGGCGGGGGGCGGCTTAATCGTCAGCGCCACCAGAAGGTACTTACGGGGGTAGGGGCGTCAATCACATTGTTTTTGTTGGTATTTTTTTTTTTTTTTGCGGCCTCGGTTACGTGTTTTTTTTAATCGTGAAAAGACCCTTTTTTTTTCTTTTTTTTTTTTTTGTTCAGAGGTGCGAACACGTTGAGTGCCGCGCAGTATATATCGAAATCACGTCGATCCATCCGCGGGGCAAACGGCGGCGATGGGGGTTACGAGGTGGGCTTGGCGCAGGCAGGCGCCGACGGTGTGGCCTGTCGTGTGTCATGGCGGGGAGGAGGGTCACCCGCCGGCCGCGGCCGGGCCGGGGCCCCGGTGTGTCGCCATCCTGTCAGTGCTCGGCGTCGCCAGGGGGTTGAGGAGGTTTCGGATCGGCGCCGCGCCCGCGGTAGCACTATATGGTGCGGCGGGCTGCGCGCCGCGGCCTGGCCCCGCGACGGGGTTCGGCCGTCCGCCGGCAGAGCGCAGCACTGCCTGCACTCCGGGGGCCGCGGTCGCCGTGGTGGTGCCGCGAGAGGTAGACAGCCGCGCGGGAGAGCGTACTCACCACACTCACCGTCCCTTCTTGTGCTGTGCTCGTGTTGTTCGGCCGCTGTGCGTCGTGTGGAGTGTCTGTTTGGAAGTGCTGGAAGGTTTTAGCCAGCAAGCAAGGGCCCTTTTGTCGTGTCATGGAGGACTGTGTGTGTGTTTGTGTGTGTGTGTG
>NW_026267160.1:1500928-1502403 GCF_000697945.3 Frankliniella occidentalis | reverse complement strand
CGACCACGTCCCTGCCCCCTTGAGCCGGCGGGGCGCGCAGACAACCTGCCCCCGAGCCGCCCATCGAGTGGGGGCGCTAAGTGGCCACCGCCACCGCCGCTGAGGGGCAGAGGCGGAGAGGACAGCGGCGTGCGCCACCGGGTAGGAAAAGAGGACAACACCTCGCATAGCTCGCAGTGCCCCGGCAGTGCCCACTGTGGGCCTCGGCTGGCGGCCGGCCCAAGGTCCGGGGAAGGCCGGGGGAGGGCCTTGTCCACCCGGCGGCGGGAGCCCGGGAGGGCCGAGGGCCGGGACCAGCCGGGCAAGGGGGCTGCACGACGGCGCTCAGGAGGGAATGCAGACGCGCCAAGGGTAGGGTCGTCGCGGTGGGCGGCGGCGTCCCTCTCGAGGCTAAGTTGCAAAAGGGGCTAGAATTTACCGGCGGGTTTTACGGGTACGCTCGGTATACGGTTACCCAACAGGATCTACCGAAAATATCAAACACACGCATTTAAGCCAACGTGTTTACAAAAGTTGCCGGTAAAATTGAAAATTTAGTGTTGTCAGCGCGGTGGATATCAGTGAATACTAGTAAATTTGGCACCGCCGGCCTGGGTCTCCCCCGGGGCGCGTTCACGCTAATATGCAAATGCGGCAGCGCCGGCCACCGCGGTCTGGTCTAGGACCGGTGCCATGCGCTTGTCAGGCCCATGACCACGACCACAGCGCCGGGCCCGGGGGCGGGGCCTGCGACCGGTCAGTGTGGTCGAGGAGGACCTGTGGCCGGCGGTCTATCTGCGTGGGGCCCTGTGTGACCAGTCATGCACTCCCCCAAAACTGAGTTCTTGGACCAAGTTTAACGACAAAAATACACTGCGGGAAAGATTTTTCGTCGAATTAAGGCAAACTTTTCCTTTTATTAAATGATTTTTTTTTGTCACCAGTCTGTTTATGTAAGGTCAATTTCGTTGTATCAAGGCTAATTTTAAGGGAATTCGCTAGTTTTAAGATTTTCTGGATGAGGAAGAAGCGCCTGCCCCTGTACACTACCAAGGGGCCGGTCACGAATTTGCCGCGGCCCGCCAAAAAGTAAAAGTGGTCAGCGGGGAGCGGGAGGCCCATGCTGGCCGCGTAAACCTCGCCGCCGCTGCTGCCCCCGGCCCTGCTCGGCCCACGCGGCCGCGAGGTCGCCGTCCTGTCCCGCCGTGGATGTACTTAGGCCCCTGTGAGCTCCACCGGCCCCTCCGTAGGAGAGTGCGCTCGCTAGCGTCACCATGGCGCGGCCCGCGGAGCCTCCACTCTCCTCGCACAGTAAGTACAGTAGGCGGGGCGGGGCCCGGGCGGGGCGGCATGGGCCCGACGTTGGGCGCGCCAGGCCCGGGCGGGCCGCATGGTAACAGCGCGGCAGCAGCGGCGGTAACAGGCCGGGTCGCGGACTCGGCGTGGCGGGGCGTGGCGGGGCGGGGCGTGGCCGTTGTCCGCCCTACGCATCCTGT
>NW_026267160.1:1491098-1491652 GCF_000697945.3 Frankliniella occidentalis | reverse complement strand
GACTTCAACACTGAAGTACAGCCCATATCATAACAGTCTGGCCGGGGGGGGGGCAGAGAGACAGAGAGGAGGTAAGGTAAGGCGCCCTTAATGATGGCGCCATCTAACCTTGTGGTCCGACGGGCAGGGCCGGCCGGGCCGGCTGCAGTCAACAAGTTAAACGCCTCGCTCTCGCGCCGCCGCCGGGGCTCGCGCCGGGGCTGGTGTCTGGTCTTACCCTTTGCTTTGCCTTTTGCTCAGCCTATTAAACTGTCCTGCGCACGGTGAGACCACTCGCGCGCGCCGCTCCGCCGCCTGCCGCTCTTGTTGGTCGCACATTAGTTATTAGTTATTTTTGTTAGTTTTTTTGCGGTTTCGCGCGCGGTTCGATACCGTTCCGTCGCCTACAATCTCATTGCGACACGGGTCGTAAAGCAGGGCGGGGCGCCTTACATCAAGTATGCTAAATTGCGTATAATTTCGTAGAGAGAGATAGAAGGAGAAAGATTTACCCCGAAGGTCTCAGGTGAGTCCCCCTCCTGCTGGCCTTGGTCCGAGCGGCGGGCGGCGGGGCG
>NW_026267160.1:1484914-1485903 GCF_000697945.3 Frankliniella occidentalis | reverse complement strand
CCCGCCACGCCCCGCCACGCCCCGCCACGCCCCGCCACGCTCCGCCACGCCCTGGGCGCTGGTTTGGAGAGATGCCACCGCCAAACGGACGACTATTCTTGGTCGGAGTGACCCTTACGGCTCAATTACCACTGAGCAGCGCCGGGAACCACGAAGAAAATGTTCGAGCGCAATGCCGACAAGGTTGTCACGTTTTGACTGCCAACGGGTCGTCCATACGCTGCGCCCGCTTATCGCTTAAGATTCATTCGGCAAATCACAGTGGACCTGGCGCCTGCGAGAATCAGGGTAGGCCACCCCGCAGTACACGCGTGCACTGCAGGCAAGATGTTGCCTACCCACTAGGCGCTAGGAGAGCTTGCAATGGCTGGAAACGGCAAATGACGGGCGTGCTTTCTAGATGATCCCTAACACGCCGACTATTTTCTCTGACGGTTTCCACTCCCTCAGCCTCCCGACTAGGCCGCGACTGGGTCGGCCCCGTGCGCCTGACCTGCTCAACCTCCCGATGGGGGCTGCTGGCCCCGCACTCCGCACTCCGCAGCCGCCCGCGCTTTTGTTTGTTCCGCACGGAAATGATCGCAGGACGCCAGGCGTTTCCGTGCCGACCGGAATTGATTGGGAGCGTCTGATGTGGGCCCGGCCCACGGCCCACGCCCCGCCCCGCCCCGCCCCGCCACTCCCCTCCCCGCAGGGCGCGGCTGCGGCCGAGCAGAAGCCAGCCGCGCGGCGCGCGGCCTTGAGGGGCGCACGAAACAGAAAACAGTGAAACCGTTTTGAGAAACGATTGAGCATGATGTGATGAGGCGAGGAGCCATCGGGTCGATGAAGCGGAGAGCCATTTGGTCAACGAGAGAGTGAGTGAGAGAGGTGAACTGGAGTAAAGTGGAGAGAAGTGAAGTGAGTGATGTGATGTGGAGTAAAGGGAGAGAAGTGAAGTGAGTTATGTGATGTGGAGTAAAGTGGAGAGTAGTGAAGTGAGTGATGTG
>NW_026267160.1:1484027-1484243 GCF_000697945.3 Frankliniella occidentalis | reverse complement strand
CCCCCCCCCCCCGGCCCCCGTGTGTTTTGGCTTGGCCTGGTGATTGCACATGCCCTGGTTACGAGGGCCGGCCCCGCCCGCCCGGGCTGGGAACACTTGGAGAGCGCCCAACTGCCGTTCGCCGCCCCGCCAATCAGAAGCGGGGAAGGGGATGGGGAGGGGAGGTCATTACCCAAATTTTTCGCGACGTCTAAACCAGTAAAGATAACAGATAAG
>NW_026267160.1:1472527-1475137 GCF_000697945.3 Frankliniella occidentalis | reverse complement strand
ATAAAATATACAGGACGGACTGTAGTCAAACTGTAATTCCTTACAGCATTTTTAACAGTGCGTTCTTCAGGTCAGATATATGTCAGACACCAGATCGATTGCATAAGGCCCCGATTTTATTGCTTCTTCAAAGCAGAAGGGCAGGCTGAAAAAGATTGTCAACCTCTGGCTTGCGTTACAAGTGACCTACAAAAAACCAAGGGAGGAGAGACGGAGGGAGGGGTAAAAGTGGGCCTGGGGATAGCGCCACTCCACGCTAGGTCGCTGCGCAAAGCCGCGCGAGCCTAGAGGCGCAAAACAGATAGTTGCTGCATGGGCGTAAAAGCGAGCGCTGTTTTATAGTCCTGTTTTGTCCACGTCCACGGGCAGTTGTAGCGCCGTGCTGCCATGCTGCCATGCACCAGGTGCTTAGCGAGGTGCAGGCCCCGGGGGCCACGCGGGGCCCGGCCGCACCGCGCCAAGGCGAAGAGATAGACAGGGCTTGAGCAAGACAGTCATTTCGGAGAGGTCTCTCCCCCCCCCCCCCCAGCTCTGTGGCGCTCCGGGCTGCTGGAGAGCAGCTCCCATGATGCTCCGGCGGCTGGACCAACATCCAGCAGCGACACCTCGCGCATCTCTGCGGGGAGAGGACAAAAACGCTCCCGTGTGCCGGCCGAGCAGCGGCCTAGCCGCACTTTCGGGGGTCCCATAGCGTGTCGAAACACTTTTCGAGGAAGCCCCCCTCCTCCCCCTCTCCCCTGATATCGTGGGGCGGCCAGCAGAACCACATAAGTATAGGAGCCGTCGCGCCCGTGAGCGTGGCGAAGTGTTACGTGTATTATGTCACATACATACGGCCGGCCCGTGCCCGGTTACATTTGTGCTGATTTGTTATTGCTCGCTCGAGGAGAGTCAGGGCAGGTGTTGCTGCCGCGAGAGCGTCCAATGCGCAGCGGGCCCGCGGGTGGGCCCTATCGCCAGAGGCTTATCGCGTGCTTCCTGGCCCCCCAACCCCCCCCCCTCTTTTCCCCTTGCCCAACCTCACCAAATTCGAATCCTTTGCAGCTTCCGCTCGAATGTAGTAGTTGTTGTTGCTTTTTTGTGTGTGTGGGCGGGCGTCGTGTCACGTGTACGATGCCGCATACTGTACGGCTACGGCGGCGTTGCAGTGCACGTGCCGGAGCCGGAGTGTTGCCTGCTCTGATGCACTCGATACACACTGGTAAAACAAGTGTGCATCATTTAAACACCAACGTGTTTAAGTTGTGATTTTAAACATTACATGGTGTTTAGCTCAAGTTGCACACTTACGTGGTTTGCACATTTTAAACGTTTTGTAAACGTTTAGATTCTGCACACTTGGACACACACAAATCTATAGGAACCATTTGGCGTCCAGCTGCTATACTTTTCGGAAGTGTTTAAAGTTTAAACACCAATTGACGTCTAACCTAGTAGTTAAACACCACATTGTGTTGACAAAATGCACACTTGAACTTAAACGCAAATTGGCGTTTAACATTAAACACTTGTTTTACGAGTGCGCAGTAGTTACGGTTCTATACTCATTATTTTTATGAGCAATTTTGTGCATACTGGCGCACGTTTCAGAGATTCCGTTCGTGAACAAAAATTAGGTTTCCTTCAAACTCACAACGCAGAAACCTGTCTGTCAGGCTAAGAAACCTCGGGCCGGAATAAGGCAGCGCTTTCCCGGTTGGTTTTTATTTTCTTCCTCTAATAACATGTCCTGGAACCGTCTATTACACATGCAAACTCTGGCCATAGAAGTGCCCAGGGGGCACCTGTTGGTGCAAAAGTAGTTGCGTGTGTCGCCCAGTAAAACGCGCGCTTTGGAACTGCAACAGAGTTGTGCTCTATGCCTGTGCCGGCAAACCACCGGTTAACAACCGCGCGGCGGCCTGGTGGCAGACTCGAGCCAAAGGCGAGCGGGCTGCACAAGCAACTGGCTGGAATATTCCAGGGTAGGGCGGGGCGGCGTGGCGTGGCGTGGCGCGTGGTGTCGCACGTGAGACCTCTGCAATGGCGCATTGGGCGGCCGCGGGGAACACTGGGAATATGGAACATCCGTCAGCGGGCCGCGCCGCTAGCGAAGCTCCGCGCCGTCAGCGCCAATCCCGCCCGTTTGACGCGGATATTGTGTGTCGCTTTGGCGGCAGCGGCTTTGCTGCGCGAGACTTGTTATTGTCTCCGTCTGTTCCATTTGCGGGATGGCGCTGTGCCCCGCGCGCCCCGCGTCCGAGCGAGGGAGAGGCAAAACTTCCGAGCCCGGTGGGCCGGCGGGCCTTGTGGCCCCGGGGGAGCCGTGCTTCGCTATCTCTCTGCTCTGCGTGCGTGCGTGCGTTCGCGATTGTGTGCTTGTGTGCTTGTGGGTTTGTGTGCGCGTGTGCGCGTGCGTATGTATGCGTGTGTGTGCGTGTGCATGTGTACGTGTATGTGTTCGCCAACCCCCCGAGCTCCGCTTGCGGGGGTAATTGATTTTTAACAACCGCCGCCGGTATCTTCTTTCTTAGCGCGGGCCGTTACTTTACTGTCGTCTTTCACTTTCGGAAAGTTTCGGCGGCGCCCTCGCCTGGTCGTGGGTCACGAGTATCGGTTTTGTCATAAATG
>NW_026267160.1:1470388-1472447 GCF_000697945.3 Frankliniella occidentalis | reverse complement strand
GGTGGGTGGGGTCGTTCCTCCTCGACGTTCATGTGTGTGACTCTAAAGAAGACGTTTATTCACACTTTCCGGTCGTAAGACACTCACATACACAAACACACACACACACACGCGCACACACACACACACGCACACAGTCACAGGTGCGGGTCGGAGCAGCTCACTCGCTTTATCTCGGTGTGCCGTTGTCATAGAGCCCGATGCGCCGCGCTACGCCGCGCCACGCCGCGAGAGGTTGAGGAAGGTAACGGACGGAACGGAACGGATGGATGGGGAGGGGACGGGGACGTCCCCGACACTGGCCTATGCCTCCGCCCGCTATGCCTGCCACTCCAGCCAGAGGAGAGGGTCACGGACAAGGTGCCTGTCTCTCTCTGTCTCTCTCTTTCGCTCTCACTGTCTCTTTTTCTGTCCCTCTCTCTCTCTGCCGTATCGGCCGCATCCCTCTCCCATTTCCACAACAGGCTCCTCGTTTTCACACCTCTCTTTCTTTTGTGTTGCAGGTGAGAACGGTGCGGGGCGCACGCGGATGACGCGTCGCCTCGTTTACGGCGCTGAAAGTGAGAGGACTGGCTGCTCGTCGTTGCTCTGCGCCGCTCTGTCGGGCCGCGCGAGGCCCTGGCCCGCTGGCCGAGCTCCGCGACGTGTCGGTGAGCGCGTGTCTGCGTGTATAGCCGCGTGCCCCGCGGGCGGCCAGCGACAGTTTTGTTTTCGCGCTCTGCTGGTGACTTAACAGACTCGTAGACTCTCTTGCTGCTTGTCGACGACCTCCCCGCGGCGGCCGAGCAGGCAGCCTCTCCCAGTCTGCCGCGCCACGCCACGCCATATCCTTGTGTCGGCCAAGAGGCGTTTATCATCTTGTTGAACGGAAAGGTTTCATTGTTGTGTTTCGGACGACCGGATATTATGTCCCGCTTTGCGACGACTATACGAGCGACGCGCTCGCAGACAGACAGGGAACTGAACTGTGTATTCAAGTGTTCAACTGGCAATAAGTGTGCAAGGGAAAGTGATAAAAATGTCAGCCATCAGGCGTCGGGCGTTATTCGTTTAGGTCGCATGTCGCACGTTTGGGTTTGTTTTACTTTTCCCTGTTTGACACAACTCTTGTCGTATCACCCTTAGAGAAGCAAATTATTGCGGCTTAGCGATCGTCCAGTAAGTTCGTCCGTATTTTTTCTCGGATTCATTCGGTACATTACAGGAGCCCGAGCGCCTGCGAGACTCTGGGTAGGCCACCCCGCAGTACACACATGCACTGAAGGCGAGATGTTGCCTACCTATCAGGCGCTATGAGAGCTTGCACCGGCTGAACTAGGAAGTTTCGTATCGGCGAAATGACGGACGCACCTTCTGGATGATCCCTTTACCGGTCCGGCATACCCGACGCATTGCACACTCGCGGTAAGTGGCGGGCTCAGACTTTTACTGCACACCACAAGGGTGCACAACTGGTAGCCGCGCGTGAGCCGCATTTTATGAAATATGGCTGCGCGAAGGACACGCCGGCCGCAGCATAAGCGGCGGGGTCCGGCTGATCAGTCGTAGCGCCCCGCCGCAGCCGAATCCGCCTCGAAATGGGCGCCTCGGGCGAGCGATAGTAATAATAAGTAGTGCAATACCGCACGCGTCGCGGTATCGGGGTGGCATATCTCACGCACCGCGGATCAGATGAAAATAGTCGTAAACCGGGGCAAGGTCGGCGTGCATGCGTACGTCGACCACATCCCGCGGGGGCCCCGCGCCGGCCCACACTCTGTAGTGCCGGGCCACGGGGCGCTCTATATGCTCTGCGCGAGACTGAGCGGCCGAGGTCTCTTTTCTCTCCCTCGCGTCGTTGTGTTTTGGGGCGCGAGCACGCCGCGGCCGGGCCAGAGGCGCGCCGCCCGCCCCGATCATGTTTGCCTCCGTGGAGACGCTATCCGGCCAGGCGCCACACATATAGCGCCACCGCACCGCACCGCCAAGCCGCGAGATCATTCTTGGGTTTGGTCTAGTCTCTGTTTCTCTCTCTCTCTCTCTCCCTCTCTCTCTCTCTCTCTCTCTCTCTCTCTCTCTC
>NW_026267160.1:1468515-1469908 GCF_000697945.3 Frankliniella occidentalis | reverse complement strand
GCCGGCGCCTTTTTGCCTTTTTGCCTTTTGGTTACATTCAAGAAGTCCGCTGAGTTATATGCAAATGACGATGTTTTTGGAGGTGTGTGTGGTGTAATGGCATCATGTCTCGGGCCAGCCGTATAATTAGGAGAGTAGAGTTCCTCATCCCAATCTGGTTGCCGGAAAAGTTGTAATCGCCTGGCTAAAAATAACGTCTGGTGGTTCTTTTTTAAAGGGTAAAAGAATAAAGACGTGTTTTTATTAATTGTTTTTGAAACGCGTGTTCCGCGTGTGAATCAATCGTGCAGCAGAAAAGGTTACAATGAAGAGAAGAGGTTTCAGCTCTGGTTCCACGCATATTGCTTGAAACTCTCTTTTGTTGTCTTACCTTTTGCACGCATTCAGCATTATTAATCGCAACAAAAATATTTCCTTGCCAGAGCTAAACGTTTCAAAGATTCTTAAAAGAGAAAAAAAAGAAGTCTTAATTGAAAATAATTTCTTACGCAGAGAAAAATGTTACTTAGTGATTTCACAATAATACCTCCAACACGGGCCGTGAATACACAACGGAACTTATTTAAGTTAAAATAAAATAGAAGCAACTTGCTTTGTATCGGCAAAAACACAGATTCCGGTGCCGCTTTTAAGGCATTTTTTGTGAAATCAAACGTTATTTTTCTGGTTTTTGATGGCCTGCTCGCCGGATTGTCTCCGCAGTGCTTTCCGTAAATGTCAGGCGACTATGGGTCGTGCGCCTCGTCACGGTCGCCGGGCCGGCGGCTGAGCAGCTGAGCAGGCGCTGGGCGGGACTATGTACAGTATAGCGCATTAATTACAAACCGAACGCAATCATTATTTTTTTTATAGCGTCCTGATTATTTTCCCCACGCACTTTGCTGTCGCTCAATACTTGTCATTACGTCCACTTGCGCCCCTTAGTGGTGGGACCGCGTGCAGGTGGCCGCGGCTTGGCGGACTGTCCATTGTCCCTCGCGGGCAGGCAGAAGTCGAGCACTACATTGTAGCTGTATTGAACCGCCAGCCTTGCAGCCGGCAGCCCGGATAACACTGTACTAGTTCGTGTGACTGCGGGATTCCCGACGCGTTTTCGACACACACTCATGCTCCGCCGCCAGAGGCTCGGCCAAAGGCCGCGTGTCGCCTGGGCGTATGTGTCCTTTGGGTGCTCCGTGCCCCCCTCCCCGGCCGTCCCCCCCGGGAGGACACACGCAGCCACCCCGACCCCCTTGGCGGTTGTGCTGCATCCTGAAAAGCACGTATATACTGTTAAAGACGTACGCAGGAACAGAGACAGACAGACGGACAGGCAGGCAGGCAGGCGGGGCAGCTGAGGCAGGTGCGCGGTGCGCGCAGTGCGCTAGCCATCCTTTCACTCTCGACCCCCCCC
>NW_026267160.1:1466854-1468290 GCF_000697945.3 Frankliniella occidentalis | reverse complement strand
CGGCGGAAGGTGATAGCTCTGCGCGTGCGAGTGAGCGGGGAGGCGCAAGGGCTCTCTTTGTTCTCTTTGCGCTGCGCAGAAACCTTTCTTTATCCGGCGGTACGCGGGCCGCGGGCCGTGGGCCGCAGGAGGAGGGCGGTGAACAAGGAAAAATTTCGGGTTATAGAGAGGTCATCGGTCGTGGCGGCAAAAGAGGAAGAAAGGTCACGTGCTTTGGTTTTTGGTGTGCCTTCATTTCTCAAATGGATTCCACCAACCAGTTCTAGATTTACATATATGAAGTATAAGTGGTCGGTGACAACCGCTCAAACCCTGCGGGCGGACACACACTCACAAAATCTCGACTTTTCTTCAAATTTCAGTCGACTTTTGCGGATAAAGAACGACCGATCTCTTTTCCCCCTTGTAATCGGTGTAAAGAAAAGGCAAAACTACAATATCTGTGGAAGAAAACCAGATTTAGGCAGACAAAATAACCACAAATGTGGATGAATGAAGTATCCAAAGTCGTTTTGAAGAGTAAACTATTCAAACGGTAACTCTAAAGTCTAAAATACTAGTTACGCAAAGAAGATACTTTTGTGCGAGTGTCTTTCATTTGAGAGTACTCGCTTTTGCCCTTGACTTTATACCCTTCACGTCGCATCGTCTCTTCATGTATTATGAGTCTCCGACCCGTGCGAATTGTCCGCCGCCGCGTTGAGGTCGTGTTGTTGTTGCCGGTTGTTGCAGCCGCGGCCAATCGTCTGGCTTCCACCGAACTAACTGCCTCGGGCGGGACGCGGCGGGGCGGGAAGGACGCGGGGCGGGCCCCGGGCCCCTCGCCAAGGACGCGGCGGGCGCATCCCTCCCTACCCCAACAGGACGAGCCTTTGGCGCGTTATAATCCCGGCCCGGGGGGGATCACGTGACCAGACTCACCGGCACGAGGGACAGCCATCTGCTTGGGGCAGGGAAGGGATGAGAGCCAGCCGTGAGGACAGCACTCGCACCGCATCACAAAAAGACAGACCCACGGCGCATAATTATGTTATTCGTGCTGCCCCGTCCCGGGCGTCTGCTGCTGCTCTGCCGTACCCAGTGACCCGACTCAGTCAGTCGGCTGAGGAGGCAGCAGCAGCTCGCTGCCGCTCCACTGCAGGCGTCTGTAAGGCAAGCTCCCGCTGCGCCACGGTGGACTGAACTGTTGCGAAAATGTTCGATCAGGCAGTTCATTAACGTTCTTTCGTATTGACGAATTTCTTCTGGGGGAAAATGGAATGGGGGAGGCAAATGGCCACATATAGTATAATGTTTACCGCGTCACCTTGTTGTGAATGATTTATTTTTTTCGTGGTGGCCGAGGGAAGCCCGTTCGCTGCCGGTGGAGGCCTGGCCCGGGCCCTGGGCCGAGGCCTGCGGCTGGTCGGGGGTTGAGTTAGACGGGTCTGGGGGGC
>NW_026267160.1:1462730-1465784 GCF_000697945.3 Frankliniella occidentalis | reverse complement strand
CCCCCCCCCCCTTTCCCCGCTCGTCGCCCCTCGTCACTTCTCTCAACGTGGCTACGCCCCTCCCGATCGCGAGGCGGAATAATAATTTAAATTAGTGGAGAGGACGCGTCCGGCCGGGCTGGGGCCTGCTGGGGCCCGGGGGGTGTGGTCGGGTGTGGCCCCGCGGGCACCCGCCCGGGTGAATCGGGGCGAGGTGCATGGGCGGGCCGGACCTCTCTGTCTCTCTCCATGTCCCTCTCTGTCTCTCTGTCTCCCTCAGTCTCTCTCTCTGTCTCTCTCTTCTATATATAGCCCCTCAATGGCGGCCGCACACACTGACGATGTGGACGTGAGTACTTCGTTTTGTCTCTCTGAAACGCTTTTCTTCTGCCCACTCCTCCCTCCCTCCCTGGCAGAGAGAGAAAGAGAGAGAGATGATCGGTGCGTCAGCACGCAGGAGTGCGCAGGGGCAGACCGGCCAGGGCTGTCAGCAAGGGCGGAGCAGGACTTCCAACTTGACTTTTGGGGCGCGCGCGGGGTGTCTCCTCTGAAGGATCGCCCGTTGCACCACGCTGGCACCCAGCTCGCCTCCTATAGAGATGAGCCCGCCGATACGCGGGCCGTCGTGACGATGATGGCTGATTAGGCGTGTGATACGGCCGGCTCCAGACGGCTTTGAAGGGGATGCTGAGCTGGATGCTGCTCGGCCCCGCCCTGCTGGGCCCCGCCTGTTGCGAAAAGCCCTCACTCCGCCCGCCCCCGGCCTGGGCCCGGGACCTCTCTGCTGGGCTATGGGCCCTCTGCGCGTCCCGGAGCCCCCCACCCCCGCAGCCCCCGCAGCGGCAGGAGCCCGGGGGATGCTATCGACCGGGCGGTGCCCTCCGCCCCGCCCGCGCCGCGCCCCGCCCACTGACGTCATGTCGGAGCGCTCTGACGTCATGGCCGGGCTTGAATGGAGCCGGGCGCGGCGCATGAATGGGGAGCGTTGGGAGCCCTCCCGGTCCCCTCCCGGGTCCCTCCCGGTCCCCTCTCCCGGACCCGGCGGGGGATGGCGGGTTGTACGTGCGTACTGCGTGGCGCCGTATTGCGCAACCGACGAGAGACCGCGGAGGAAGGGGCTATTTTTGGAACTGGTGTAGACGCCCTTGTGTGGCTTGACCCACCACTATCCGCCTGTCCGGGTAGGCAACCGGCCGCCTGTAAATGCACTGATGGGCAACACGGCGCACACCACTGGCCAGCGATATCCGACAGCCTGACACGAATAGAGTGCGACTGGCGAGGGGGAAACGACTGTTAAACTTTGTGTCAGCCGGATTACGGATTACCCGGATTACCTCCGGAGTGTCCTCCAGATTACGTTTATTTTTCTCTAAAATTACCCCGGATTACTCCCAAATTTTCCCGGATTACCCTAAAATTTCTCCGGATTACCCCAGATTTTTTAGAATTTCCTCGGATTACCCCTGCCGGATTACCTAACGGCTGTCAGCAGGATTACCTTAGTCGTGTCCCCCTCGGCGACTGGCGATGGCGAACGCCTGTGCGGGTAGGCAACCGTCCGCCTGCAATGCACGGGTAGGCAACACGGCGCACACCGTTGACGTCCGCCTGGGTGGCAAGCACTCTTCTGATGGCACGAATACAGAGGGACCAGCGGCAGCCTGTCGAGGTAGGCAACCTGCCGCCCGCAATGCACGGATAGGCAACACGGCGCACACCACCGGTCCGCCCTGCTTGCCTGGCCTCTCCAAAAGCACGCGAATACAGTACGGCTGTCGCGGCCGCCGTGACGCGAACGTGTCGCGGACTGTACTACTTCCGGACGGAGAGTTTTCGCGTCCATTGGAGCTTTGTTCTGGGCGCGGCGCCTCGTACTGTACCCGCGTGCCGCCTGTCAGCAGCGCGCTGTTCATAAAGTACCCCCCGGCATACCGTTCTCGTTGGCCGTCTCCTTGTCGTGTTTCACCTGCTGCGCCGCCAGCCCTGCCAGACCGGCCGGCCCGGCCCCCGGCCCCCGGCCCCCGCGCCTGCTGGCAGAGCCATAATAATAATAACAACCGTTGGATGCGCAGAGTTGTAGGATTGTAGCGCAGGTTGGCGTTGCGTGTCGCCGCGACAGTAACGCGACGCCAAGCGTCTCGGTGTTGGAACCGCGCGCCTATCGTATTTTACTGTTACTGGCGGTGGTGATAATAATAATCATCAGCGAATTGGTTGCAGTATTTTTGTTAGAATACTCGCGTCTTCGCGGGCGTTGTGCGCGAGGAATGTTTTTCGCTCTTATATTTGCCGGCTTGCGCCGCTTGCGGTGTGCGGTGGTGTGGCGGTGGCGCTGCACGCCGTGGCGCCATGGCGCTGGCAAGCAGGGGAGAGGTATTGATTGCGGCTGATAACAGTTATCTTCCGTCTGGATGACAGAGCAGTGGCGCAGCTCTTTCTCCCCCTCCCACCCCCTTCCCCCTCCTCTCTCTCTCTCTCTCTCTCTCTCTCTCTCTCTCTCTCTCCTTGTCGCTCTCTTTCTCCCTCGCACATACACATGTGTTGGCCCCGGCCCGGCCCGGCGCGGCCCGGCGCAGGACGAGCCCCTTGTGCAACCCTCCCGCCTGACACATGCCGACGCGCTCTCCCGGCTCCGCCACCCTTGTGCGACATGCCGTTGTTGAAGGCAAGGCTGTACGAGGCGGGAGGTACCACCGACAAAAACTATTTCGACAGCGACGTTCTGCGCTGCGTCGGTAAAATTTTACACATATGCAATTTATAAGGGCATTTGTTCAACGGGATTGGAACGGGCATAGCTCTGCATACAACTCGAAATCTATCATCCGCTTGATTTTATTTTGGTCAGCGCGAACATGACGGGGCAGCATGCATGATACGCACCCTCTCCCATGAACACCAGTCCCTTATTTAATCTAGTTTCAAGTGATACCTGCTTCGCGCTCTTTGTGCTCATGTTTACTAGTAGGTTCATCGGCCGGGTCTATATCGTGCCAGTGGGCTCGCCTGCTTCGCCCTGCTCCGCCCGCCACCGCCCGCCCCGCCTGCTGCAGTATGGCTTGATGTGTTGCG
>NW_026267160.1:1460755-1461515 GCF_000697945.3 Frankliniella occidentalis | reverse complement strand
ATAGGGCCATCACAAACTGGTTGCAACACCAAACGTTACCTGGTGTGGTCGCGTCAAGAAACGTTACCTCGGTAACGTTAGTTTTTCCAGTGAAGCGCTCTTCATTCAATGCAGCGACAAATAATTTTTATTTTTCCGTGCGGTTATCCTAATCGGGCCGCACACGCCGCGCAATAATTTCGGTGACCTAGTGTGGCCCCCGCGTGCCGACCTTGGGGTGCTCCGGCCCGGCCCGGCCCGGCCCGGCCAGGCCGGCTGAAAGTGCTGTTCGCTGTTCGCTGACCATCACGCGCGCCGCCGTACGGCGAGGGGGGGATTCCCTAAAGAGGACGCCGATCGTGGCTGCGTCGGCGTGAGTCGCGGGCGGGCGGGGCGTGCCGCGCTCATTTCAGGGCAGAAGCCGCCGTCGTCGTTGTCATTTAATCGGTTTGGATCGCGTGCGCTACCGCTGGAGGGGGGGGGGGGGGGGGGGAGTGATTAGGTTTCTGAAACACTCTTTTATTTTCATTGGCTCCTCCTGTTGTCCTGCGATTCTCTGTCGCACGTTCCTTGCACTCGCGGCGATATCTCGGATGGCCACAACTCGAAAATTTTGCGCACAGTGTAAAAGTGTGAGTTGAATACGTTGAATCCATTTGAATACTTTGAATAGGGTAGAAGATACAGTGATTGACCCTTTAAGCGCACATATTCGTTCACCCGGCTGCCATCTAACTCGTAGTCAAGATTTTTAAAATTCGTGAAGTGCATTGGCTAGGTA
>NW_026267160.1:1456422-1460071 GCF_000697945.3 Frankliniella occidentalis | reverse complement strand
TTTCCGTTTCCTTATAGTTGCCGGGGAAGCCCCTTAGAAAGCACGCTCCACGCTGTGCCGGAAAAGGTGAAACTAGAAGCGAAGCCTGTTACGCGGTACGTGTGCACCTGCCAATGTTCGGTGGCAGTGGTGTAGTGGTGGGGATAGGAGACTGCACGGGGTGAAAATGAGCGATATTCTGCTCGATTTACATTCTTTTACGACGAAGGGACAATCACTGTAGCATTCGCATTTCGGGAACCAGTGATTGTCCCTGCCCCCTGTAGCAAGCTGCAGTCAAATATTTGCACTATCTCACATGCCATATGGTAGAATGAGCCTTCAACAACCTATCCGCAAAGACGTTTTCGAACAAACACGCCAGCATACGGTCGTAACCGACCCGATTCTAACCCTCTGCTCTTAGTCCGAGCGCTAAGAAACTCACCTTGTCCGTTTCGGTCTGTGCAGTCCCTAGCGGCGCCGGCTGTAGCTCCTATCGCAGTGGGACGGGTTGGGTGGCGGTAGCGCGACTCAGTAGTGAAAAGAACTGTCTACAGATGGCACTGTGCCCGGTTTACCTGCGCCGTACCGTTTACCCGCTAGGGGCGTTGAAAGTCGCAGGGGACAATCACTGTACCCCGGACAATCACTGTATCCTCTACCCTATGACATGTAAAACGATTCAGTAGATATAATTCAACTTCTTATTTTGGATGCCTTAATAAGTACCAACTTTTGCTTGGACCACAAATATCCGAGGATGAAGACCATACTCGCTCTCGGGTGCTTTCGCTGCGGCCCCTCCAGTCCGCTCCAGCTGGCTCTAGAGCCGTCCGGAGCGCTGCTCCAGAGCGTTCCAGAAGCGGCCCGGCGCTGCGCTGCGCGGGGAGCGGCTGCGCGCGAGGGGGCGGGGGCGTCGGGGACATACGCAGGGAGAGAAGCGAGAGGGGGCGTCGTCGTCGTCGGAACTTCGCTCGGCTCTCGCTCGGCTCGCGGCTCGGCCGAGGCTCGGCTCAGCCGCGAGCTGCGAGCGGGTTCGGCGGTCCCCTCGCTGCTGGTGCGCCTCCTCGCTTGTTCTGGGCGTTTTGGACAGCCACGCTGCTCCACTTCGTCGTGCCTCCCCGGCCTGAACTGCGTTCATTCTCAATTTAGGACCGAACCAGGACCAGGAGACCAGGACCGAACGACAATGAACTGCCCAGTTATTCGTTTACTCGCACCCGAACTGCAGCGAGGCAGGGCACTCTGTACCCCTGACTTACTCTTGCGCCATACGGGGTCCTAGCGTAGTGTGTATCGATCTGTGTGGGCGGAGCGCGAAGCTGGGCAGGGCAGCCGGGCGGGGCAGTGGAGTGGAGGGGGGGGGGCTCAACTCAACAGGGTACTAACCAGAGGACTCCGCCGTGTGGATCATTTCGAAAATGCCAGAAACTCTAAAAAGCGTTCGAAAAGGTCGATAACTTGGGGGAAAACAAACCAGTGTTATCTGGACGCTGTAGGAAACGACCCGTCCTTAAGTTTAAGTAGCATCCTTCCCCTTCGTACACCCAGAAAAATGGAAAGGTTACTTCAGGGACAGCCATATAGTGGTGGCTAAGACAGCATTAAAATGGCCGTGAGAACTATAATAGTATGGTTCCGATAACAGTACGATAGTTAATTTTTTAACCATGTATGTCCCTGAGGCAACCATACGATGGTTGCTCCACTTCTCTGGGTGTATCGTGTGCGTCAAGCAAGGTGCCCACATTTTTGGAGCTTGTGCTTGTACCCTATCCCAATAACACCCTTTACCCACCCTACCCCCAAACAAGCACACAACTTTTCCGTTTCGTGCCACCCCATTTCAAAATCCGACGCCCTGCCACCGCTCGACCGCGCGACCTTCCCCAGGGACGCGGCGCACTCAGATAAGCCCATGGTGCGTGGGAGTGGCTCGGAGGGGTGGGGGTGAGCGGGGAGGGGCGTCGGGTAGGAGGGTGGTACCCAGAGGCGTCGGGGGTGGAAAAAGGGGGGGGGAGGTAGGGGGAATTGCGCTGGGCGAGCAAGAAATGGAACGGGAGTGGGGAGTGGGGGCAAGCAGAAAAGGATGCGTGGGCGGGCGCGCGAATCGCGTGGGACGAAGCAAAGCAATGAGAAGTGGGAGGGGGGTGGAGAGAGAGAGAGAGAGCGAGAGAGCGAGAGCGAGAGCGAAGAGCAGGCAGATCGGCCAGCGGGGCGCGCGGAACGAGAGGACGAAATGAGAGACTGTACTCTGTGTCGGTCGGTAGTCGGTGTGCGTGGGCGGTCGGGTCGGGGGTGCGCTCCCGGCTCCAGGCGGCCACGCTACCCTCTCCTGCCTCTCCTACCCCACTCCTCCTTTGCGGCTTCAGGGGGATTAGTTCTGCCCTCCCCCTAGCCCACAAGATTCCCGGCTGGCTTCTCATTGGAATGGAGCAGCACGAACTAGGAGGCGGCCTAGAGGAAGGTGTTTAACGGCAATATGATGAAGAAGAGCAGGATGGTGTGCTGAGAGAGAGGAAGGGGAAAAAACCAGTGCGTTTTTCTAATGAGTAGCCTCCTCTCTACTTATTGCTTCCCTCGAGTTGCGTGGCGCTTTGCTGTTCGGGTCAATATTACAATAAAGTGCAGTGGTTTTAGGCCGGCAGCGCCGCAGCCGCGCTCGCTAGAACCGTTTCAAAACTACGCAGCCGGCGTCCGTCCGCCCGTCCGCCCCTCGGGCATAGGCGGCAGAGGCAGGCGCCGCGCCACGCCACGGCACTGCGAGGCTGCTGGCTCAGCAGCGGCAGTGGCAGTAGTAGTAGCAGTAGTAGTAGTAGCAGCAGCAGCAGCAGAGGCAGAAGCAGCAGCAGCAGCAGAAGCAGCAGCAGCAGCAGCAGCTTCAGCAGCAGCAGCAGCAGGAGGTTTGCTGGTGCCGCCGCCACTGCCGTTGCGTGCCGGTCACGCCCGGCCGCGCACCATCTCTCTCTGCACCTTGTGCTGCACGTCGGGTTTCACAAATACCTCCTAGTTAGATGCTCGGTTGGTTTGCAAGGTAATTAGTCGCACGTATCGGTTCTGTATTGAAAGCGCTGGCTGCTGCCGCGCGGGCGGCGCGCTACGCGGGCCTGGGACGCGCCTGGGCGTGCGGGGCGGGGGTGTGAAATAGTGAGGCGATCCGGACCCGACGGCACGTAGCGCCAGCGTGGCCAGTGGCGCCAGCCCGAGCCAGAGGGTAGGGTAGGTGCTGCTGGCACTGGCGTTTGTCGAGGAGGGAATGACTAAAGTGACTAAAGGTGACTCTGGACCGCTTTAGACACTGCGTGGTTCAAATCCGGAGGCAACCCGCGGGTTACCCTGGGGTAGTACAGGGATACTTATCTGAATCACCCGGTACTCTATAATTGTTTCCCCCTTGGGTGCTGCTGACGTTTTATCATCTGCTGCTCCTGGTTTCCACCCCCTGGACCGCTGTTGCTTGTTGTCGGTCCTGGCCTTGGCCCATATTGGGGAAAGGCTGGGCTGTGCCCCCCCCCCCCCCCCCCCGCTCCTGGAGTCCGCGTCGGAAGGCACGTAGGCACCCTCCTGGAGTCTTGGTCCCCTGGAAGCTCTCCAGGAGACAGTTTGTTGCCCCGCCCCGCTGGCTCCTGGATCCTGCAGAGCATTGCTGCTCGCGCGGCCGTGGAGG
>NW_026267160.1:1435958-1455447 GCF_000697945.3 Frankliniella occidentalis | reverse complement strand
CGGCGCGGCGCGGCATAGGCGCGGAGGGGGGCGGGGCGCGCGCAGTAGAGGGGGCGAGCGCACCTCGCTCCGAACTGTCAGTTGTCAGTTGGCGGCCAGCAGTCGCGGGGAGAGGCTCGCAGTCAGACCGGCCACCGAGCAGCAGCGCCGCGCTGCTAGTGCTCTCGTCTGGTCGCGTGTGCGTGAGCCGTGAGCCCCGAGCACGCGCGTGTCGAGCCGCAGCAGAGCCCTCCGCCGCGCCCCTCCGACACCCAGCGCACGCGCGTGCGCCAGCCGCTCGCACCCGCCCCGAGCGCGCCGCGACGGTCCACAACCCCGGCGAGAGCAACAAGATAACCGACCTGGCGACGCCGCGGGATACCCGAGACACCCGAGAGTGACCGTGCCCGGCAGTGTTCGAAGCCTCGTCGACCCTCTCGACGATTGTTTTGAGTTTGATGTAAGTTTGTGTGCGAGTTCGGCGGAGTGAGTGCGGCCATATGGTGCGGCATCAGGTGGCGGCGGGCGGCGGGCGGCGGCTCGGCCCCCCAGCACCCACCCCCCGCCCGCTGGGAGGCGCCACGCCCCCGCCTGCCCCCGCCTCCAGTGCGATATCCGACACATCGGGATAGAATTAGTGTGCCAACAAGTGGAGGGCAAGGCCCTCGTTGTGGTGCTCAGTGGTTTGCCCCCCGTCACTCGGTGGTGGTGTGCTCAAGTCGAATGGGCCCCGTGGTAGTGAGTGGTCGCAGTGCGAGCAGTGCAGTGATGGTGCAGTGATGTGGTGGATTCAGTGATGGTGCGTGTTCCCGGCCCCAGCCCCGGCGGCGCTCAGCTCGTTCACGACGCGCTCAGTTTGTTGGTTTCGTTGCCCCTCTCCCCGGCCGTAGAGCGATTCCCTGCCCCAGCAGCGGGTAAGTTGTCTCTCTCTGTCTCTAACCCGCCGTATGGAAAGCCCATTGAATCGACGTTGTTTTTGTTTTATTCAATGGCTTGGCCTAACCTAACCTGTTCTTAAATGTCCAGGTAGAGGTAGTAAAGCTAGATATATCTGAACAGCTCTAGCAAGGCATAGGGCTATCTTTGTTTTGAGAGGTCTCTTATTGACGC
Organism: Frankliniella occidentalis; assembly: GCF_000697945.3. Taxonomy (NCBI): domain Eukaryota; kingdom Metazoa; phylum Arthropoda; class Insecta; order Thysanoptera; family Thripidae; genus Frankliniella; species Frankliniella occidentalis. Next base: position 1,454,358 of record NW_026267160.1, on the reverse strand, counting down.
ACCTCCCACCCTGCGTAAAGGATGTGCCTAATTCTCGCTTCAATGTAGCTCAACTTGTTGACGGTTTAGCGAAGACAGCGGCGAACTGTAGCGTCGTCTGCTGGGTCCGCGGAAGGGTTGCCCGGCTGGCTGTACTTCCATTCCTTTGTCTTGGCCTCACTCGGTGCGATGTGTTGCTCTGCGTACTTGCACCGCGCATGACACATTCGGTTAGCGGCCTATTTTTTTCAAAGTTTGGCATAAAATGGCCCCGCATCATAGTGCAATTAGATTGAGGACGCCCAGCCCCCCCCCCCTCCCCCGCCCCACAAGCTTAGTGCCGCGGCGTGCTGCGGGCCGCCTGAACAACACGCTGCGCGCCGTGCGAATCAGATAAAGCTACCGGTGTCACTTGAATGGTACAGCACTGTTACTTGTAATGAAAGGAGCCGAAACTAGGGAAAGGGAGTAAAAATAACGAACAATTGCGCACCCTAGGTGACAATCTTGGAGACCCTACCTACGCGAAACAAGCTATAGAAACTGGAAGTATTCTTTCGTTTTTCCATGCATTTTATTTTATTGTTTTGCAAGCAAGGGGGGGGGGGCGTCGTAGGTAATCCATTTTTCTGATATTTTTTCGGATCTTGACTTGAGACGAACGTGCTATATTTTCATCGATGAACATTGGAGGATTAATAAAGTTTTGATAGGTGCAGAAATCTATAGTTGATTTTGCATACCAAGAGCAAGAGACCCTCTTATTTGTAAATCGTTTCTTGACTCGATTTTGTGATATCGTATATGCAGACCAAAAGTTTGTTTTGGGGCGGCGGGAAAAAAGAGGGGGGGGGGGGGTACTGCAACCAGTCACTACGAAGTATTCAGTGACACCAGATGGACAACCATGAATATAGTTATCATTCTTTAAATTTGTTTTGTTCTGATTGACTCGTCACTCAGATGCTCGCTGCTCTTCTGGCTGGGTTTATTATTCCGACTTTCCTGTTTGCTTAGTTTCCTCGCGTTGTAGGCGCCTCCATCACGAACATCACGCCTGCACTCATTGGGTTGTAAGGTGACCGTGCGACACACGGCTGCTGGCCTCTTGTTATTAGACCACGCGCTGCCCTCATCGACCGCGTGCCTTATTGATGGTCTAGCGTCGCGTGTCGCAGGTGTCGCATCGGAACCGACGGACTTCCCTCTGGCCTGGCAGGCCTGGCGGGCGCGCCTTTCCGCGGCCATGAATTATTGCTGCTTAGCCTTCGTGTCATGGAGAGGACCCTCGGCCCGGTCCTCCATGGGGACAGCCGCGTAGCGTGGCCGCCGTGGGAGGCACTACTGTACACTACAAGTTTAGTTGTGCAGGTGTGTAGGATGGCGGCTGAATTGCGGCCAAGTGTCGCTCAACCGATGCCGCTTTAAAGTCATACCGATTATTGAACTCGTCCATATATAAATTGTGTCAAATATTATTCTTTGTTTTTGTCTTCTTCCTACTCCCTCCCCTCTCGCCCCTCGTTTACCTGCACTGGGAACGCTAGTGTGTGAATGTCGCTCACTTGTAGGTGTGTGAGTATCCATTCTTACACCAAGGGGGTGAAAGGTGTGGAATTTGCCTAAAAAATTCGCACGTTTACCCACCTAAGTGTACGAATGGACATTCACACACCTACAAGTGAGCGACATCCACACACTTGCGTTTCCAGTGAGCGTGTGGCCTTGCCTTCCTTACTCCTGGAGTAACCCTAGGAAGTGTCATTGATTTTGCTCTTCTCTCTCTGCTCTCGGCGGTGTTGCGCCACATTGTGTGAGCGCGCGCGCGCGCCTATCGATTTGGTGTCGTCGTGCGGACGGCGTGCTCGTCGCGTTTGGTCCTCTGCATTTATTCACCGCGCCCGGTCGATGTTTGGCGCCGACATTGGCATTATCGCCCGTATCGCGAGCGCCTATTGGTGGGCGGCGGCCGGCGGGAACCGGCGCGGCTTTTGAATTATTAGGCGACCGGGAAAAGGAAAACGAGGATGAATTATAGGGCAGCTGACTGTACTATTCAGAATACGTCGTAGTCGGTGTAAGGGGCCTCGCAAATATTGTCGAATGTTTTTAAGGGGTTGAACGTCATGATGTACCCCACCAGGAGAAATTATACCTGTTGGGATCGATCCACTTTACATGGCTCGCCAAACACTTAACTATGAGAGCCGTGAGAGAAGTAATGCCCCTCGCATATGGGAATGACTTGCTTTAGCTTGAGTCGCCTGCGGGGGTGGGGTGGGGGGTTGATGTGTCGCCCAGACACCTGCAGCCCCGGGCCGGCCGGCCGGCCGCGCCGCCTGAAGGGTAGCCTGCGGTGAGGTGTGGTGTGGTGGAGGCACTTAACGGTCAACTTCCTTATCACAGGCCGACCGCTTGTGGGGCCGTCTCGCACACTCACACAAACACTTTCACTACCCCGTTGGACGGGCGTACGGATGGAAAGAGAAATAGTTTGGAGCGCGTGATTCCGCTGTGCGGTCGGTGGTGTGCGCGTGCCCCGGGGTCATGTTCTTTCCCTGTTTCGGCTTCGTTATCAGAGATTTGTCGGCGGGCGACACATCATTCGGTCGCACTAACAATTGACGGCTGACGCTTTAAGCAGATGGCTCGACCGTTAATCCGCCAGGGGCTTCCCCCTGCTCGCGTGCGCATCGCGGCTGCGCCATCTCTGCGGTATTGTTCACTGTCTCATTGTCTGGTGTGTGTTTGGAGTAGGGGAAAGTTTAAAAGTACCAAATTTTTCCGGAAAAACTTGAAATTTTTCGGGGGAAAATTCAAGAGATTTAATAAAAAATTCCTTGGTATACTTTTCCGGAAATTTAAAATCTCTATAGTTTAGGCGTTTGGTCGGGACTCTCCTTCCTTCACCCTCTCCTGGGCCGCACTCTGTATTCTGGGCCAATGGGTCGCGCGATAGGCTGGGCCGGCCCCCGCCTGCCGCTGCCTCGCGCTCAAGGCGGCCATTTGCCTATCTCTTTCCGCACACAAGGACGCCCTGCCTTCGGCCGGCCCGGCTGGAACGAGCGTGGGCGGGCGGCCGCTTGTGGACGCTACACTTTGTCAGGTGTTTGAAAGGAAAAGCGCAGCCTTCACTTTTCCGATCCAGCCGCTCTCACTGTGGTCCTCCCCTCTGGAGCCCCCACTCCAGCCAGCAGCGCCCGCGCCGACTGTTCCCCTTTAATGTCGGAGCTCCGAAAATACACTGGACTCCTGCAACGAGTGGGGAGGGCTAATGGTTTAAACTAATTTCAAGTTCCAATTTAGTACAGTTCCCCAGTTACACTCGCGAAAGAATTCCGAAGGTATGTTGATTGTAGAGTAGAACCTTTCACTACTGGGCCGTCTAAAACGAAACACCCCGTCTTGCTGCTATTGCACTGGAAGATCGTTCACCGCATCTCTCCTCTCATCCCCCTTTCAAAAACGTTTCGTATATTTCTACCAACGATTGTTTCTGTAGTATTGGCTGTTTTTGATTTGTGTGTGGAAGGCAGCCCGCTGGCCGTTCGCTCTGTGGGAATGGGTCTGTGTCGTTCGGTCGCAAATTGCAATGTGGGCGGGAACGCGCCGTGTGAGAAATGCGCTCAGAATTTAATTTCTCGTGTGAGTGGTGCGGCGGGATTGGCTCGGGCGCCAATGCGCTATTTTGTGAACGCACAGCTATGCGAGATAATTTCGATGGGAGTGCATAATAATGGAACGTTTGGTTGACTGTTATCTCGGGTGCGGACAAATGTTTGATTCAGCTGCGATCATATCTCTGTGCAATCGCATTTTATCTGTCCGCACTGACCAGAGGACTTTTATCCCGCCACAAGTTCGCGAAATGTAATGCGTTTGTCCCCCTTTTTTTTTTTTTTTTTTTTTATTCTGGGGTTGAGACAGGGTACTCTCAAAATTTCCCCCGTTAATTATTTACAACGTTTGTCGTAATTTTTCTTTAAAGATGTACAATTCGCGTCAGCCTACTCTTGCTTTGTCAGTCAATTCCAGGCCTAAACAAAGTGCTTGTAATTTTACAATCTCGAACTGTAATTTTACGACACATGTCATGGAAATTTTTTCCCGTAAACCTACGACCATTTTTCGCAGTGATAGCCGGAAAAGATTTTAAGTTAAGTATAAAGTGTTTCAAGGTATCATCTGCGCTAAAAAGCGTATTTTCTGCAGGCTCCTCCGTCTATGAAGCTCCGGAGGAACTGTACCAGGTGCACCACACGGCCCACCTACTTGTTGCCCGCCCCCATTGGACTATACTATTCCCCGGCCAACTACCGTGTTGTTGCGTCATTTATTTTTATTATTTTTTTTTTCACGCTCTGGTATGCGACGTGACGCCTCCAAATGAGCGAAGATCCACCACGCGGTGCCGGGAACTGGTTCTCCAGCATCCCCTCCCCTCTCCTCCCTCCCTGCCGCCTATTGCTGGCCCGGGCGCTTCGCGGCTCGGACAGCCAACCGGTTGCCTCGACGTTGCCCTTTTGACAGAGTACACGGGCTGATTGGCCGGTTGCGCGTGTGGGTGCCACACACGGGTCGAGCCTCGCGAACATTACGTACGTTTCATTTTTTTTCGTTGCCCCCCCCCCCCCCCGGTCCCGCGGAAGGGAAGCGATGGGAAAGGGGGGGGGGAGTTGATGGCTGAATACTGAGTATCAGAGAAACCTGCACTGCACCCCTACTGCTTCCCGGTGACTAAATCACGCGTGCCTGTCGTCCTTTGTAGTCTTAGTCCCTGTTCCCCTTGATCTATTGGTTGTACGTTATTTTGAAAGTGTTCCCCCAATCCTAGCTCCCCGTGGCCTCTCCGCCGCGCATTCACGGCCGCCGTGTTCCTCTGGGTCAGACGCACAATCACACTAAAGTGTGACGAATCGCACAGCACCTGCTGGCCCGGCCGGGCCCGGCCCGCGGACGCACTTGTGCGCCTGGCGCCGCCGCCGACCTCCTGGCCTGGCCGCGGCGCGGGGCTTACAGACGACCATTTAGGGAATGTCTTGAAAACCCGTCGATATTTTTCGAAGGTCGCTATGGAGCAGGTGCGCGAGAGGCACCAAATGCAAATAACGAATTCGCCCTTCTGACGTGAAAGGAAGGCGCTGACGACGGGTCGTTGCATGGTTTTAGCGCGCAGTCAATGATGCAGAGCCTGTCTGCTCGCCCCTGCCCCCCTCCCCCTCGCGCCAGCCTACGCCAGAGCCACCTTTCTCTAGACGTCTCGTCTCTAGACGGCGTGCGGCCCTCCTAGAGTGCAGCCAGCCAGTTGCACGGATGGCTATCGAGGCCAGCTCGGGGGGGCTTATCCTCTTTGACTGACGTGAGTTCAAAAACCCTTTGCGCCTGCTGTTTGGTATTACAACACTACTACGCATCTGACCCGTCCGTTCACTTGTCAGAGGGAGGGAGGGAAGGGGGAGCGCGGCATCATCGGGTGGTGCAGCGAGCCACTCCGCGCCACGGCCACGCTACGCTGAAAGCGAAACCAAAAGCCGGCTGAGGCCCAGCCCAGCTGAAGATGTTTGTTATTGACACTTTCACCACCTCCTTTCTCCGCTGCACCCGGCTGCAGCCCCCCCCCCCCCCCCGCCTCTTTTTGCCGTGTATGAATGAACGGCCTGTTGCATGGGAGGATGGCACACGTGTCGCCCACGTGGACGGGACAGGTCCGCGGGGTGGGGTTGGACACACACGTGGCCCCTGGCGGCGACGGGTTCAAGACCGCTCGGGGTTCCTTCACGTTTGCTTCTCACGCGACGGGCGGGGCGGGGCCGGCGGGGCGCTGCCGGGCTCGCGTGGGGGACGCACTGTACTGTCGAACTTGGTCTGCACGATCCGGATCTCCGCCGCGCGGCCGCGCCCCGCTGCCGTGCCGTCCGCTGCCGTGACGGACGTGCGGAATGTGGCCGGGTGCGTGCCGTGCGTCACTTGCACTTTCACGCCAGACTGTATGCTCCCGAGGGGGACTGTACTCGCGTGGAGGAGCGGCCTTGGGTCGCCGTCATTCATTGGGGGGAGGGGGGCGATATCGCGCGGAATGGTACTATCGTCTGGTCGGATGAGACGGGCGGTCCGAGGGGGATGCTGTGAGACCCGTGACGGGGCTGCACGTGCTTGGGAGGGGGGGGGGTGCTAATGGTTTTGGCTGGTCAGTTGATGGTTGCCGGAAGTACGATAGAGGCACGTACGTTTGGGATCTGCGGCTTCTTTGGCATTTGTAAAGTGTGCCGACTAGTTTTGCGGTGGTGGTTTTGTTTTACCTCTGCCGATTTATTTTTTGCGCTTTTTGTACAGCTCTGGCCGCCCGTTCCGTGATGGCGTTGTGGCGGGCGATGGCTCGGCGGACGCCTACCTGGACCAGTCATTTGCATGTTTCCCTCGAGTTGCAAATCTGACGCGTTTCAGTCTGTTTCATGATGCGTGTTCTAGCCGTGTTTTGACCCTCCTGTTTTTCTTGTGTGTTGCAGTGCGGGTCGCTGGCCGTGTGCGCCGAGCGGCTGCGTCGCTCCGGGATGGAGTCCCTCAGCGGCAAGCCTCAGCAGCGGCTGTCCGTGCTGAGCTTCGAGCAGGTGCAGCGCCTGAGCGACATGATGGACGAGGTCGTGTCCATCCACGGGCGCGGCAACTTCCCCACCCTGGAGGTGCGCCTGCGCGACCTGGTGGCCGTGGTGCGCAGCAAGCTGGAGGTGGACATGCCCGTCCGCGACATCCGGCTCAACGGCGGCGGCGCCAGCCACGTGCTGGCCTCGGACCCGCAGCCCTACAACGACCTGGATCTCATCTTCGGCGTGGAGCTGACGGCGCCCCGGAACTTCGAGCGCGTCAAGGCGGCCGTGCTGGGGTCGCTGATGGACCTGCTGCCGGAGGGTGTGAGCCGCAAGCGCATCACGACGTGCTCGCTCAAGGAGGCGTACGTCAGCAAGATGGTCAAGGTGAACCACGACGGTGACCGCTGGTCGCTCATTTCCCTCGGCAACTCGCGCGGCCACAAGAACGTCGAGCTCAAGTTCGTCGACTCGATGCGCCGGCCCTTCGAGTTCTCGGTCGACTCGTTCCAGATCGTGCTCGACTCCCTCCTGCTCTTCTACGAATGCTCGGACCTGCCCATCAGCGAGAACTTCTACCCGACCGTCGTGGGCGAGAGCGTGTACGGCGACTTTCAAGAGGCGCTCTACCACCTGCAGAAGAAGCTGATCGCCACCCGGTGCCCAGAGGAGATCCGCGGCGGCGGCCTGCTCAAGTACTGCAACCTGCTGGTGCGCAACTACCGGCCCGCCCGCTCCGACATGAAGTCCCTGGAGCGGTACATGTGCTCCCGCTTCTTTATCGACTTCCCCGACATCGCGCAGCAGCGCGCCAAGCTGCAGAGTTACCTCAGCAACCACTTTGTCGGCCGCGCCGAGGAGGCGCTCCGCTACAGGTACCTGCTGCTGCTGAGGCGCGTTGTGGAGCAGAGCACAGTATGCCTCATGGGGCACGAGCGTCGGCAGACGCTGCAGCTCATTGAGCAGCTCGCCGCGCTGGTGCTGAGCCAGGAGCAGGCCCTGCAGGGCAGGCTCGGCCCCCAGCAGGCTCAGGGTGGCCCACAGCCCACCTGGGTCTACCAGAATGGTTACTTCTACGCCCCTGTGATCCCCAGCTACACTGCGTGTTCGTGCTCATGTAATGCGCCCACTGGCTGGATGGCGGCCTGCTCGTCGTGATCTAACTCCGTCTCTCTCTAACTGGATCACCCTTTTTTTTTTTCACTCTATCTCCCTCCCCCTTTCGGGCCGGGCATCCCGATCTCACCGGCCACAAAGTCTATCGTACCTGGCGAATCGTAGGTTAAGTCTTGACTGTAAAGTAAATCATCACTGTGAAGTGAATTTTTTGTTATTACTTTGTTTCGATTAGTGTGCTGGCTGAAAGCCACTCTGGTAGCCGGCAAAGTCCCATTCCAAAATACTAAAACCTGTTATGTGAAAATGAAGGTGACAACTGTGTAAAAATGAGTGATGGATTTAGATTAAGGCGAAAGTTGGCTCAAGACTGGGACCTATTTATCTTAATTTATAGTAGTTAGCGGTTTTGTTTAATGAAAGCTGAGCCCTGGAGCACTACAAGATACAGGGTGATACACATACATGGCCATGTTTGTTCGTGATATAGTGACGCGTGCGCTGCGCAAGTGGGGGGTGGCCGGGACCTTCTAGTCAGTCGGGCTGCTTAAGCCAAGAGTCTTGCAAAGATTTGCATTTTCTTAATCTTGAGTTTTATTTCTTGTGTGTTTATAATTTTTTGTTTCGATGTATATCCTCTTAGGTGCACATATGGATGCACATTAAACTTTTGAGGTACCTTCCTTTTGTTGCAGTAATGTCATTTTATTGTAATTTTGGTGTAAAAGCCATTTGTAATTTTTAACGCACACGTTGCATTATTTTTATGTGTTGGGTGGACTGACACTTGTTGCCCAAGACGCCGCCTGACCCTGCATAGCGCAGTGCATGGGCCCGAGTGTTGCTATAATTGAAAATGTATAAAAGCATAAAAATATAAATGTTCCTTATTAGCATGTTATGTGCGGGGTCCAAGTGGTGATTCAAAATGAGCATTATGGTGACGATGAACAAATATGCTATTACGGGTTGTAATACCAAGTTTGTTCTTAGTCACCTACTGGGCCTAGCTGACCGATATGATATATTGTAAAAGTTTATTAGTGAGGTTCGTGAGAATTTTTTTTTAAATCACGATATGTAATTAAAAGACCTTTGATGCAAGCATCAACGCAATGCACATGGGGACAGTGATTTTCTACGTTTTAGGTAGATCATGTATTTCTCGTTAATTATTATTATTAACTATTGAAGGAGGTGGCACTTCGTCGCATAGTCATTAAAAAAAAACTCTTTGCATTTTCTTGGCATTAACTTGTAGCGTTCAGCTCCCAGTCTTATTCCCTAAAGTAAACAAAAAATAAGAAAGATGATTGAAGTACTGCGTCTTGTAGGCATCGCTTGCAGCAGTAGCTCATAGCGGCCTCGAATATTACTCAATAAGTTTGTAGAAAACTTTATCTTTCTGTAATTTTATGTACGTGCCAAAAAAAAATGAATATTGTGATTGTACGGTGGCGGCTGTGCCGGGGCGCGGTTGATTGATTGAAATCACATTGTACAGTTATCATGTACGCTATTGTAAGGTTGACTTTTTGTAAGACAAGTCGTTTCTTTTTTTAATAGTTAAATGTTGAATCAAGGTAACATTATGGCACTGTACAGATGGTGTGAGACCACCCTGGTCTGCCTGTGTCATGTATCTCAGACTTGCTATAATAATTGTACTTATGCCCAGAGGAGGTTGTGCTGTGACTATAGGCTGCAAACCGCTGCCCCTGGTTGTGATTGTCAAATTTACTGAAATTTATTTTTGACTTTAAAAAAAAGATTTCTGAAAACCAATAAAAATGGTAAATGAATGCTATCCATTGCATTTCTCATTATCCTCAATCCACGCATAATCAATTGATTGCCATGAAACTCACAAACACCAAACATTCTGAAACAAGATGGTGGGGGGAGGGGAGGGGAGAAAGCACAACATAACACGTTACATAAAGTCCATGAATCACCTGAAATCCAGCTAATCCGACTGCTCTATGCCAAGTTGCGGCTGACCGTAGAGCCTTGCATAGAGGCTAGCTGCCCTGGGCGTCATGTCTCGTAATTGGCTGAACGAGCTCAACGACGCCGAGACCCATCGGGTTAATTATTGGATCCATCTCCCCCTCCCCTCGGCCCCCACCTCTCTCTCTCTCTCCCGCGCCCCCGTCCCCTCTCGCCTTCATTAGTTAGCACTTTGAAGCGGCCGGCCGGCAATTGAAAGCATCGGTCGGGCAGCGGACCGGCGCACTTTGTGGTTCGGACCAGCCCTGGCCGGGCCGGGGGCGGGCCGGGGGCGGGCCGGGGGATGGTCGCGACACGCGAACTGCAGGAGGCGGCCAGGGGGCGGCGGGGGCGGCCCTGCGCTCGAGTAACGCAATGCAGCGCAAGCGGCTTACAGACGTAATCCAGAGAGCGCGGCGGATCGCAGTGACATCCGAGCGGCCATTGGCTGCAAATGACCTGACATTTACATGGGTGCCAGGCGGGAGGGGGAGGGAGGGGTCAGTACTGCTGTTAGCAGCGCGGGGGAGGGGAGGAGGTGCAAGCTGCAGAGTTACCTCAGCAACCACTTTGTCGGCCGCGCCGAGGAGGCGCTCCGCTACAGGTACCTGCTGCTGCTGAGGCGCGTTGTGGAGCAGAGCACAGTATGCCTCATGGGGCACGAGCGTCGGCAGACGCTGCAGCTCATTGAGCAGCTCGCCGCGCTGGTGCTGAGCCAGGAGCAGGCCCTGCAGGGCAGGCTCGGCCCCCAGCAGGCTCAGGGTGGCCCACAGCCCACCTGGGTCTACCAGAATGGTTACTTCTACGCCCCTGTGATCCCCAGCTACACTGCGTGTTCGTGCTCATGTAATGCGCCCACTGGCTGGATGGCGGCCTGCTCGTCGTGATCTAACTCCGTCTCTCTCTAACTGGATCACCCTTTTTTTTTTTCACTCTATCTCCCTCCCCCTTTCGGGCCGGGCATCCCGATCTCACCGGCCACAAAGTCTATCGTACCTGGCGAATCGTAGGTTAAGTCTTGACTGTAAAGTAAATCATCACTGTGAAGTGAATTTTTTGTTATTACTTTGTTTCGATTAGTGTGCTGGCTGAAAGCCACTCTGGTAGCCGGCAAAGTCCCATTCCAAAATACTAAAACCTGTTATGTGAAAATGAAGGTGACAACTGTGTAAAAATGAGTGATGGATTTAGATTAAGGCGAAAGTTGGCTCAAGACTGGGACCTATTTATCTTAATTTATAGTAGTTAGCGGTTTTGTTTAATGAAAGCTGAGCCCTGGAGCACTACAAGATACAGGGTGATACACATACATGGCCATGTTTGTTCGTGATATAGTGACGCGTGCGCTGCGCAAGTGGGGGGTGGCCGGGACCTTCTAGTCAGTCGGGCTGCTTAAGCCAAGAGTCTTGCAAAGATTTGCATTTTCTTAATCTTGAGTTTTATTTCTTGTGTGTTTATAATTTTTTGTTTCGATGTATATCCTCTTAGGTGCACATATGGATGCACATTAAACTTTTGAGGTACCTTCCTTTTGTTGCAGTAATGTCATTTTATTGTAATTTTGGTGTAAAAGCCATTTGTAATTTTTAACGCACACGTTGCATTATTTTTATGTGTTGGGTGGACTGACACTTGTTGCCCAAGACGCCGCCTGACCCTGCATAGCGCAGTGCATGGGCCCGAGTGTTGCTATAATTGAAAATGTATAAAAGCATAAAAATATAAATGTTCCTTATTAGCATGTTATGTGCGGGGTCCAAGTGGTGATTCAAAATGAGCATTATGGTGACGATGAACAAATATGCTATTACGGGTTGTAATACCAAGTTTGTTCTTAGTCACCTACTGGGCCTAGCTGACCGATATGATATATTGTAAAAGTTTATTAGTGAGGTTCGTGAGAATTTTTTTTTAAATCACGATATGTAATTAAAAGACCTTTGATGCAAGCATCAACGCAATGCACATGGGGACAGTGATTTTCTACGTTTTAGGTAGATCATGTATTTCTCGTTAATTATTATTATTAACTATTGAAGGAGGTGGCACTTCGTCGCATAGTCATTAAAAAAAAACTCTTTGCATTTTCTTGGCATTAACTTGTAGCGTTCAGCTCCCAGTCTTATTCCCTAAAGTAAACAAAAAATAAGAAAGATGATTGAAGTACTGCGTCTTGTAGGCATCGCTTGCAGCAGTAGCTCATAGCGGCCTCGAATATTACTCAATAAGTTTGTAGAAAACTTTATCTTTCTGTAATTTTATGTACGTGCCAAAAAAAAATGAATATTGTGATTGTACGGTGGCGGCTGTGCCGGGGCGCGGTTGATTGATTGAAATCACATTGTACAGTTATCATGTACGCTATTGTAAGGTTGACTTTTTGTAAGACAAGTCGTTTCTTTTTTTAATAGTTAAATGTTGAATCAAGGTAACATTATGGCACTGTACAGATGGTGTGAGACCACCCTGGTCTGCCTGTGTCATGTATCTCAGACTTGCTATAATAATTGTACTTATGCCCAGAGGAGGTTGTGCTGTGACTATAGGCTGCAAACCGCTGCCCCTGGTTGTGATTGTCAAATTTACTGAAATTTATTTTTGACTTTAAAAAAAAGATTTCTGAAAACCAATAAAAATGGTAAATGAATGCTATCCATTGCATTTCTCATTATCCTCAATCCACGCATAATCAATTGATTGCCATGAAACTCACAAACACCAAACATTCTGAAACAAGATGGTGGGGGGAGGGGAGGGGAGAAAGCACAACATAACACGTTACATAAAGTCCATGAATCACCTGAAATCCAGCTAATCCGACTGCTCTATGCCAAGTTGCGGCTGACCGTAGAGCCTTGCATAGAGGCTAGCTGCCCTGGGCGTCATGTCTCGTAATTGGCTGAACGAGCTCAACGACGCCGAGACCCATCGGGTTAATTATTGGATCCATCTCCCCCTCCCCTCGGCCCCCACCTCTCTCTCTCTCTCCCGCGCCCCCGTCCCCTCTCGCCTTCATTAGTTAGCACTTTGAAGCGGCCGGCCGGCAATTGAAAGCATCGGTCGAGCAGCGGACCGGCGCACTTTGTGGTTCGGACCAGCCCTGGCCGGGCCGGGGGCGGGCCGGGGGCGGGCCGGGGGATGGTCGCGACACGCGAACTGCAGGAGGCGGCCAGGGGGCGGCGGGGGCGGCCCTGCGCGCTCGAGTAACGCAATGCAGCGCAAGCGGCTTACAGACGTAATCCAGAGAGCGCGGCGGATCGCAGTGACATCCGAGCGGCCATTGGCTGCAAATGACCTGACATTTACATGGGTGCCAGGCGGGAGGGGGAGGGAGGGGTCAGTACTGCTGTTAGCAGCGCGGGGGAGGGGAGGAGGTGGGGGAGCTGCAGGGGAAAAGAGAAGGGGGGGGGGGGTTAGGGCGCTAGATCCTCGCGATGTTTGGCCCATCTCCAAACGACTTATTGACGCGTGTAGATCGGGGTAGGCAAAGTCTTTTGTGGCGAGTGAGGGAAGTCCCAGGACGGGCGGTGCGGGTGCAGTGGTGTGCAAGGCAGCAGGGCGGCGGGGGCAGCGAGGGCAGCCCGTCACACAGACACACATTTGTTCAAGGCGAGTCACTGCGCACTGTCTGGCGAGACTGGGGCAGCGCCGGGCAGCGCGGTGTGGTGCGGCCGTGTCGATTAACCAGAGAGCAAAAAAAGGGGGGGCGTACTGACGGAGAGGGGGGCAGAGAGGCCGCCGAGACGACATCTCTCACCATCCACCCCAATTATGTTTCTCGTATCGCCTCCTCTGTCGGTGCCCTTCCGATCCGACTCGAGAAAGACTCACGGCGGGAGTCCGAAATGCAAAGTGATTACCTCCGCTGCCACTGCTGCTGCTGCTGGTCCGCGCGGGGCCGCGCCGGGCCGGGCCGTGTCCCCGTTGGTCGCCGCGAACAGCCGGCGCCGCCAGTTAGGGGGCTTCCACAGACTGCACGTGGACGGGGGAGGGGGAGGCTCCTGGTCCAACGGGGAGCGCATGAGGGGGCTCACACCCTCTGGGCAATGCGCTCGCTCCGATCGAACTATCAGCATGATTGCGCCATCAGACGCTTCGGTTTCCATTTTGCTGCATGTCGATGTACGTTCGACCAATAAAAAGGAAAAATCAGAATATTTCGGTCAGGACAAAAGTGTTGGGCAAGTGTTGGACCGCCTGGCGCCTCCTAGGGGTTGCGACCGCCCCGGCGACGGACGTGGGACGTGGGGCCACCTTGCTTCGGACGCGGACCGAAACCTTTGACTTCCCCTGCTATAAAAAGCGCCCGGGAGACAAGGGGCCGTAGGCTGCGGGCGGACCCGCCCCGCTCCCTCCTCGCCGACGAGACGAGCTCTGCAGAGCTGGGTGCATTCGAGTCTCGGGTCTCGGGGGCGCAGCGCCGCAGCCCGCGGCACACGGACGGGCGGACGGACCCCGGATGGACAGACTTAAGGAGAGCCTGTTTGGTTTTACTTCCTTTTTCCTTCCTTCCGGCCGGTCTGGCCTGGACACTCCACCCCAGGCCGCCGCGGCGTGGCCCTGAAGTCGTAAGGCAGAACCTCAAGGTCACCAGGCGACACGCCTCGCCCCGCCACGCCCAACGAGTGAGCCAGTTGCTCTTACGACGCCAGGAACTGGTTTACCGGCCCCGCCCTACCTCACCCCGCCCTGCCGCGCCCGGCCCCGCCAAGCCTCGCGACCGTGGAAAGCACTTTCATAGGGCGAGTTATACTCGCTCCCGCAGGTCCACCGGACCGGACTCCGGTCTCGCCCAAAATGAATTGTCTCATCACTTTTTCTTTTGGAACGCCGGCGAAAATTTTACGACTTTTAGATGTTATGCGGCGGCAAGGCGGTCGGCGGCGACGCAGATCCGGGGGCTTCGACGTTGTGCCCCACGCTCCTCCTGTTACCGGGTGCTGGTCGCGAGGCGACGACGCGAGGCGTGGGCACGGCACGGCCCCGCCCGGTCGCCCTCCTGTCGCTCTCCTCAGAAAGAAAGAAAGAGCTGGAATGCCTCTGCGATAAAGGATTGGTCGCAAGGTCAGAGTCACTGGCGTCGGCGGCAGGGGCGTATCTGGACCAGTCCGGCGGGGGGACGCGTTGCCGACCGGGCCGGGGGACGCAGTACGCGGCACAGGGGCCGTCGCGTCCGTCGGACTTCCCTGCTGGAGCAGCCAGCCTGGGTGAGGGAAGACTGGCTGGGAATGACAGGAATCGGGAATAGGGGTAGGACGCGGGAGACGAGGACGACGGCGTCGTCTGGGGGAGAGGGGCGGCGAAGTGCTATACTTCCATGCTGTCGCGGCAGGTGCCAGGGGTTGCCGGCTCGGTCCAGTCGGAGACCTCCACGCACGACGTTCTCGCGGGCCGCGGCGGCGGCCAGCTCCGTGGACTCCGCGGCGGCTGAGCTCGCAGCGCACGGGGTGTGTTTGGGGCTGGCCGAGCTGCGTTTGGGCTTCACACCGGGGCTGTGTTGGCACGGCCTGGGCTGCACTGCGCTGCACCGCGCCAAGCAGGCCAAGGTCGCGGTGGTGCAGAGTGAGAGACATAGATAAATATGTATAGAACTGTTTTTTGCACTTTTGTCTTCAAACCCAGCGTGGTTTGCTTCCCACCCCTAGAGCCTATACGCACAAACGCTGGCGGTCCAGGAAACTTGTGGATGCCAAACGCTACTCGCAGATTGATTAAATAGCCATCGCACTGCTCCTCCTGCGACCGAGTGCGTCATACCTCGTCCTCGCCCCCCTCGGGACCAGCAGTTCGATGACATTTACTGGCCCGCTTCTATTTCGGCAGAGTGTTTTCTTTCGTCCATCCGGTTTTAATTGTTTTCCTAGACGCAGCCTCAGAGCGATCTGCTCCAGGCGGTTGGGGACGTGTACGCCGTTTAGCCTCTCGTTAGGTTGCTCGAGGGAGGCGCCGGCCCAGGAGGCTGTGGCGTTAGCGACTAGGAGAGCAAGGGAGTTGGGGTTGGAGAGTGGGGGCCAGTCGCAGCGCAAGTGCTGTTGCGGATCACATTCATGGTCGTAAACGACCAGCACGAAAACCGCGAATGAGTTAAAAACAAATAAACAAGAAAGCTGTCAAACGGCAATCTGTCATTGTGAAGATCCTTCGCACGTCAGGGGCGGCGGAGGTGGCAATCCTGCAAAATTATCAAAACTGAAAAAAATGTGGGCCCTACCCACCCCGCTTTGACACGGGGACCCGCCTGTTTAACTTCGGAGTTCGGTATGGGATCCGGTGTTTTCAGGCACCCAGCTGAGGGCCGGGTTTCTTGACTATCTCGCTCACACCGGAGTTTACAGCCATCGACTAGGTTCCCACCAGTCCGCTTGACCGGGAATGGGGGGTAGGGCGGAGGGAGTTAGAAAGAGAGGAGACGGGCGTACGGTGGTTAGCCTGTACTGCACCCAGATGCGATCCGAGCGGAAAGCTTCCGAGTCGTGGAATCCCTTCGAAGAGCCAGATTCTAAGGACTTATCAATTCCACACGGGTTACCACTCCCGCTGTGGCTGGGATGGCCCTTACTCGGCACGCTTTCGCCGAGGGTCGAACCTTTGCCCCTAATGGGACCCCAGTGCCGAGTCATCGTCACCCCCGGTCCAGTGGGACAGCGTTAACCACCAGACCGTTCGTTCATCCACGAAGGTGCCCCGTTGAAATGACGGGTTTAAGTTCAACTCCAAGAGTTCGACCGGTTCAGAAAAATGTAGCTGGGACTGGAGATTCGAACCCCTGACTTGTGGTGCACGGGGCCGACTCTCTACCGGCGCGGCTACGACGCCACAGTGTAGGGTGGCCGGGCGAGCTAGGCTCAAGGCACGAGTCAGCGCAGTAGCTTGAGCGGGAGAAGAACCGGTTCCATCACGACACCCTCTCACCTGACGTTTCGAGACCGGCCTCCTGGCTCTTTAGTATCGCTGCAATGTTTGAACTGTGAATCGGGGGTTCTAATACTCGTCGTCAGAGTCTTCGTTTTTGGGTTTGAATTTTCTCGTACTGTATCAGCTCGACTGTATCAGATCATCGCGCCTGATGAGTAGGCAACATCCTGCCTACAGTGCATACGTGCACTGCGGGGTGGCCTACCCCGAATCTCGCAGGCGCCGAGCTCCCATGATTTACCGAATGATTATGAGGAAAACGACGGACGTACTTGAACCACCTCTTATGGGGAGGATAGGGAGGATCAGAAAGGTCAATGGAGTCCAAGGAGACCCCATTATATTTTTACCTCGGGGTAAAAATATCACAGAGTCTGGTTGGACTCCAACGACTTTTCTGATACTTTTGGGACCCAATAATATTTGGACCCCCTCATTTTCCACGCGACTAGGGGACGTCCAGAAACCAAAGAAGATAGTAGAATGCCAAGAATTCCATTCTATTGTCCCCGTAGTTTCTAACTGTCCCCGAGGCCTCCTCCTGGGCTCGCTATGGGAGCTCTGGACGCCCTGAACGACGTCACCCTCCACCCTCGAGCTCCGGGGGGGGCCGGCGGGGGCCTCACCTCCTCACAGCCTGCCTGCTGGCTGTTGCTTGCTCGGGGCTCGACTAGACTAGACTACTACTCGGCGATGGTATTTGGGACGAGGTCGCGGAGCGTACTGCAGGGACGGAGCGCTCAGCGCGGTGCCCAGTGGATCCAATTCAGGGTGGAATCAAGTGTGGTGGTGCGGAACAAGGCGCGGGACGCGGGACGGGCGAACCCGCCCCCGTCGACCGAACGGGCAGCGCCAGTCGGGTATCCAAAAGATATCGAAACAGCGAAATCGATGTCGTTCGATGTCGATATGCATGGTTTTGTCTGTCATTTCGTACGGGATGATTTAGAGAAAACGCAGGTGCGCTCGGGTTGTCGGGGGAAATTGCATGTGTTTTATGGTTTTGTCTTTCAAACAGGCTGCTGATAGCTGGTGTAGTTTCTGCGCCAAATCTCAGGTTGTGTAGATTTGCATATCAGCAGCGTTGCAAGGGTGTGACCAACTAGGTAAACTTGTGATTACGCGCGTGTAGAGGGAGCCACCCCATTATTACCCGAAGACACGAGACTGGCACTCTCAGCTTCTGTTTCTACTGTCCGTTCGATTTTTGCGTCGGTTCGGAGCGCGGTTTTATTATTCAAATAATGACCGCTTGGATAATTGGTTGTGCTGCCCCTCTCGCTACGGCGGCAGCGACCTTTCACTTAAGGCTCGGCAGAATGACCAGCAGCCCGAGCTGGCAGGCGGGGCCGGCAGGCTGGCAGGCAACGTTACACCAGCCAGGCAAGCACCTACCTAGCTAATTTGCACTTTAAATTAAAGTCCCACTAATCGGCCGTCAGGCTGACCAACCGGACGATTCATCTCATCGACTCGTATGCGTTTGTCATCCCAGCACGGCCCGCTGTCCTTGCCCGTCTCGCGCACGCACACGATCTACAAACTCGCGAACTCACTCTGCAAAACGCGCGCACTCTAACTTTCCGTCCGTGCTCTATTTCTTTCCCTTGTTTTTTCCCTCTCTCTCTCTCTCTTTCCCACCGAGCTCCGCACACCGCGTTCTGTATCTCCCTCTTGTTTCCCTCTCTGCCTCTAAACGGAAGGCGACCCGCGCCAAGGCCAAGGGGAGAGGACAAAGAGCCTCGCCGAGTGTAAGCGGAGCAAGTGCAGGTGCTACGCCGTGCTACGGCTGCTGGAGTCGCGCCACGCCCCCCCCC
>NW_026267160.1:1433018-1435823 GCF_000697945.3 Frankliniella occidentalis | reverse complement strand
CTCCCCCCCTCCCCATAACCCTATAAGAGGAGCGGAGCGACGGAACGTGATAACAATATTTTCTCCCGCTTCTTCTTTTTCTCTTCTGTTCGCTGGGCCTGAAGCTATGTCCATCGAACCGGCCGGATGTGTGTGTGTGAGTGTGTGAGCGCGTGTGTGTGCGCGCGTGTGTGTGCGCGCGCGCGCGGGTGAGTGCGAGTGTTCGCCTCCTGGCCTTATGTGCCTTCTCCCCGGCACCACTCCTTCAGCCCCGTCGTTTCCCGGCCACTACCGGCCAGACTCATCAGCTGATGAATTCAAGATTGCGAGTGATGCGGCTTCGAATTGTTGAAGCATTGAACACACCCTACACCCAACTTCCTGACCGACGCACCGACGGGTACAGAAATTGTTCCCCGCCATTAGGAGTGCACTCGCTCGTAGTTCGCACATTCTCAGCATGCAGCAGGTCCACTGGACCAGGTCCACCCACCGGTAGTTAGCTCAAAGCCCACACATGCACTCGTAAACCTGGATCTAACGTGTCGACACGCGCCAATCGCTCCGCGCTACGCCAACGCCCCGCCACGGCATCCCAGCGTCCAGGAGCCAGTGTGTTTGCTGCAATATGGTGGGGCCATCGCAATCTCAAACAGGTCGGGGCGCTGCTCCTCTCCGCTCCTTGAGCCCGATCTCAGAGATCGTAAGGGTCATGTTCGGATCGTCGCCACAAGGCTTGTGACGACAGTACATTCTATAATCATTCCCATCGTTTTGTTATTTGTTTTCAAAAAATCCTCCACAAAGATTTGGGCACTTCTAATCTTTATTAAGTATGACGTAAAATACCGGTCGGTTCTTCCGCATTCGAATCTACGGTTAGAGTCGGCTGGGGGCTGGGGTATGTATGCCTGGCGGGAGAAGGTGATCGTGGTGTCGATGGAGTCGGAGGTGAGCTCCAAAACCTCTGGCATGTGCGCGGTCCGCCCGTCCAAGGCTGTACCGCCCCGCCCGAGCGCCCGCCCGAGCGCCCGCCCGAGCCCTGGACAACTCCTCTCACGCGAGGCGCCGGCCGGGTTACCCTAGCCGCCCCTCGAGCTGTTCACTCTCCCCGAGGTGGAGGCCGACACAACCCTAACCGAATCAACCACCATGTGCCCGCATTCTGCTCGAGGGGATGACCATATCACGCTCCCTCCTAATAAAGCCGTGTGTTCGTAGCTAAAAAAAAATTCAGGGAAATTAAAAGTCTTTATAAGTTTAAAAGCGGATGTTTAGATTTGCGCGTCTGATGTCTGGTTCACACTCATTCTCGATACCAGTCCTGCTATTTATGTCCCACAAAAAGTCCAAGAACCATGTACCAATTACTTTGAAGTTAATTTATCCACAGTTACCCCTTGGGGTGTATTTTTCCTGAATTATGTGCATTCTAATGAGCAAGCTTGATTTTATCCCAACGAAAGTTCTATGACAGAGAACCCCCTCTTTTCCCCGGCGATGAGTGGACGCATTCATCTCGTGTGCCCCTTCTTCTGGGCGCGCGGTGACCGGCAGGCGCGAGGGTAGGCAGCGCGGCCGCACTGGTGTGTCACGGGACTGCCTACCCGTCCAAGCCGCAGGGGCCCATGGCGCGTGGCCGTTGCGCGGGTGCGCCAGCCCGGTTCGCTGCAAAGTCATGCCGCAGGTGCCCTAGGTAGGTTCGCTGATTTTAATAATAAATGTGTGATGTTGATGTTGCACTTCTGCATGTCGCGGTGCGTGTTTCTTTCTTCGTTTTGCGGTCTGATTTTTTTTTAATTTTTTTAATGCGGAGGTTGTTAGGTGTGCTTTTCGGTGAAAAGCGCCCCTCCGCCTACCTCACCACCCCCTTCTCTCTCCCTTCCTCCCTCTTTCCCGCGACTTCACGCCCATACCTCGGCGCTGACACTAGCGTGACCCACGCTGCAGCGAGCGAGGCGCGAGCGCCAGTAGTCGATAATTGACTCTATAGCTCCTTTTGTCGAGCTGCCCGGCGCCTGACGTGCCGGACGTGCCGCATCGTTGCCACCTCTTCATCACATTGATGTAGCGGACTGCGCCTTGCCTTGCAGTACACTCGTCAAGTTTGTGACAGAAGAAGGCAGGGAATAATCAGCCACCATGGCAGCAGCACCTGCCCATTGTAGTTTAATCCGGTCCGTATCCCTCCCTCCCTCCGCCGGTCCAATTCGAACTCCTTTCTGCACTGCTGCGGTTGAGAAATTCGCATGTTGCATCTGGTGGGTACGGCTGCGCAGGGCTGCGCGCACGGCCCGCGCGCCGCCCCGCCGCGAGGCTAGGTCTGAGGCGAGCCAGCCCGCCGAAGCCCGGCCAGGTTGCGTCACTTGATAGACAACACACCCCGATGCGCATACCCAAATCGATGTGTATTTTGTTTTGCAGAAGGCAAACAAAGCGAGTATACTGCTGAGGAGTGCGACGCGACATGGCCTGACCCCGGATGACCCTGTTTCTCTTGGTTTCCTCCCTATGACGCCCCAAACAGCAGAGCAGGAAGAGCGTGAAAGAAAACACTGCCATCTCTACGTGCTCCTCCTAGAACGGCGAGGCAGCTAGCGGGCTGCAGGAGCAGGCTGCACACTGACCAGCTGAAATGTCGTTCATGACATTTGCAGGCCTCCCGCCGTCAGGCAGAGTTTGCAACACACGCCCCCCCCCCCCAATGTATCTCTCTCTCCTCTCTCCCTCCCTCTCTCTCTTTCTCTCTCGGCACTCTTCTCCCTCCCCTCTCGTGCCCGTCAACCCCTCCCCTGCACTCGCATCCTCCCACTCACCGCAAGGACC
>NW_026267160.1:1425706-1432887 GCF_000697945.3 Frankliniella occidentalis | reverse complement strand
GCCTCTTACGAGGAACCCCCGGAGGACGCCGCAACGAGGCTCGGGAGGAGATGTGCTGGAGGACGCGGGGCGCGAAGGCTCACACCGCGGAGTGAAAGGATAGGCAATAAAGAGCAAACGTGTCACGCAAGCTTCGCGCCGGCCGGCCGGCCGAGCTGAACCCTCCTCCCGGCCCCGGCGACCTCCAACAAAACAAATCCACCCGTTTATAATACGGTTACTGTTGGAACCTACGGAACGTCGCACCCTCTCTTGTTTTGGGTGTTGGAAGTCCTCCCCCCCGGCCGGCGGCGACCTGCCTGGCATTGACGCAACTCGAGCAGCGCGCCGCTCCGTGTCACTCCGTGTCACTTCGTCCGTCCGTCCGTCTCTGGCGTGTCACTCACCCCCCATGCTGAGAGCCCATGCTGGCCGGTCGCGGGCAGGGCCGAGCGACCCTCCTTTCACTTAGTGTCGGCCGCCCCGTCCCCCGTCCCGACGCGTAAGGAAATGCCAACGAGATGCTCCCGCTGCCGTCCGCCGTTATGACGGACAAGGGGAGCCTTGTACGGGCGACAATAGATCAAAGCACCTATTCCCACGAGGGCCCCGGCCGTAGCACCGCGTAGCACCCGCCCGGACCCGGCCCGGCCTCCGCGGGGCGAGAGGCTGTCGTAAATCCTGCCAATTATTTGCCCCTTTTTGATTTGTGATGCCCGCTGCCGCGGATCCCCCTCGAGGTGAACCTCTCCCCCGTCCGGGATGCATCATCGGCAGTCGAATCCTCGCGAGGGTGAGAGAGAGAGAGAGAGAGAGAGAGAGAGAGAGAGAGAGAGAGAGATGGAGCTGACGAGTGTGGGAAGAGTATGGCTGTGGGCTGCTGCAGGCTAGAGAGCGAGAGAGTGCTGCGAGCTGCAGGCTAGAGTGCAGGAGATCGGCAGAATCAAACCGTTAAATCGCATACTAACGATTGTTGGTAACGTCGCGTTGCGTCACCGTCGCGGCGGTGCTGCGAACCTCCTCCCTGGAAAAGAGGGGGGGGGGGCACTCCACGGCATGGGCCCCCGCCCGGGCACACGGCACTCGGGTGTCTATCTCCAACGACCAGCGAGCACAGAACAAAGAAATGGTTGTGTTCGCCACATCGACGTTAATCAGTCATGGGGCATCGATTATTTTTCGATTGAAACTAGAACAACCGCCGCGGAACGGAAGGCGGGCAGGCAGACAGAAGTCACGACGCAGTACAACACAGTGCTGTTTCACTCATTGCCTTGTACAATATTCCAGTTCATTTATTTTTCACTTCTGACGCTCTACCCCGAAGACTGTCGTGCCCGTTTGTCGCAGGGCCAGCGCGGCCGGTGCCGCGGGCGCTCGTAAATTTCTCATCCGCAACAGACAGAAGGCACCACCTGCCCAGCCTTGCTCTGGATGGCGGCCAAACGTGTACGTGCGCGCGGACGGACTCGCTGGCCAGTTTAAATTCCACGATATCTGCGCGTCGTCGTCCTGTCGCAAATTCGATACGGAAAATAAGGCAGAGAGCCCGGCGAGTGGCGGGCCGCGCCTAGCTGCTCAGCTCGCCGCCCGGCCCGTCCTGTTGCGCGTGTGGCGGCCGCGTGAGCCGCGCGCGAAAGTACAAATAACACACAATGACCCGCCGCGGGAGGGAGAGAGACTTGTCCCCATCGAGTGGCCAAGCCCCAGAGAGCCTGTCCCGGCAGCAAGAGGCGGTAAACATTTCCGGGGTTGTATGGTTTTTGCCACAGATATGTACCGCATATATATGTGTATTCGTTAGCAAGGTGCGAATGTCGCCCGTTGTTCGAAGCGATATCGTCGTTGATCAAGCGTTTCGAATGCAAACGATAGCGGAGCACTTAATTTCGACCTCGCACTCTCGTATTGCAGTGTGCCGCACAAGGATGTGATTGGAATGAAAGTAAAGTGTTATGTACACGGCATCATCAGGGATTTGCATAAACGGGGCACGTCAAGTACGTCATCCAGCCGCTCGACATATATATTTATTTTTAAAAATATGGTTGTTGCAGGTGATGGAGGAAAGGAGGGGGGGGGGGGTGTTTAATTACATGATAACTCAACAGTGAGCATTGGACACTGATAATTGCCGCACACTGATATCTGTGTTCATGACATCGACAAAGATTGTTCACTGTGCTCACATTTCTCCGTTGATTTGAACACTCTTGTGCATTCATTTGTACGAAATCATGCACTTTTGCGCACAAATTTGTACGAAACGATACGTAGCTTGAACGTCACACGAATGTTTGAAACAAAAACATACAAATACATTAATCGTGTACGTCTTTTTTTCTTCGCTGCTTTTACTGCACAATGCCTAAACGTGAGCTGATGAATCAGGGTTCATGCCTGTAATCACCGATAAATCTAGTATGCTGCTATATTGTTTTTAAATTAACTGAGTCTTGTCCAATCCTAGTAGTAGTTCCTGAAGGAGAACCGCGCACACAAAGTATCCAACGAGATGAATTAATAAAGGAAAAACTTTCCAGTAGTTTTTCATATACAGCCGTGCCGCTTACACCATATCCACCTTAGAAGAACAACATAGCGCGGTGAGCGCGAAATATAATTATGATTCGAGCCCAAAGCGCTAAGTAGAGATAGGATCACCCGCGGGCCGTCCGCGATTAGGTAACGGGGGGACGAGTCGGAGAGTGGCGCGGAGGGGCGTTAAATGTTCCCCGTCCCACATTTCTCCGCGCAAAACAAACTGGTGGGCCCGGCGGAGGGGCCCGGTGCCGGGCCTTTGGCCGGCCCTGCTACTACCCTTTCCCGGCGGCGTCGCGCCGGCCCCGTACGGCACCAGAGTCGCTTCCTTGTGTACCGTGCGAGTGGACAACGCAGCGGACAAGACGTGCACAGACGAGGCGCAGCGCGCCTGCTTCTGTGGAAAATGTCTGTGGGTTTCGATATTACGTGCCGGATGTTTTGTTTAAGGCGGTGTCACGACGGGCGGCCATGGTGCCCTAGGAATCATCCAGAAAGTACACCCGTCATTCGCCGTGTTGAGATCACATAGGCTCTCATGACGCCTGATGGGTAGGCAACATCTCGCCTGAAGTGCATGCATGTACTGCGGGGCGGCCTACCCTAAGACTCGCAGGCGCTGAGCTCCCGTACTTTGCCGAATGAATCTGAGGAAAAGCGGACCTTCTTTCTTGGGCTATTCCCTGCGAGCGAAGTTGTCTCTTCAGGAGCCAACCAGCCCGTTCTGAACTTCATTGGGTGTACACGTACAGATCGAACTTCAGCACGAACAGATTGGCTCCTTTTGCCGCCATGCCACTTCTTCGCTCTGACATCTGACAACTAACTTTAGTTAGTTTAGAAACAAGGTTTTATTAACCACCTCAACGAATTATGTTGGTAGTACCGAAATTTCCTAATTTGTCAGTTGCGATGAATGATCTTTTATTTTCGTTGGTCGTGGGTATCGCATATTCGCGAAATGTGTGGTACGTTTTATTTAGGCGATAGAAAGGTGTAGCAAAACATTTACGGCACGCACGCACTCGCGCACACACGCACACACACTCACAGTCTCTTTGAATCATTAAAGACCTTGCGGCGAGCATGCGTTTATACTGTCTGCGTCGGGTGAAAAGTGGTAATACCCTTTTATCTAGGAGTTGCCGCAGTATTTATTGTTGTTATCCTAGAGCTGTTGCGGGCGCATCGACCCCGCCGTGGCGCGCCATGGGCTGGGCTCGCCGACCAGGCTTAGCTAAAGCGGCAGGACGCTAGGGCAGGACGCAGCCGCGGCCAAACCTGTTCAGCCCCAGCCCCGCAGCAGCAGCAGCATCGGCAACAGCGGCAGCAGAGCAGCACTTGGCTTGCAGAACTGGCCCGGCTTCGGGCAACGTTCTGCAGGCAACGCTTTGCAGGCTCTGTGTGCGTTGAAGGCAAACCACGATAGAGGCAAGACAGGGAAAGGGTCGAACCCCAGTGAGAAAAATGTCCCTTCCCCACTATACAGGGTTGGTGATCCGCGCCGTGGTTTTTTCTGCTTATACTGTACCGGATTCATGCGTGCGGACGGGTTGCATAGTCGCACGGGGCCCTAAGGCGCCATGGCGAGCGACGATAGGCAAGCCCGCCCGCACGCGTGAATCCGGTACAGTATAAGCAGAAAAAAACCACGGCGCGGATCACCCACCCTGTATTTCATTATTTGCCAAATGCGGCGGCTTGCTTGCGGCCGGTGGCCCGTAGGCCGTAGGCCGGACCGGCCTTGGGGCAGCAACTGACCCGACCGCAAGCAAACGATACAGGTGCTTTGAATGCAACTTGCCTGGAATGAATAAGGCCCCGTGCGTGTATTCGCTCGTAAAGTCTCGCACGACGACGTTGCGAAATTGTCCACCTTTTTGGCTCCCCTCGTTCTTGGCAATGTTGGATATCGCGTAAAAGTAAAATACCGCGTGGCCCAAGGCAAACAAATAAAGTGGGGAATAATAAGCCAACGTCATACTCACGGCCCCGGCCACTTACAGAGGCCCGTCAGGCGCATCGATTCACTTCGATTCTCTCGTTTATGCGGCGGCTCCTATCCGCCCGCTCGCCGGCGGCCTCACCGCAGCTATATTTCCTTCCACCGACGAAGCGGGGGGGAGTCACGCCACAAAACTTGGCAAATTATTTGCAGTGGTTCGATCGGCGCCGCACGGCGAGCGGCCAGGCCAGGCCGGGAGGCCGAGGCGCGGCCCGCATCGCATATATGCCGCCCGGCCAGGCTAGCAAATTATTTGGCATTTGACGTTCGGCGGCGTCACCCATGCGGCTAGCGGCCGCGGCGGCGGCGGGCGAGCAGGAGGACCCGTGTGCGCGCGTGTGCTAACCCGTTGCGAAAGGGAATGACCACATGGACACGACACACCGGCCCTGCTGCGCGGCAGCCCCCTGCTGCTGCACCCCGCTGCACCCCCTGAGGGGGGAGGGACCATGGCACAAACCATCTCCCACTTCAACACGGGCAATGTGGGACTGCTCGCCTGTCGCGAGCAGTGAACGGTTTGTAGTTTTCAGCCACGATTTTGTTTTTGCGCATTTATTTTCATAGTGCACATTAAGTGCGCGCTACCGACTCACTTTTGCAAATGAACTCGTTCGACCGCTCGCTGCGCGCGCCGCTTCTGCTTCTCCCTCGCTAAGTGTATTCGCAAGGCCGATGATTTTTGTGTCGGGAGATGGTCGTGACACCCTCACCTCCGTGCCCCGCGGGCCGAGCTAGGCGCTCCTTCTGCTGACCTGTACTGTACCGCCGGCCCGACCCGATCCGACCGCACACAGTACAGTACAGGAGTCGCAATAGTAGTAGCCGGTGCAGTCCTCTCCGCACTGCTCTAATCGATTTTGAAGTTGGGGGATGGAGGGGGTAGCTTGGGCTGCTGCAGCAGCGTCGCATCGCGTAGGCTGCCATGACACATGTGTAAATGCCCAAAAGGTCAAATGCAAACCAGCAAGAAGCGTCTGCTAGCTACATCATGAGTCGAGGGCGGCGGCGGCGGGACGGGGGGCTCCAGCAGCTGCGACCAAACTAGTCCCCCCTCCCCCCCCCGCCTAGCACAAGGAGGCAGCTAGCCTCTCTCTGTGTTGGTTTCATCATACGGCCAAACTCATTCTAGGAAGTGGCGCGCTGCTGCATATAACGTATGCGTATACGAAGGAGTCCCGACGGAGTCCTGACCCACAGACAGACCCGCACACAGGGGCCCGGCGTCACCTTCGACACCAAGGATGTTCTGTTCTGCACGGCGCTGCACGCTCGCCCGTCGCACGGCCCGGACGGCTCAACTGGAGAAGCTAAACGTGACATGCAGTCCACGAGACGTCACCAGCGAATAATATTACGACGAGTCTACATGAGACTCGTAACGCTCTACTCAACCGAAACAAAGGGGGAAACATCTAGTCGAGCCTCCGACGGCCTGCGGCTCTACGCCGTGCAGTGTATTGTATTGTTTGCACGGAGGGCACCGCGTCTGGAGTCTCTGACCCACCGTGACCCCCGCGGCCGCGGCTCCGCGAGGCAGGGCGGGTCCAGGGCCCAGGACTGGGAAGTGATTCAGCGTTCGGTCTTACACACGGGCATATATATAGTGCTCCGTCACTCCCCGACATTGGCGGTGTCCGAAATGTAGTGCGTTTGACCCCGGTAGGATCAAGTATGTCGACCTAGGATAGAGATAGGTTGGTTCGTTTCGTATTCTTTTGGGTTGATGGTCGAGGATGGGGGGCTCTTACCTTCATTTCTAAAGAAAACAAAAAAAAAACATCTCCCTGGGTAATCTGACATAATGAAGAATGCCCAGTTTGCCTCCTCCATCAGTGCGAAGAAGGTGATGGGGAGGGAAACTGGGCATTCGTCCTTATGTCAAAATACCAGTGCTCTTCCATCACTGTAATAAATACATGAGAATATCTACACTCTGCTACATTTTTGTTTTTTACAGTGCTCTCGGTCTTTATTCTTCCGTTTCTCTTTTTATTGCCTGGGTCCGCCTCTTGTCTGCAATCCAATGACGCATTTTTCCAGTCCGATGCATTATTTTTCTTACGCAATGGCGCTGTCACAGAGATTCGATACTAGTGTGTCGCCGGGCAGGAGGAAAAGTGAGAGGAAATATGCAAAGCAGCGGGCGCAACCGTCGTCGTGGAAAATCACTCGTGTCGCCGAAGGCCGAACTCGGGTGGTTCACATCAACGTTTTAACGACACGGGCAGAACCGATTAGGTACGTTCTATCTCACTGTCCTCGGAAAGGCTTGGCTTTCAAAGACATAAATTTAATACACCAACTTTTTACTTTTCAAAACAAACAAAAAATGATTGCTCCTGTATCAAGCCTATAGGCTGTACCTCCTGTTTGTTCTGCAGTGTTGCGACCCGAACCATCGCATTTTCGAGCGGATGCGAAACTTCTGCCAAACTCCTCGGAGCGTTTTCTGCGAGGCTCGGCAGCGCCATCGCGCGGCTGGTGCAAAGCTACGACGCCGCCGCCGCTCACGTCTAGCTCCGGGTCCTGGAGCGACGCGAAAACTGGTTCTGCCTCCGCCAACTATACGAAGTGTGGTGGGGGAGGGCGGGAGAGGGAGGACCGGTGTTACTGTGTGCCTGTGCGTGCGCGTGTGCGTGCGCGTGTGCGTATG
>NW_026267160.1:1422630-1424798 GCF_000697945.3 Frankliniella occidentalis | reverse complement strand
GTGGAAGGCAACCCTACGCCCCACCTGTGGCGCGGGACTGCCTACCCACCCAGAGCGCCCTGGTGGAAGGCAACCCTACGCCCCACCTGTGGCGCAGGACTGCCTATCCAGAGAGCCCTGGTGGTCGGAATCCAGAGAGCCCTGGTGGTCGGAAATACGCTTCGCGCACAGCCTACTCCATGTACTACCCCTAGCCGGACCGCGAAGTTGCTCAAGCAGGGGTTCCGGCGCGGACTTGAGCAGGGCCTAGAGCGAGACCTCCGCCAGGATGTCTGCCTACCCCCAGCAGGAAATTTAGCACGACCTCCCAGTCCAAGAGGTTTTCCAGGAGGCCTTCTTGGTATTGAGCAGGAGTGCCGTAGACAGACACCTAATGAGCGCTGCTTCGCGGGTGGCTGCAGAGCGCGGCGGGCTGGTCAGGTGTAGTTTATTAGTGTTTTCCTTTCACGTGAGCGTTACACATTGGGTCTGCAGTCCGTCCCCGTCTCGTCCAAGGACGGCAGGCCGGACGACCCGAGAGTGCAAAAGCGGATCCGGCTGCAGAGCGAAAAAACGCATCGCGGAAGTGGAGTCGTTGCGCCGCGGGGTGAGGGAGGACCTGCTCCACCCATGCACCGTCGGCACCGCCGCGCACCTCGGCCTGCAGGCAGGACCGAAACCTTTCATCCTGACATCCAATCCCCCCCGAGACCGCCCCGCCCCGCCCCGCCCGGCCTTGACTGCGTACCCTGCTAGCGCCTGCTGCCCGGGCCGGCCGGGGCGACCGGCCAGGCCGTGCCCCTTACCACCGAGCGAGCAGGCTGCAGGCCCGATATTCGCTCAAGGCCGCCCGTGTTCCGGTTCAAGAGCGCGCGCTAGGCGCACACCGCGCCGCGCCACGCCGCGCGGAGCGGAGCCATGCGGAGCGAGGCAGACAAGATCACGGGTCCAGCCCCAGGATGCTGCGTGGGCTCCGGCTTCGCTGGCGTCGTCGTCGTCGCTGTTGTTGTTGGAGTGGCTTTTGTTGTTTTTGTTTTTATTATTGCTTTTGTTCGATGCAGCGCGCTGTGTGGCTAATTATCGTCCAGACGGGTTACTCTCCCGGATATGACGTCCGAGGGGTGGAGAAGTGTTATGGAGGGCGGTGAGCGTGATGGGCCCGCTCACCATGGGAGGACGGTTTATCGGACAGGCCGATCACCACGAGGGCGGCGAGCGTCACTAGATCATCGGCAGATGAGAAGGAGCAAGAAAACAGGACTCGCTCGCTGCCCGCGCAAGCCGCCGCAGGCCCAGCAGCAGGTCACTCACTATACGGGGCTGATAATCACTCGGTGATCATCTGCCGAGGAAACTGGTCAGGTCAGGTCGATACATATGCGCATTACAGCCTGCAACGCCTGCCCCCCGCCCCGCGACCAGCCTTGTGCCTGCGCTTGTTGGGCCCGTAATGTCACAACACCCGTAAATCATCAAGCGGCGCGCCGGCGCTCCACACGGCGGTGGCGGTGCCCGGCGGTGTCCGGCCAGGGGGAGGTGCCCGCAGAGGGGACGGAGAGGTGCCCGGTGACGTAGAAGCTCGGGTGGAGGTAGCGGTGTCCGGCCCCAGTGAGGCGGGACCGGGGGGCTGCATCCGTTACCGTCTCTACTCTCCGCGGCTGGGGGCGCGAGCTGGCGCGAGCGTGCTCTACCCGGAGACACCTCCGCACCCGCGGCCGCTGGACAGGGATTCACATCTGTCTCTTCCCGTGAGTCCGTGTCGTCGCTGGCGAAGCGGCGCAGCTAAGAGAGGTGGCGCCGGCTGACACACCGCAGAGCTGCGTGCGAGGCAGGGCGGCCGGGGGGGCGCTGCGCGATCCGGGTAACCTCTGACTAGGCCACGGTCATCCTGGGTGGGGTTGGACTTGCTGCGGCTCGGCGTGGCGCGAGCTGGCGCGAGCCTGGGGGCGCCTGCCTGCTCGCGCCGCTCGCTCGCTTCCTGTTTTGGCCCGTCCTGTCCGGTTCCGACCAGGACACGCGCGCCGCGGCGGCGCACTTCGTGAGGTAGGTCTGGGTGTGGCCGGTCGTGCCCGGCCCGGCAGGTGAGGGCGGGTGCGGGCGGCGGCCAAGGCCAGGGGGCGGGTCCAGCGCTACGCAAACCTTGGAGCGAATGAAGAATTTGCTGATCCCATCCCCTGATCATACCCCCC
>NW_026267160.1:1420819-1422580 GCF_000697945.3 Frankliniella occidentalis | reverse complement strand
CAGCCCCCTGTCCTGGCCTGCCTGGTGCAGCGCGGCGGGTACGGTTTGGTTCGGCGTTGGGAGACTTACCGCCAGCTTTTCCTTGAGCAAGGACGAGATGGAGTTGATGGAGGTGATGGAGTTGGCCGGCGAGCTGAGGTCGGGGTGGCGGTCCGACTCCAGCCCCAGCTCGTCGTCGCTGGCCTTGGCCATGGCTGACTTCCGCCGGCTACCCCCGCCGCCGCCGCCACCGCCGCCGCCCACCCCGGGCGGGGCGCCGTTGCTAGACCCGGCCACCGTGCCCGTAGCGTCTCTGTAATGCAGGCGGCGTCATTATTACCGACGTCGTCGTTGTCCTCCACCACCACCACCGCGTCAGGCGGTGTACTCACCCCCGGGAGGCGTCCCTGCCGCGGCCGAGGCCCCGGCGCTGCCCCTCCTCGTCGTCCTCCTCGTCGCTGAAGGAGTCGCTGGTGTTGTAGCCGTCGCCGTGGCCCCGCCCCAGCTGCAACAACCGAGGGAAGAAAAGGACTTACATGAGCAGTGACTTTAAGATGTGCATTTCAAATAATAATACAAAGTTTTCTATAACTTAAGAATACAAGTTGCAAACGATTTCGTTGTTCTTGTTGAAAGGTTTAAGTTAATCGTTGTGGTTCGTTTTCAAGAAATGAAAAATTGTTGTTGTTGATTTATCCTTTGGTGTGAACGAGCAGATTGAGCGCGACACAGCTTCACTCGCAGGACCGTCATCCCATTCCTGCGAACCCTTGGTCCTTTGGTCCGCGCCAACAGACCAATAAATCTTTTGCACATTTCCTCGAAAGGAAAAGGAAGCGGCAATAAGGGGCGACATGGGCTGCGAATAAGCGCGCCGACCGGACAGGACAGGTCTGCTAGCGAAGAGAATCAAGCCAATTGAGTGCGGGGGCCCCGGGCGGCCCTTAGAGGCCTGCGGGCCAACAGCCGCTCACCGCCTCGCGAGAGGGAAAGGCGAGGGCTGCTGGTGACGTCACCGCCCTTAGTGCGAAAAGAAAACAGAATGCCGAATCCACGCGCGGCAGATACGGCCGAGCTCGTGAGGTCTCCACGCGGTGCCGTCTCCGCAGGCGACACAATGCAGAGGAGTTGTCGCGCTAGGGGTGGTCAGGGCGTCAGGGCGGGGCGGGGGCAGAGGGGCAGGGTGGGTCGGGAGCGCTGATCTGGTGCAGCGAAGATCGCATGCCCGGCTAATCGACTCGACGAGATCCATCCTGCCGCATTGTATTGTGCACACACTGCTGCGTCTGGGAGGGCCTCAACGAGACAGGGAAGGGACACACTGCCCCCCCCCCCCACACACACACACATACAAACCCACACGCACACACGCGCGAACATTTTATTTTTCTGCAATAAAAATGTTGGTATTATTATCATAATTGTTATAGCCCTTCCGGGTGTCGGGTGCCATAAAATGGGCTATCGCACGAAGTGAAAGAAATAATGATATGACGACTGCGACTGTTTCGTTGGAAAGTTTTTTCGATATGGATTCGTACTGGGTCGGGCACAACAAACCAGAGAGGGCATTCGCCCATGCGGATTTTGTCTCCCCACAGCCAAGCTCATAATCGCCAGCCCACCAGGATTATCTCCATTCGCGTCGTTTATATCTCGGCGACGGGGTAATCTTCCGTCCTGCGCAGCTCTAGGTCGCTCCGCAAA
This sequence comes from Frankliniella occidentalis, assembly GCF_000697945.3. Classification (NCBI taxonomy): domain Eukaryota; kingdom Metazoa; phylum Arthropoda; class Insecta; order Thysanoptera; family Thripidae; genus Frankliniella; species Frankliniella occidentalis. The sequence goes on along the minus strand of NW_026267160.1, from coordinate 1,420,894 downwards.
AGAGACAGTTTCACATGCAATGAGGCTTTCGCTCACCGGCCGGAGAGAACCGACGCAAGCCCAGGGCACGGACGC
>NW_026267160.1:1413699-1420769 GCF_000697945.3 Frankliniella occidentalis | reverse complement strand
TAAAAATATAATTGCTTTGAAAGGGAAGAAAACCATCACAGCACATCAAAGTTCTTTTTTAAACATGGCAGTGTCTACTTTTCACATGACTTAACTAAATTTTGATAATTTACCAGAATGACACAAGTTAATAAGTTTATTAAATGAAACATGGATCATCTACAAGCATATGCCTATGACAATAGGTTCATATAGTGACAATGCCCTTATTTCCAAATGGTTACATAGTTTCCAACTTTGACAGAAAATCTAGATACAAATTAAAACTTTAGATGTTAAACATACAGCATCTGAATTGCATTAGTAAATAGTTCACTCAATATCGTCATAAAGTTTAAAATAAATGCACACAGAAGCCAAATACTGCAATAACTGAATAATGGCACTTGCACTACACTTTGGCATATCCATGTGGTTTCAAAACTTAACAGCTTTTATGGATTGTTTATTTTCTAAATTGTTAAATAAAGTACAAGACAAAATTCATTTTCAACTTGTTGATCATAGCTTAAAAGTTATTGAAAGCAACAACGAAGTCTAGGAAATTGTAATTCTTCCATAGTAGACATTGGAAGAAAAGACAAACAACAACAGTGTTTTCTGGCTTTTCAATTAAGGGTTAGAAGAAAACAACAGTTAATAATTTAGGTATAATTGTTTAAATTTCTATTAACATACAATGAATGATAATGGGATGGATGTAAAATGATTCGTTGAAAGAGGAACATTACAAATTATCACTACTCTAACGCAAAACCATCAGAATCCTCATCACTACTAAACCTTTCTGGAAGACAGATGACGTTTTTGGGATTTGATTTGTCTTCAAATTGTTGCCTTCTTTTAGGTGTTTCAAGAGTTTTAGGTTTGAACCCTCCCTGCTTTACATTCTTTTCCCTGTTTATAAATGCGGATGAAGATGATGATGATGACGGAGAGTGCCTAGGTTCAAAACTATGTGCAGGTAACTCTGAATCTGAACCAAATACTGCAATAGGTGACATTTTCACAGGGTTGGGAACTTTCACAGAAGTAGAAGAATTCTGTGCAAACCTCACTGGGTCATTACTAGTCCGGTATGTACCCGTTTGCTTTGTTTGAGCAGTAGCTACCTTCTGGTTTGAATCACTAGATTTTGGATCTTCAGCATCTTCAAACTGAGAGGGAACTTCCCACACAGCCAAACCTTGTTTCACAAGTTCTTCTCCTATGTTAAACCCCTGAGCACAAGAAATAAACCAAGGTTTATTAAACAAACTGACATCAATTAATTTGAGAAGGAAATATTTCTACACTAAATACCTTTTCCATATCATGAATTTCAATTACAGGAACTGGGCTACCAGCTCGTTGACCTTTCTTTTGAGTACTTTCCCGGTATGTTACCACATGGGCTAACTTTTTACTCCACATGGCAACTTGTGCCAGATCTTCAAATAGATTTGTAGCTTCATCAGACCACTCCTCACCACTGCAACAAATAATTAGCACCGGATGTATTTTAAAGTATCTAAAACTATGGATACAATCAATATATACATGGACTATATTGCTGCACCATTGAAATTAACATGAGCTCAAAAAAAAAAATCAAAAAAAATAAGATAGATAAGACTGATAATAAGAGAATTAAAATAACTATGACCTCTACTAAACCAACTTTTAAAAACACAAAGAAAGCTCACTGACTTACTGAGGTTTGACATGGGCTAGCATGCACTCAATAGCTTGAAAGTAAAGAGTCAGAAAGTCAGTTCGTAAGTCAAGGCAACTTTTGCGCCTGACTGTGCATGTATCACCATAATCTCCATAGTAAAGAGTTACTCTTGATTCAGCTGAATCATACTCATCTTCTTCAATTTTCAATATTTCTGCTCTGTACCACTTGTTATCATGGTCAAATGGAGCTGCAACAATTTGACCCACACTTATCTGTAAACATGATCAAAAAGCATGACTGACAACCATTTCACAAGACCAAAGTAAGATATTAAGTGAAGGAAAAGACTTCATTGAAATTGACAGTAGAATTTATGTATCAGACCTCTTGGAGAGTATGAAGCTCTTGGTTCTCAGGTTTGCTGTAGTATTCAGTCATGTTGTCAACTAGTTGGTCCAATTCCACTCCTCTTTGACTGACTAACTAAACAAGTAATGGAAAAAGTTAAAGGATGATGCAGCCGCCAAACTAGCTATTGATCTTTTTTTAATATATTTATTTTTTTATTTACCTGAACCCAGAATTGGCCTGGATTTTCCAAAGCGGACACAAATACATCAAAGAATCCCGATTGTCCAACACCTTCAAATCGCTCAAATCGGCGAGCTGGGTGCTGTTTTTCCTTTAAAAAAGGTTTCCAGGGAAAGTAAAATCAATTATTTTCTCTCTGGACATGATTTCCAAAAGGGTAATTTTTAAATTGATAGAATAAAGAAAAAATTAATACCTCAACATTGGCATCAGCATCATCATCAGGAGCCATCAGATAGTTATAATAGTCCCTTGCTTCTCTTCTTGGAGATCGGTTGGCAATACTAGCTTCAACGCGGTGTCGAAAATCAGCTTCTTCTTCAACTTCCTTTTCAATGAGAGACTGTGCTAAAGCTATTTGCTCTGCAGTTCCTTTCAACAGAACACGTCTCTCAGTAGCTAGAAAATCAAAATACAATGGTGAAATTTCTTAATAAACCATTAATTTTAGGCACAGAATAAGCAATACTTACCTCGTTCATCATCACCAGCTGAATCTACCATTATTTTAGCACATGACGTTCGAGTTATTGACCGGATTGTTTCACCTCCTCTACCAATGATGCGTCCACATGCTCTCTAGAACAACAAAGTGGTATACTTGACTCTACACACTTAAAAATGTCCTTCAGTAATTCTTATCAATTGACTGTAACAGAGCAATAAGAATATGTAACTTTAACTTTTAACTTACAGCTGGGACCCACATTTCGTGAGAAATAATGAGTGGCTGGTTCATGATGATTTCATGAATCATTGACTCTGCCAATTGCGCAGATTCTGGAGTTCCTTGGATTGTAACAACTCGGTATTTCTCACTAGAAGCTGATATATCAGAGGAAGAAGTTTAATTAAAAGAAGTTAGCTAAATAGAATGCTAGTTTTTTTTAAAGCAAAGCAGTATAGATATACGTTACATTCATCATTGCAATTTACTCTTGCTCCACTCTTTTCTTGAATATTCTTAACAGTACACCCTCCTCGTCCAATAACTGTTCCCATTAAGTCATTAGGAACTTTTACTTGAATCAAAGTTTTTCGTGAACTTTTAATACTACCATCATGACTGCTGCTTTCTTCATCCTTGAAAATACATACATATTACAGAGTTTCCAGTATGTTCCTTAAAAATATAAAATAAAGCAATGTATATTTATGGTACCTTTCGTAAGAGTAAGTAGACTATGGCTGCAGTGGCTGAGGCTGTGAATGAGAGTCCCAAGAAGACCAATAAACGTGAAGAATCCATTTTCGTCAAAAGTTAGCTGATAATTTTTTTTCTGAAACCAAACACAAAGAAAAGTAGAGATTTAAAATTTTTGAAATTATTCATTTCTATTGCTCTAATTAAACAACAGTATTGAGTAGTCAAGGAAAATGTTCACTACGAATAATGATGATGTTTTTAGAAGTGCCATTACAAATCCACTAACCTAGCACAAAGATATAACCTCACTATTGACCTTGCAGGTCATGTCACACAAGACATTCGAAGAATGAGTTCAAATATTTAGATTACTTAAGAGGAACAAATATAATTCCTTAGACATCCACGCCACATACTTAGATGAGGAAAAGAGAAATAAAAACAATAAAAAATCGTTTGAGGAAGTGAAGGTATTCCGGCCGAACGAAACTTAACAGCCAAATTGAATAAAAATGGTTATAAGGACAAGTTGGAAAGTAAAAAAAATATGTCCATCTGTGGTACACATGTAGTAAAGTAAAATGTATCAATGTGTCAATCTGTACTTACTGACAAAACTAAAATGCTACTGACCAGCATTAGTACACACACATATCTAGGGTTAGGTCATGGCCATCCATCCATCTATCCATCGATCTGCCTGCATCCATCGGCCGGCAGAGGGGAGTGTTTGGATCGAGCAATGCGGGTCCGACTTCCGGGAATTCCCTCCTAGCCATTAGCCATAGTCCTTGCATAGTCACTATTGGTGGGGTTGATCTCTCTCTCTCTCGTACCACCGGCCTTCTTATGGGAAAAGAGAGACAGAGAAAGCCAACCCTGGTCACTATACACCTCTATAACTGGGACGTGTATACACTTTCTGAGAAAAAAAAAGTTGTGTCTATACGATCTAAAACTCAAAACATCAAAAAAATTTGCAGAAATATTTTATTTTGGGTACCAAACAAGTTGCATGCATTTGTAATGTGGAAAGGACTGGTTGATATTCATGATTTCTTTGTTTTTTTGATTTTGATACCTATTTATTATCACGATCACATATCTATCACAATAAAAATACTCTGAACAAATTAACATACAGGTGTGGAATTTGTTTCCTCTGCTAGCTGAGAGGTATACTAATTTTAAGTATGGAAATAGTTTTTTTCACAATAAACTTACGTGTCTTAAGAGTAATGGAGCAACTTTACATTATAATACACAATGCATGATGCCCGAGATATGAGACCCATGATTTTTAAATAAATTAGTTTATAGCACTGTGATACGATATAGCTCAGTCATCAGTGAACACATCGCACAGTTCATGTGACACTATTTTATTATCACTGCACAGTGCTCTTACCTCATATAGTGAATATAATCACAGCTTCATATAAAATCAGTTTGTCTTGCACAATTCAATTATCCTTGTGAACAGATAATATACTACAATGTACATTTCCCTGGTAAAAATTTCAAGGAGCAAGGAGGTACTGAAGTGGATTATGTCGTTTTAGGGGGCAAATTCCCCCTAAAACGACATAATCAACTAAAATAGCTCTTGGCTACTTCAAATTTCTAACAGGCTTATGCTTTACCTATAATACCCTTGCACTAAGAAAAAAGATCTGGAATTAATACACCACGGTATTCTTTTTTTACAATCATTACAATTACTTAACTAAAACTTAACACTCTACAGCAACTCAGTTAAAAATTGATGATACTCTCATTTACTTTTAAAAAGAAAAAGTAGTAGTAGTTTGGTTCTGAGGTTTTTCTAAATCTACCAGACATTACTTAGTACAAATTACTTAGTTGTTCATGGCATTCAGTGAAGTCTAAAACCTTGTGTTATCTGGCATTTTCACAAAATATGCAATTTTATCCAATGGAACCTGAAAATGGTCGTAAAAAGGTCTTAGCCAGTTCCAAATTTCAACCAGAAGTAAATATTGATAAATCCGAACATGAAAGACTTGCTGGTTAAATAGAGTATAAGCCTACCTTGTACATGTGAATCCAGCGGCTGCCCTTCCTTAGGCTGCCGTCAATGCCGTCCTTCCATACTCCTGTGGGCAAGTAGACGTCACGCTCCGTGGAGCCCGGCTGCAGCACCGGTGCGACGATGAGCTCCTCGCCGATGGAGAACTCGTCAGAGAGAAGGCGACAGGCGGGGTCCAGCGGGTCCAGCATCCACAGCGGCCGGACCAGCGGCAGGCCCGAGTCGAGTGCCTCGCGGGCGTACTTTTTGAGGAGCGGGTTCACCTACAAAACATAACGCATTTGTGGGTCCTACCGGGCCATCCCTCGTAAAATGGGGAAAACGGGGAGGCATCATTTGTTCACCCTACTATTTTCTGGCGCAGGCTGGTGAGAGTGCGAGCGCTTTCCAGGATGAGCTCGGAGCCGTACTTGTTGGGCAGCGTCGTGTAGCGCACAACGGGTAGGAAGGAGGCGAGCTGCATCCAGCGCACGTACAGCTCGGTGTCGGCGAGGCGCACGACCTCCTGCAGCTCCTCCTCCCCCGACGAGGGCCCGACGCCCAGCCCCAGCGCCGCGCCAGCGCCCACACCCGGCCCCTGGCCCAGGCCGGCGCCCAGCCCCGCGCCCAGGCCGTTGCCCGTGCCCAGGCTCTCGCCCGAGGTGCCGTCCCCTTCCATCGCCTCCTCCAGGACGTCGGCGTCGTCAGCGGGGCCGGCCATGTCCGCGAACGCGGCGGCGGGCGGCGTGGTCGTCGTCGTGGCGTTGCGCCCGGTGAGCACAGACGCGAGCGGCCCCGCGGTCGAGCCGATGTCACTTGATGGCTGCAAAATATAAACGAAATGATGGAAATGCGCCCTGCAGCACGAGCAAGGAACAGAAGCGGAGCATGGCGCACAAGATCGCACCTCCTCGTCGTAATCGCCGCCCACGGCACCGGGCATGATGAAGGGGTAGCCGATGATGCCGTACGTGAGGATGGTGGGGATGACGGACTGCAGCCCCTTCCACGTGGACGGCACGGCGGGCAGCGTCACGAACGTGGGGACGCGGGGGCGAGCGATGGCTGACGACACGCCGAGCACAGTCACGGACGACTGCAAGAAGAACAAGTCGCACGCGGTGATGTATGGGCGAAGAGGCGCGTCGCGTCGAGCCCTGCCCAGGTTGCCTGCCTTACCTGCACGAGTTCGGTAAAGGCGGTCATGAAGTGGTCTGGGTTGGTGAGTGGGCCTTGGAACTTGTAGTGGTACGGCAGGTCGTAGGCGACGCCCAGGTCGAGAAAGAAGCAGTCCATCTTGTAGCGCTGCAGCAGGTCCTCCAGCATCTCCTTGAACCAGGGCACGGACCGCTTGTTCGTCACGTCCAGGGCGCCCGCGCTCAGCAGGCTGCGGTAGCGGCTCAGCGCCGGGGTGTACTCCCGTCCAGGGCCACCGCCCCGGGTGCCGACCAGCAGCTTGCGGCGCACCGCCTCGCGGAAGTTGATGGACTCGGTCCCGATGAAGGGCTGCAGCGTGAAGGCGATGCGGAAGCCGCGCCGATGTACGATCTTGATGGTCTCTTCCATGGTGGGGAAGCGGGACTCGTCCATGGCCATGTCGCCCACGTTGGCCTGCCAGAACTCGTTGACTAGGATGTGTCCTG
>NW_026267160.1:1410670-1413649 GCF_000697945.3 Frankliniella occidentalis | reverse complement strand
CCCCCCCCGAATAACTCGCGCACGCAGCAAGGAGACTGTCGAGCACGAGCTCACGAGCACGACTGCATGCAGGACTGCAGTAGTGGTGCAGCCTTGGCAAGGTCGTCTCCCGACGGTCCGGGCGGTGCAGACTGCAGAGCGTGCACAGCACGACGAGGCACGCCCCCCCCCCCTCCCCCCCTTTCCCGAGCAGAGCGCTCACCTCAAGGGGCAACCCTCTGAACATTTTTCTTCTCTGATTGAAACACGAACAAAAAAAATGCCCTCGAATATTGTGCCATCATGTGATAAAATTCCACTCGTTCCATGGACATTTTTCAGCAATGATATCATTGCTTAAGAAATAAAGCGAAAACGAAAGGTATCAATGCCTCCCAGAAGCTCTCGCCTTGTCCATGCGCTCGGCGGGACAGGGGGCCGCGGCACGTGGGTCCGATTCAGGAAAACATTCCTACCCTCCAGGCGTTTCCAGCGACAATCATCGACCCACGCCAAGACTGACACGGCGTCGCACTTTTTAGCTTGAGAAAGGATTTATGAGCCTGGGGACCGAAAACCTATATGTCAACACTGACGTGGGTCTTACTGTTTCTGGTCAACAGGAGCCTAAACCCAAAGTGCCCGTCACGACAGACGCCTTAGAGAGAAGCCGTTGCCTACCTCGCAGGCGTCCAAGCGACAAGTCGTGTCGCGGTGACAAGTGGTATTACACGTCCCTGTTTTTGGACACAAAAATGTGGACACATATGGGGCAGTATACGATGTCCGACGCCACCAGCCACACGCCCCTTTTGTAGCTGAACAAACAGTTCTAGCTTCAGTCGACATGACCGCATGCAGCTTCATCTAAACCAAAATTGTCGGCCCTAAGATCAACTCCAGGGCGGGGTATTTTTTTTTTCTTTTTCTTTTTTTTTTCGTTTTTTGTCTCCCGTTTGGCAGGACCCAGCTCAGACCTCCACCCCGGAGGAGCAAGCTGGGAGCCGAACGTGTTGAAGCGTGATCGTTGGCAGATCGTGAGGATGGTCGGTAGTTCGAATCCCGTCCGCTATCATTTTTCCTGCTCTGCTGCATGGCCAAGTGTCTTCGAGCGTCAGTCACAGCTGAGATCTGGATGCCCCCGAAAGTTGCACTCTGTATCGTTCCGTCGTAGCCGAAGCGGTAGCGCCCGGGCCCGGTATGAATCTAGTCGCTGGTTCGAATCCCGGCCAGGTGATATTTTTCGCGCTCCGCTGGCCATGACTTTACAGCCGTGCGACACCTGATGTGATGGGCCGGTACGCAAACAGTCGCTGGTTCGAATCTGGTCGACGGAATCCTTTTGCCCCTCTGCCAGCCATATGTTTCGGGTCGGGGTGTGAGCCACGTTGGAGATAAGCTTCACCCATGCAATAGCCGCATCATTGGCTCAGATAGTACAGCGCGCGCCCGGGACGCCGATGGTTGTCGGTTCAAATACTGACCGAGCCTAATTTTTCCTATGTAGTAGATTGCGGCGCGGGGACCAAGGGTTAGTACAAAAGACCAGCCGACATGGGGAGGTGGACTTGACCGCCTACTCAGCAGCCCCCCCCCCCTTGCCAAAAAAACAAAACAAAACGAAATGTTCGCCCCGATCAGGACTCGATCCCTGGGCCGTGGGTGTCTTGCGCACCTCGCCCCAGCGCGCTCGCCACTCGGCTGTCGGCTCCACTTGTCAGCAGTGAGTTCAGAACTCGGTCCTGCTCTACGAGTCTTGGTCTCCCGGGTTGCACGCGTTCAGGTCGGGTCAAGTCCACCTCCTCGACGCGCTGCAGCCCGGGTCGACTCCTGGCCAGAAACAAGGAAAAGTGCCAGTAAAAGAGCCCCCCGGGCGCGAGGAGGTTAGGTTAGGCTAGCGGAGCGTGCATTTATTGGCCTTTTTGTCAAGATTTCGACCCGGGCTGCAGCGCGTCGAGGAGGTGGACTTGACTCGATCTGAACGCGTGCAACACGTCTGATCAACACCCGTAAAGAAGGACTGAGTTCTGACGTTGGCGTCCACAGAAGCAGGCGACAGCTGAGTGGCGAGCGCGCTGAGGTATGGCCCGGAAGCCGTCGGCTGAGGGATCGAATCCCTGCCGTAGAACTTTTTTTTCGTGCTCTGTTGGTCATGTCTTTGGGAGTCAGCGACAGCCGAGATGCGCATGTTGCCGGGCAGAGCGGAAAAAAAGTTCTACGGCTGGGATTCGATCCCTCAGCCCACGGCTTCCGGGCCATACCTCAGCGCGCTCGCCACTCAGCTGTCGCCTGCTTCTGTGGACGCCAACGTCAGAACTCAGTCCTTCTTTACGGGTGTTGATCAGACGTGTTGCACGCGTTTAGATCGAGTCAAGTCCACCTCCTCGACGCGCTGCAGCCCGGGTCGAAATCTTGACAAAAAGGCCAATAAATGCACGCTCCGCTAGCCTAACCTAACCTCCTCGCGCCCGGGGGGCTCTTTTACTGGCACTTTTCCTTGTTTCTGGCCAGGAGTCGACCCGGGCTGCAGCGCGTCGAGGAGGTGGACTTGACCCGACCTGAACGCGTGCAACCCGGGAGACCAAGACTCGTAGAGCAGGACCGAGTTCTGAACTCACTGCTGACAAGTGGAGCCGACAGCCGAGTGGCGAGCGCGCTGGGGCGTGCGCAAGACACCCACGGCCCAGGGATCGAGTCCTGATCGGGGCGAACATTTCGTTTTGTTTTGTTTTTTTGGCAAGGGGGGGGGGGCTGCTGAGTAGGCGGTCAAGTCCACCTCCCCATGTCGGCTGGTCTTTTGTACTAACCCTTGGTCCCCGCGCCGCAATCTACTACATAGGAAAAATTAGGCTCGGTCAGTATTTGAACCGACAACCATCGGCGTCCCGGGCGCGCGCTGTACTATCTGAGCCAATGATGCGGCTATTGCATGGGTGAAGCTTATCTCCAACGTGGCTCACACCCCGACCCGAAACATATGGCTGGCAGAGGGGCAAAAGG
>NW_026267160.1:1361437-1410620 GCF_000697945.3 Frankliniella occidentalis | reverse complement strand
TGTCCAGCTGAGCCGTTCCCGTCCAGGCCCGGCCCGGCCCCTGGCGTGACACTCTCCATTTGGAACGCCCCATTCAGCGTCCGCGACCCGGCCGGCCGGCCGCGCCGTCCCGTCAGAGCAGAAATCAAGGCGCGCCCGCGAAGCTGCCCCGCTGTTGTCACGCAGAGCTACCGCTCGCGCCGGCGAGGAGCGCCGCGACGACCAAGTTCAGACTCGAGTTGGCGCGTCCGCGTCTGTCTAGCAGGCGAACGCGACGCGACGCGACGCGCCCTCCTGCCGCCCCACCGCATACCCCCTCCCCCTCTGGTTAGAAGTACAGTGCGTATAAGCTCCAGAAGGACGCCCGTGACGTCCTTCCACGCCATCACGTGGCGCCCCACTCGGAAATACGTTAAACGGCTGGCGGGAAATCGTGTAAAACGGAGGCATCGGGAGCTCAAGCGCCTGGTAGGTAGGCAATCGTGACACGTGCACGCGCGGGAGTCCAGCGGGTCTGCCTACCCGGAGCGTTCGCAGGCGCTCGGACCGGGCGGGCAAGGCTAAGGAGGGCCCGGCTGTCTCTACTCACCTCAGCAATGCTTTCTGTAAGATCACTTTCGGACGTAACTTTTTATTTTTTGACTCCGGACTTCTTACGAGTTTGAAGCCTCATGGCATGGCCCGGCTCGTTGTAGATGGTTGCCAGAGGCGAGGTGGGTCCAAAAATCGACGGAATTCGGTCGGTGAAGCAACAACTACCGGTTAACGTAGCTTATTGGCATAACGCTGACAATACGGTTCCCTACTTTTAGAAGACAATTCGGACAGCTCTTCAGTTCTTCCCCCAGACCTCAATTCTGCTTCTCACAGATTTTTTTTATCCTCCTGGATTTAAAAGCTCCCCATTCAACATTTGTATGCCTCCCTCGCCGCACACTTACCCTGACGATGACTGCCCCGTCGCGCATGTCGGCGACGTGATCCCTGGACGGCGCGCGGAGCTAGCGGTCGCCGCTCAGGAGGCGGTGGGCCAGGTTCGGTCCCGGCGCGCGGGGCTCTATCTCGGCACTACCCGTCCGGCTCGGCCCGGCGTCGTCGTCGCGCGCGCCTGTACCCGTCGGTGGGGGAGGGGGCACTCGCGGGGGATTAGCGGGGTGCTCGCGGTGCGGGCGCGCGCGTCGCGGAAGGCCCCGGGCGTCGCGCGGCGCGACCTCTCCAAGGTGCGGCGGCGTGGCGAGTGTGCGACCGCGGCCCGGCCCGCTCCAGAGCTCCCTATGGGCCCTAATAGACCTGGCATCCGCCGGCCGGGCTCCAAGTACAGTGAGGACCACGCCCGGCCCGCGGCCAATCAGAAACGCGCCCGTGTCGACTCACCCTGGCGTCGTACTCGGCGGCGGCGTGCTCCATCTCCAGCCCGGTGGGGAGGCTCGGCATGCTGATGGAGTTGCGGCGGTGCAGGCGGCGCCGCGGCTGCTCGTCCTGTCCGGGGGTGTCCGAGGTGCCGGGGACGTCCACGGCCACCCAGGACGGCCCCGACGGCGACGGGCACGTGACCACGACGGTCGGGCGGACGGGCTGCGCGCCGAGCAGCGGCGCCGACGCGGCCTCCTCCGAAGACTCCGAGGCCGAGGAGGGCTGCCGGACCAAGGCGAGCGCGGGCCCAGCGGAGTAGGCCGGCGGCGGCGAGCCCGGGGCGCCCGCCGTGCTGCCGGCCACCGAGGCGGTGGAGGCCGACACGGTGGAGCTGCTGCCGCGCGCGGCGCCGCCCCGCCGGGCCGCCAGGCTGGCGAAGTAGTCGTCGTCCTCGCTCACGCCGTCCGCCCAGGAGATCTGCGACGAGGGGCGCAGGGGGCCCAACGGCGGGCCCAGCTGCAGCCCGCCGGGGGTCGTGCGAGTGGCCACCCCGGGGGGCCGCGGCGGCGCGCCATCACCGCCGGCGACCTGCGAACAAAGAAATTGAAAGTGAAATAATTTTTATTTAAGGACTTCATACAAAAAGGGCTAAAAAGCCCCACTGCAGCACACAGCACGCTCTCTTTTTAACAATTTTAAAATAAATATTAGCAGATATTAATAAATATTAGAAATGTTGAGAATGAAGAGTGGGGGCAGTGAGCAGAGCCCGGCAGAGCCCAGCAGGCAGGCAGCCCAACGCGCACCCGCGACCGAGCGGCCGCTGTGCGACAGGGCGAGGCTCGCGCTCGGTGGGGCAGGACAGGACCCCGATGCAACACATGACACTGTCGTCTGATTCAGAAGATCGTTCAAGGGGGGCTTTCCTATACCTCCCGTATAGCTCCGTCCTTGTTGCACTCATAGGGCAGGTATAGGAGAGCCCCTCTTGAACGATCTTCTGAATCAGACAGCTGGACAACGAGACGGAGAACGCGCGGTCTCGTCACTTCCCTGTCCCCGCTCCCAACCCCTTACCACTCGCACCCTGTAGGGCACGCACGCAAAAAAATGTGTGACAGTGTTCCAACGACATGTTTCACTGCACCAACAATATTTTGTCCTTGGAGCGGGACATAATATGATGTACGAGTCGATGGCACCACACCACCGGCTGAGAGTTAGCAAACGAAGTGTCTTTGGGTCAACAACCCTGGCTAGCTACAAGAACGAGACTGACGTTGGAGCAAATATTATTTTTTGTGAGTGCGTGACGGGGTGCGGTGGCCGAAAGGAAGTCAGGAGGGGGCCCTCTATATATTTCGATTGCGGAAAGGAGACGACGAATACCTCCGCGCGCCCGTTTCCGCCAAATGAAATTAGCCCCGAGTGCTGAAAGGGCGGCCGTTGGCCGTGCGCGGCCGGGCCGTGTGGTTCTTGGCACGGCAGTGCGTGCTCGAGCCGGCTCGCCTCGCGTCTTCGCACCAGACAGCGCGGTGCGACGCGTTGACTTTGCAGATCAGCTGATAGCCGGCGGGGGGAGGGACCTCTCCTCTCCTCTGCTCACTACAATTTCCGGATGTTCCACATAGGGATCGTCCGAAAAGTACGTCCGTATTCCTCACATTATTCATTCGGCAGTTAGTCGGTAGCTGAGCGCCTGCGGGACTCGGGGTAGGCCATCCCGCAGTGCACGCGTGCACTGCAAGTGAGATGTTGCCTGCCCATCAGGCGCTATGAGAGCTTGCATGCATCAGCTGAATATGGCAGGTTCGTCACGGCACAGCGAATAACGGACGTACTTTCTGGACGATCCCATTGAGATGCTCGCGACATCACAAGCAGCAAGAGCTCTATCTTTCCTTTTGATAGGACGACTCCTGTTGCCGCCGCCGTGACCCTGAACCACTGCCGGGCAATTAACTTTCGAGGTGGCCCTGGCCTACCTTAATCATCCGCTACCTGCTCGGCCTGCTGCCGCTCTGCCCACACGATATCGGTTCGTAATGTACGGCAAACAAGTAGTATCCCTGCGATAAACACGGCTAGGTGTGTGTGAGAGAGTGTCGCTGCTGCTCGGCGCGGGGCTCCGCGTTGCCCTAGGCCACCTGCCGCTGTTTGGGGATTACGTTACACACTCGACGCCGAGCTTTGCACATGCACGGGCGTGGCGGGCGGGAGCTAGCTACACTGAGAACTTTACTACAACAAATGTATGCAGTGCATAGTTGACGTAGTCGTGTTTGAGGCTTGCACTGTAAAATACCGCCCCCAGTGATAACTGCGCATTATCGAAGAAGGCTAGAGAGATAAATGTAAAGGCTTTGCAGTGATAACAGGGCCTGCCGGGGCCGGGGACCCACACTATAAAGTTAATTCACACAAGGCGGGAGTGTGACGTTGCCTCATGCTCGCGGCGTACGTCTCGTCTGGTTGTGACGCGACAGCGTATAGAGACGCATAGACGTATATCTCATTGCCCCCTCCTTCTCCGGGGACACACGATGAATTACATTATTCTCGCCAACGGAGCTCGCGGGCCCCGGACATCGCGGCGGTGGCGCCGCGAGCCACACGTAAAATGCGACAAGAGAAATAATAATCTAATAATAAATCCAATCAGACTGGCAGATGGCCCGGCAGAACCGCAGTCGTGGTTGGTGCCGAGGGGTATGCGAAATGACCACAACGACAAACTGTATGACGACCGGCGCGTCTTTGGCAGTAGGCGTTGTCAGTCTTGCTCGTCTACCGACCGTTGGGCCGGGACATCCCAGCAGCGGTCGTCACGTGCGAGCTGTAATGGCTCGGCCCGGCCAGCAGCGGCCACTTGGAGACGGTCGTCAACGCCGCCGGTCCGGCGCGGCGCGGGCGGCGGCACGGCAGCCAAAACACCAAAGGAAGATTGCTGGTGGCGGGAGGCAAAGTCGCAGGAGAGACGCGCGCGCGTCCCAGTGGGGACGGCGTCATCGCCAGCCTCCCGGTGCGCGACAAAGACGCGGCGGCGGGCAGGTGTTTCTAGGCGCGCGCGGCGGCGGCCGGTGCCCTTGGACGGGGGTCATCAATGGGACGCGACGCGTGCTCGTCGCGGAGGCGCGGCGGGGGCGGGGCGCGTGCGGCTGAAAGAGGTGGCCGATAACGAGCAAGAAGCCTGCCTAGAGGAGCACTGCCCCGGCGGCAGCATCCAGGACGCCCCATGACGAACGACGAGGACGAGACGCTGACGCGATGCCTAATGAGTCCGCGGCGCAAACAACAGTTCGCAGTATGAGCCGCAATCAAATCTCGCGCAGCCACTTGTTCGGCCTACCTACGGGACGCGGCGATGAGTCGAGATACCCATTCAAGAGCGAGAAAGCGCATATCAAGCCTGTTACACGACTCGTCCCCAGTCGATGTCACCACGTCACGCATCACCACAGGTGCCCCCCTCTCCTCCGAGTACGTCGTTAACGCGGCGAACCATCATTCACAAAGGGGAGCTGCTGTCCATGGCCCAGGGCGGGCGCGGGCGCAGGCACGTCGGGGGCCCCGCAGACAAGTTCCTACAATGTCGTAGCTCTCCAGGGCCGTGATGACTTCGTCCAGCAGCGGCACCGAGTCGTTGCTGCTGTCGTCGTCGAGGAAGCGGGAGGACGAGCGACGACGGTGGCCGGCGTGCATCCCGACGACCCAAGCCGGGCGGGGGCCCGCACTTGTTTACGGAATAGCTGTGACCCTGAGCGGCGCGAGGCGGGGCGAGGCGGTCCTCCAGCCGCCGAGCTGGCCTGTGGCCTGGCCGAGGCGAGGCAGTAGTAAGCAGGTTCGTCTCGCAAACAGGTGACGGCGGCACGGGTGGGGTACGCGGCGACCACGCCCGGCCCGGGACTGTCGCCAAACCAAACTAATGGGCATGACAGGTCAGCACGCGACGGGCAGAGGACACGGCCCCGGACGGGCAAAGGACGGAAACGGGGAGCTGCTGCCGCCTGCTGCCGCCGTCCCCGGCGTTGGTCCGTCGTCGGGTGGGTCCGTCACAGGACGCCGCTAATGCGCGCTCGCATCCCTTGCGTACAGTGCGGTGCAGTGGACGGGTTCGGGCGAGCGGCGGTATAGTCCCGCCTGACACCTGAGACGTCGTCTTACCTTACGCTGCCGAGCCTGGTCCATCCTTGAGCTTGGGGGCTTACAGGGGCAGGGCCGGCAAGGCTCCGGGCGTCATCCCGGAGACAGACGCGGCGTGCAGACTCGCGTGCTCCGCGCGCTGGTGCTGAGCTAGTGCGTGGTCTGCGGCGCGCACCGACGCACGTCTCAAACAGGCGCCGCGCGAGCTGGCGCGAGCCGAAGGCAAGCGAGCAAGCGAGGCGGTTACGTTCGCTCGCGCGCGCCACTGGGTGGGGGAAGTCCTCAAGCCATCCGCCCGCCGCCGCCACCGCCACCGCCCGCCGTCGGCCCACAGTCCGGTCCGGCTAAAGGACAGTACTATGTGAAGTTGCTACAGCGCGTGGTTAAGATATGGGCAACACAACACTTCTGTTCTTCCGTCAGTACGACTACGTGCTCTATTATTGCCTGGAACCTCAAATACAGTGTCATTGGGTGCCGCGTGAAGTTCCCGACGTCACCCCCTGGACGAGCCTGGATGTGTGGGTCCAACTCGGTCAAACCCTTCGTCCCTGAAAGACCTCAAATCCTAATTTTGAGCTAAATCGGTACATTCATGTCGGGGCTATTTAAAGTATGGTGTGACCATAAGACATTCGAGAGTATCATCATAGTCTTTTACAGCCTCCCTAATTGAGTGTTTGGCTGTTAAGTATTGATGTCTTGACATAAAACTGCCTTGTGGTTTCCTCTCTTTCCAAAGGTAAATGCTGTATCCCTGCCTATAGTCATCCTGTGTATAATTCTGTTTGGTACCTCTAGCGCCCTCTATGCTTTCTGTCAATACTGTGACCTTCGTTTACCTGTGCTTTGCTTGCACGCAATCATGTCACTCCTGCTCGTACCGCCCAATAAACCAGAGTTAGCCCAGCACGACGTCTACTACTTCTACCCACCCTGATATACAACACTGGCGACGAGGAAGCAGATCTTAGAAGAACTCGTTAGATCGTTGCTGTGGCTGCTCGGCGGGACCATCGGCCGGCGTGCCATAACCTCTTTCGCCACCCGGCTCCCTTGGAACTTCGGACTGAATCAGCTGTGAGTACGTACTGCTCATCCGAACATCATGGCTGAAAAGCCGGGCTTGATGTTTCGGTTATCTGAGCCAGAGCGTTTGGAAGAATTCCTCGAAGAGCTAACATTGCTCATGGAGGCCAGGGCTGTCACCTCAGAAAAACAGATGAGAGGCATCTTGTGTCAATGCATTTGTGATGAAACCAAACGCAAACTCCGGCGATGGGCGGATCCCTTGCCACTCACAGAGTGTCCATACAAACGGATGATCGAACTCCTTAGGGACAAGATTCAGCCTTCAGTCAATCGCGATGTGCAATTTAACACCTTCGTGATGAGGTTCCAGCAGGAGGGGGAGTCGGGGGCAGCTTATTCGGCAGAGCTCGTGCGTCTGTCCGAGAATTTAGGCTTTGGTCAGCAAGAAGCCACACTCTTGGTTACATATCAACTCAAGAGGGGTATGCGTGATCGTGGAATACAGGAGAAACTGTACGCGGATTCTCTGATTAGCCTGGAAGGCGCCCTAAACATCATTCATGCTTCAGAATCCAGTAGAGCGTGCATCAACAGTCTGCAAAACCAAGTGGAAATCAATGTCATGCACTCTCGAAGGAAGCAAGTTCCTCAGAAACCTCAGGGTAACTTCCAGCAGAAGACTGCTAGATCACTCCCTCCTTCTAAACCAAGTACATCTAGTGGTACATCTAATCAGGTTTCATGTTTTCGTTGTGGGGAGGCTGGGCATGTTACGAAACAGTGCAGGCTTAAATACAAGGATTGTGTGTGCTCTTTTTGTTCAAAGGTTGGCCACTTGTTAGCTGCATGCAAAGCGAAGAAGAGCAGCAAGAAGAAGGTGGAGACCAACCTCGTACAGTCGCACAGCTCGGCCTCAGCTCCTCACAACAACAACAACTCAAGCCCACAAGGTAAAATGCTGTCGACTTCCACTAATGATACTCATTCTTCAGGTTTTAGTTCGTCGGGAGGTTCGACGGTTCCCTTCCAAGATGTCAAGGGTGGCTTTTCGGATCTTTACTCCATCCGCTGCGACCCCCAGGTCGATCCACTCTACATAACCTTGTTGGTTAATGGCAAGCAAGTAACCTTCCAAATTGATGATGGAGCCGCCAAGACTGTGATGTCTGAATCTACTTTCCAGAAGACCTTTGGAGATGTCCCACGGGAATCTGCTCGAGTTGCACTGACTACGTGGGGTGCCAAGGATGCTATCTATGACACCTATCAATCCTACGTTGAAGTTGTCTTCCGTGGTAAGACCCTTTCTCTTCCAATTGTGATAACCGCTGATCAGGCAGGAGCCGCTCCGAATCTTTTTGGCAGGAATTGGATCTCAGCTCTGTATGGTGCCGATTTCCTGGAGAAGTCTTATCAAGTTGGTCGCTACTCCATCAACGCACTTCAGGCAGATCCAACTCCAGAAGTCTCACTAGGATCTTTGCGCAGTTGGGTCCATACTTTTCCAGCAGTCTCAGGGAAAGGAACAGGAAGATATACTGGACCTCCGGCCAACTTTGGCGTGCCACCAGGAACTCAACCAAAATACCATTATGCAAGGTCGGTACCGTTTGCGTTGGCTGCCAGGGTTGAAGAAGCAATTGATGCAAAAGTTGCGGCTGGAATTTGGGTATCAATTGACCCTACTGAAGTGTCCTGGGCTACAGCCCTTGTTCCAATTCCGAAGAAAAACGGTGAGATTCGTTTATGTGCTGATTACAAGTCAACCATTAACCCAGTGTTACAGCCGGATACCTACACTTCTCCCACGGTCAACGAAATCTTGGCCATGGCAGCTGGCTGTGAAGTTTTTGCAGAACTGGATGCCAAAGAAGCATATCTCCAGATCCCTCTAACCTTGGAGACAAGCAAGCTCATGGTTGTGAACACCAAGAAGGGCTTGTTCCGTCCAACAACCTTACAATTTGGTGTCAAGGTGGCACCAGGAATATTCCAGAGGATTATGGATGGGTTGCTGGGCAGCTCCAAGCAAGTAATGGTTTACCAGGATAACATATATATATTCTCTGTATCATTCCAGGATCATGTCTCCAAGCTACAAGAAGTGCTTGGCAAACTGAGCAAAGCTGGAATTTGTCTCAACAGTGCTAAATGCATTTGGGCTGCTGCGGCAATCAATGTCTTGGGTTATCGCATTGACAAGAATGGTGTTCACCCAACTGATGAGAAGATCAAGGCGGTGGCCAACATTTCGGCACCTACAGAAGTTTCTCAACTCCAATCTATCCTCGGCACCATAGCTTTCCACACCAGGTTCTTCAAGGATCAGGCAAATGTGTTGGAACCCTTGTACCGGCTGCTAGACAAGAAGAGAAAATTTGAGTGGAATCAAGTGCACGAAGACGCCTTGAACAAGGTAAAGGAAATTCTGACTTCTAAACCAATGCTACATCATTATTCCTTGCAGCTTCCCATATCTGTGGTAGCTGATGCATCAATGGTAGGCGTTGGGGCAGTTTTAAATCACCTTGTTGTCAATGAGGATGGTTCAATTACTGAACATCCTGTGTCTTATGCATCTCGTACCTTGTCACAAGTGGAACGCCGTTACTCTCAACTTGACAGAGAAGCGCTCTCCTTGATTTTTGCTGTCACTCACTTTCACCAGTATCTGTATGGGAGACATTTTTCTCTATTCACTGATCACAAGCCTCTTGTTGAGATTTTCAAGCCAGGGGCCCCGCTGCCAGACCACTTGTCACCAAGGATGGTGCGGTGGGCGCTCAAGCTTGGCAGTATGGATTTGGATCTGAAGTACCGCCCAGGAAAATCCATGGCATCAGCAGACATGTTAAGCCGACATCCTCAAGCGGTTGGGACCACAGAAGATTATGAACCTGTATGTATTTTCTTACTATCTGAGGAGTCTGATTACCCACTAACAGCTAAGGACATTGCAGTTGCCACGGAACGAGATCCCATTCTTCAACAAGTTTACCAATGGATTCATAAGGGTTGGCCAGAGAAGGCCCCTTCAGAAGAATTCAAACCCTTCTTTCGTGAAACAATTGGATTCTCATTACTTAATGATTGTATCTTGTTTGATGACAGAGTGGTGATTCCGGAAAATCTGCAACCTCAAGTCCTAGAGCTGATTCACAGTGACCACTTTGGAATCTGCTATTCAAAAGCTATGGCAAGGTCTTTGGTCTGGTGGCCAGGTTTGGACAAGGATGTAGCTGCAGTTGTAGCTTCCTGCAGTAACTGTCGGAGAACAGCAAGTAAACCTCCGCAGAACATCACTTCCACATGGCCACTCCCTACAAAACCATGGGAGAGACTTCATCTAGACTACGCTGGTCCACTGGATGGGAGGAACTATTTAATCATGGTGGACTCATACACCAAGTGGCCAATTGTCAAGTTGGTAGGTGATCTGTCTGCATCTACATTGGTAACCCTGGTCCGTTATTGCTTTGCAGATTATGGCGTACCAGACCTCATCGTGACCGACAATGGCACTCAGTTTACATCTATGGAGTTTCGGAACTTCCTCAAGCTGAATGGAGTTCGGCATCTGACATCACCACCATGGCACCCTGCATCCAATGGTTTGGCTGAACGCACTGTCAAAACTTTCAAAACTTTTCTTTCTCGCTTCAGTGAAGGTGACATCCACACCAGACTGGCTCGGGTACTGAAGGCGATGAGGACCATGCCACATGCTCCCTCCAACATCTCAGCTGGGGAAGCAATGTTTGGTCGACCACTGCCATCAACTTTCTCCAAGATTCACCCCGCATCCAGGACCTCTGAAAGGCCAACTCCACCACCTTTACCGCCAGGTACTCTGGTTTGGGCCTTAAAACGCCAAAATAACAGTTGTTCTTGGCAGCCAGGGTCGATCAAGGAGCATCAGGGACAAAGGATTTACGTGGTGCTGTTACACGACGGATCTTCGCTTCGAGTGTCGGTGGATGAAGTGCAACGCCGTCTCGAAAATCAGAGCGCCGCCCCTCCCCCGCCGCCACCCCAGAAGGCAGAGGTTGGTCAGCCAGAAACAACTGTCAGCTCTAATTCGCATGATGTTTGGTCTACAGACAGGCAAGCAAACCAGGAGCCTCTTCAGGCCATTTTAGCACCGCCACCTCCACCTGCTGGGCACAATTCAAGGTCCCCCAGCCCCCCGGTGCTCAGCCCTCAAGCTAGTCCAACCAGAGAGACATCTACTGGATCACCAAGCCAAGGTCGTGGTCGAGGTCTGAGAGGGAGACCCAGAGGCTCCAAGAGAACTGCATTTGTTGTCAAGGCTCAAGAGACCAGAAGTGGCAGACTCACTAAAATTCCTGGTCAATTCTCTGATGCTTAATCTTTGTATTCATTTGTGATACTTTTCCTCTGTGATACCTATCAATGTTTGTATTAATTTGTGCTTCCTGCATTCGGCAATTTCTTTTGCTTCTAAGCTTTTATGCTTTCTTTGGCTGTTATGTATTTTTCAGCTTCTTTGTTTCAATTCAAACCTTGTGTTTTCATTTCAATGATCATTGTACTCAATTAACTTAATGTTTGTTTTAATCTCATTATTTTAATTTCAATTTTAATTGTTCATGCTTCTAGCTCATATCAATTAAATCTTGGCTTCACGCTTCTTTACTATGCTTAATGCATTCAATGTAGATCTTTTAATATATTTTTGTCTACTGTACTGTTTTAACTTCAATTAAAAGGGCTAACTCATTCAATTTTTTCACAGCATCCTGCCGTGTAAATTAATTCATTACACAGCCTCTTCTTTTGCATTGTTAAAAAATCCAGGCTGTTTGGTTCACGTTTTAGCATTGTTAATTTAAACGACTACCTCTGGTAGTCATTCTCAATTATGTATGCTTTTATCTTTTTTTTACTTTTTTTTGTAAACGGTGAGGAGTGCTGTATCCCTGCCTATAGTCATCCTGTGTATAATTCTGTTTGGTACCTCTAGCGCCCTCTATGCTTTCTGTCAATACTGTGACCTTCGTTTACCTGTGCTTTGCTTGCACGCAATCATGTCACTCCTGCTCGTACCGCCCAATAAACCAGAGTTAGCCCAGCACGACGTCTACTACTTCTACCCACCCTGATATACAACAGTAAATGTGTTTCCCCATTTTTGTGCCAAATAAGCAAAGTTCCGTACGGGTCGTGCGGCGGACCACCGCATCTTCCGCAATGAAGCATTCCGGCAAAGCTGAAACACAGAAAAATGCGGGGAACAAGGAAAAAGAAGTCACCATATTCAAGCATAGTGAATTTCGTTTTGATGTTCCCTGCATTCCTTTTCTTTCCAGCTTTACCAAAATGCTTTGTTAACTGTATAATTTCCGAGAAGCAAAGACCTGCAACCTGCATTTGGCCCACAGGCAGACAGACATGTTCTTCAGGGGCTACTACAGGTTTGTCAGATATCAAGATTAACAACTGCCTTCCTTTGTCTTAAAGACCTTTGAGATTAATAAATGAAGAAGAGACAAATCTGGTTACATTTAAAACTAATTTATCAACATCACAGTCAAACATGAAACTCACAAATAATAAAAAATACATAAAAAAGGAAAATTGATCAATGTTACAGACTACATATTGGACTACAGTATCAAAATGTAAAATTTGAGCAAGTCCTTCTCAGACACCTAATATAAATTGACCTTAGAAAGAACTATGATTGAAAGTACGACAATTACAGGTGAACACCAATTCTTCCATTTAAGCATGATCTGGAAGGAATAAATTCTAGTATAATAATTTGTGAGTGAAATCAATAAAACTATATGAACTAAATATTAACCCTCTTAATAGAACTCTATAGGCCAGTGATGTTTTTTTAATAATTGATTTAAACTTAAATAACAAGCCAAATGACTTAACCTTGATCTCTAGATTACTTGATATGTATAAAGTATTCGAGAAATACAAAGGAAATTCAGCTTATTGCCATTCGTCATCAGTCATCTATTTACAAAAAATAATACTGAGAGAGTTGCTAAATTTGATGTATTTAAATTTTAATTCAATCTAGTTCATCCCATTTCATTGATACATATTGTCATTCTTCTACTAGCCAAGAGCAGTGATGATTTCATCCATAACAATCCATGCTCCACCTTCAGAAAATGTCTCTACATTTGAATTAGGTAACCTGAAAAAATACAAAGGATTAGGAGATCATGAACTTAATAGTGATGTCACTGATTACTTTAAATAAGTACAAGCCACATGGGCAATAGGCAAAGAAAATAATAATAAAAAGAAGAAGAAAACTGAACTTACCTCATGTAAAATGGTGCATCAGAGTACAAATGGCGGTCAATATCAATCAAGCCTGGAAAGGGGAAAAAATGGGTAGATACATAATCTGAATTCATTCGACTTGATTTCACTTCACAACTTTCAGGGCTCAAATCGCTATTATAATTTTTCTCAACACATCAGTTGACAACAAAGTGTATACTTACAAGGCAGTCGTAAATTAAGAAGCCATCTGTTGTACAACTCCAACACTCTTAGTTTTTCTTCATTGGCAATCATGATAAAAGATGGAGGTACTGGTAGAGTAATGAGAATGACTGTATTGTATTTCAACCTTTGCAACAAGGATGTCGTTTGTTTCTTCATATCTTCCAGAGAAGCTCCCTGCAGATCGCACAAAATAACAGTGATGTCAAGGGTACACTTACAGTACATAGGAAACAAGCAAAATTATGTTATTCGTAATTCTCTTAGTAAAGCAATAATGCAACACACCTGTATGATATCTGTCATTCCAATACACAAGACAACTTTTCCTGTAGTTCCCTCCCTTACAATCGCTTCTTCACATTCTGCAATGGTTAAATTATCACGACACAGACCGCAATATGATATGGAACCTTCAGATCAAACAGAAACAAAATGTATTAGAACTTTTCTAATAGATAGATAAAACAAAATAAAAGAAATGTGCTTACCTTTCCTTTGAACGGTACTTGCTAAGCATACTTCTGCTACACGAAGTAGAAGAAAATCACCAATAAATTGAAAATCTTCATACATAGGCTCACAATTAGTAAAAGCCTTTTTCTCATTAGGAACTTTTACAACAATGGTTGGCACACCATCCTTCACACTTGTTGATGTCACACGTTTTGTAGGTGATCCACTGACAGCAATTTCTATTAGATATTAAAAAAACAAAAAAACAAAAAACGAGAGTAAAGCAATATTTTTACCATCAGTACCAATACAATGATAGTCCCAATATTTTTATTGAAAAAAAATGAAAACTTTCAATTAAACTACCTTGATTAGAAACTAAAGATGTTTGCAAGCAAATTTTTTTCTCTGCCTGAGAAATAGTTTTGTTGTTAGGTCTTACAACACGAAGGATAGACTGAGGGTTTGCATGGCCAACATTTCCAACTGCTTCAGATTGTGGAGGTGCATTGGGTGTGATCTTTTGGTCATCTTTCTGGCTTTCATTCGTTTTGGACAAATAACGTACATCTCTAGCACCAAAACTACATACCCGTGCATCTGACCTCACTGGCTGTGCTTTGGTTCTACTAGAAGACACAGTATTGTTCTGCAACGAATGTGATGAATAACATGCCCTACTGGAAGGTAAAACAGTTCGTGCAGGCACCTGATTTGACTCTGATTCTGAAGACCAATCATCATCAAGATTAGGAATAGATTTTGAAACAGATACACTTGAGCTTGTTACAGCCCCAGAATCCAAATGAAAACCTGCTTCACTGTTAATGGGTTTTGAACTAGGCGCAGGCTCAGTTCCTGAACTGTAAGTTTTTGAAATTCCAGATGTAGACTTCTCTTCTCTTCTGGCATAAAGTTCTTTCTTTATGGAAGAACTGCTTGAAACAGTTGAATTGGAAACTGGTTTGAAGTCTCTCTCTTTTGGAGGATGTCCATTGTGCAAATTATGGGCATTTGGAATCCGATTATGCATAATCTGTTGATTGCCTCGGTTCAAAGAGCTTGTACGATCTCTGCTATTTGAATACACTCTGCCTTTTCCTTGGTAATGGACATTATTCCCACAGTTCCTTTGATAATTGGACAGATTTGGATTCTCATGGTTTCTTGATGACGGCCCATACTGCACAGACCTTATATTAGCAGATTTAAATGATGACGTATCTCCACCTGATTTATGTTTAGAATCTCTATGAGGAGAATAGAAACTCCTTGATGTCTGAAAACCAAAAAAAAATATCTTCATTACGTTAGCCATTCTCTTTAATTTGAATAAAATAAAATAAATGAAAAGACTTACACAGAAAGATGGCCTTGGCTTGTTGTAGTTTCTTTTTCTCTGTCTAGGCTTCTACAATCAAAAGTTTACATTTACTTTATTTCTTGTCAGGGTCAGTTAAGAAATAGACAATTGCAGGGTAAAGATTTGTTGGACCAACAATGTTATAGAGGGTAAGGGGGCTCGACGCCAATGTGAGTTCTCTCTTAAATCTCTGAAACTTCATCTTAGGCACACTAATCAATTATTTACAAATCTGATTTTACCTCCTTACGCAATGTCTTCATAGTTCTTTCAATATGGGTGCAATAAGATGTGCCTGCAACCCCGAAGAAGGTGAACTCCAGCAACTAGGAGTCGCGGCATTTCTTATTACATCCACATTGATAAGAAAAATTTCTTAATTTAAAAATTTCTTTTCAGATTTAAAAATAACAGCTTAGTTAGCCAATAATCAAGCTACAAAGAAAGAACACATATACCCACCCTACCCTATAGGGTTGACAAATAAAAACCATATTAATTTTCCTTTACCCTACAATAGACCTCTTTGTCCATGACGTGATAACAGTGAGTGCCCGATTTTGTAGTTAACATCAACCATGTTTATAGTGATTGACAACAACATTATGAATTACCACTCGAATCCTTAATAAATTTGGCATGGACAAGTGATTTTACTGTCTTAAAGAGACACACGGATTACATTTTTAAACCTATAACAAACTCAAGATCTGCACTGTTGCAAAGTTGTGGGTAAAGAGGTCTCTTGCCTATGCACATGACCTGTTTAAATTTGACAAAGTGTACACACAAATGTATGACTAGGTTTCAAGTTGCATACCTTATCTCTAGTTCTTTCAACTAAGGATGTGATGTGGCTGATTTTTCCGTCATTCACATGACACACAACTCCATCACGGTCTTGAGTAACCGCTATTTCAGGGCAGGACCTCAGCATTTCAATCACATCTTTGAAGCCGTACTTTGAGAAATTTAGTGATGACCCTGTTTCTTCTCTGTACTCTTCTGGAAAACACAAGTTAAAAGTCAGCAGTTAGATTCAAACAAAATTGTAGGTAGACAAATTCATGTAGTGCATAATAGTGGGCGCACTCAATTCATCCAGGACTTCAACTATTTGTAGTCCTCTTAAAATTTGGCGCAACTTTAGAAACAATGAATTCAGCAAGTCCAATCAAAATCTAGTATCAAACCCCTTTTTACTCATAAAATATCTGGACAAGAAAACTTACTCAAGAGTTTATGCACAGTCAGACCTCCTTTGGTGATAGCAATCAGTGATTTGAGAAGAGTAAAATCATCTTCCAGTCCCTCCATCTGTTCAGTCAAATAATAGTTATAAATAAAAGGAAGCATGTAGTTGAAATTATAAAGCCAGCGACGAAGATCGCACCTTACGAACAAATAAGTAAAAAGCAGCAGTCAATAAGTCACGTGCCGATTAAAACTGCAAATTAAAAAGAAAAACAAAGGAGTAGAATATGCATGTTAGAGTTGAAACGAAGTGTATCAGGTGCATTATATACTTACACGTTAAAAGAACTTTCAAAATCAAAAATTAAAATACTGAGTCACAGTCAAATAATCGTCAAATGAACCTGCACGGAGCACAACACAACAGGTACAAGGAAAACGCCGACGCGAAAGTGGTGGAGGAGGAAATAGGAAATAGGAAAGAGCAGGTCAAGAACGAAATTTTCCATGCCAGCGATTTTTCATCCATAACTCCTCCTCCCCCCCCCCTCCAAAACCTCCCTCCTCTTCCTCTCCTCTCCTCTCCCCGCCCTCCCCGCCTTATCTTCTTGTTGTACACATGGACATGGGGTAGGGGGTCAGGCGCCGCTGCAGTATTTATTTTAAAAACTTGTCATCTGATAAAAGAAACCAGTGAAAGAGTGTCGGCAAGGTCACTGCCCATTTGTCGTTTTTCCCTGCAAGACGTCTAAGGACTGTTCTACCACCAAAATGTCTACTGATACAAAGTAAGAATTTCATGTTAACCTGTTAGGAAGTTGTGTATTCTTGAAAGCACGGATCTCTTAAGATAATGTACTTGACAGAAGATATATACTGTTAAAGATCCCTTGGCAAACAATCTGGTAAATTGAGTGAGCGAATGAAGAGTTTCTTCAGAGTCCTTCCCCTGTATTTCATATTTCGCAATTTGAGTGAAACGTTTAACACGAATCAAAAATATATGCCCTATTAATTATCTTTTATTATTCCAAAACATATGTTCTGATAATCTCTCTCTTGTTTTGCTAATATTTCTGATAATAACTTTTGTCTTCCTAGGGAAGGAATGCTTCTTGGTATGGGCAATCCTTTATTGGACATTCTTGCCACTGTCACTCCTGACTTCCTCACGAAGTTCAATCTCAAGGCTAATAATGCCATACTTGCTGATGAATCACACAAGTCTTTGGTGCCAGAAATGGTTAAGAATTTCAAAGTGGAATACATTGCAGGAGGGTCTGTGCAGAACACATTAAGAATTGCTCAGGTAATATTTAGTGTTATTTTTAACATTCTATTCCCGTTCCTTAGTACTTTTTGTCTGTGTTACTATACATTTACTAAATTTTTTCTTACTTCAAAGTGGATTTTAAAAAAGCCAAATGTAGCTGCATTCTTTGGTTGTGTGGGCCGTGACGACAACAGTGAAATCATTCAGAAAAAGGCAGTGGAGGCAGGAATAAATGTCCAATATCAGTACAGTGAAACACAATCCACAGGTTTGTGATAATTCCTTTAAATTTTGAAATATGAATAAATAACTTCAATGTGTGTTCATACTTTTATTATTGTGCTTTGCTTTCATTTTTGTTAGGTACATGTGCTGTGCTAGTCACAGACAATGGCCGCAATAGGTCCTTGGTAGCAGATCTGTCAGCTGCTAATTGTTTTACTTCGGACCATATTAAGAAACCAGAAAATAAGAAACTTATTGAGAATGCCCAGTTCTTTTACATATCTGTAAGTATTAGATACAAAAATCTACTCACTATTTAATCTTTAATTCTATTATTTTAACTCTTTCCTTTTTCAGGGCTTCTTTTTGACTGTGAGCCAGGACACCATCCAGACAGTTGCAAAATATGCTCATGAAGCAAATAGGACTCTTGCCATGAATCTTAGTGCTCCATTTATTGTTCAAATATTCAAGGACGGTATGATGGCTGCTATGCCTTATGTAGATATTCTTTTTGGGAATGAAACAGTAAGTATACAAAACGAAGCCTTTTTTATGTAATGCAACAGTCACAACGTGAGCCTACAATAACAGGTAAATTAATTACAGGAAGCTCTTGCTCTGGCCAAAGAGTTAGACTTTGGCACCTCTAAGATGGAAGAAATAGCTCTCAAAATTTCACAGCTGAAGAAAGCTGGAAGTAAGCCTCGTATGGTGGTCATTACTCAAGGTCATGATCCAGTAATTCTTATCAAAGGTATTGTTAGTGAAATTCTCAGTTTGTTCAATTTGTGTGAATGTCATCCTTGAATGACCAATTGTGTATTGTCATTAGATGGTGCCCTAAAAACTTATCCCGTTGAACAACTGCCTGAGGGGAAGATTGTCGATACCAATGGTGCTGGAGATGCCTTTGTTGGAGGTAAGAGTTCAGATTATAATCTTGCGAAAAATTGTTCAACAATACATTCATGAAATGTTCTTTACAGGATTTTTGGCTCAATTGATCCAAGGCAAAGATGTTGATTCTTGTGTGAAATGTGCCATCTGGAGTGCAACACATGTTATTCAGCAGTCAGGTTGTGCATTTGATTCTTCTATTCAATATTTTGGTTGAATAAAATAATACTGATATGAAATTGTTTTCCTTATGTGACCCCTCAGTAAAACTCAAATTGATCATTTCAAGAAAATCAATAAGTATGACAAATGTAAAGTGTTTATAAAGCTTGAATACAAGTGAGGTATTTTCAGTGCACACATTGTATCTCACTGAGTGGCATTTAAGAGCAGCAGTAATTACAATTATTCAATTTTAACATAATACTCAATGTTTAAAGAAGTCCAGGACTGGCAGGTTCAGGCGAGATGAAAAATTGAAAGAAGTGTTTGTATCTTATATAGTTTAATTCTCCTTAACTTCCCTCAACCTCCTGACAGCTGACCTCACTGATGCAGCAGCTGTGGTGGAATACACCCAGGCACCTCCAGCGACAGTGCGCTTGCAACGCTTGCAGGACCAAATGCCAACAACAGCCCGCTTCATGGAGTCCTAGGAACACAAGACATTGTGATATTAGGCTCACATCTCATATTGTGAAAACAAATTAACTTCAAGACAGAACATACCTTGCCACAGAATGTGCAGGTGTACTTGCTGTGTTGGGTGATCTCCATCTTCTTGACCATCTTACGGAGAGAGGCACCATATCGGGTACCATATTTACCGCAGATTCCGACCTTCTTCGTGCGCTTGGCCTAAGACAAGGAAACCAATTAGGATTAATCATTGTCATCGTCAAATCGTCAAACCAAACAAAAAGACGGTCAGAGTACAGGTCAACAAATGTAAACAGTGATTAAATGAAGGAAAGGAGCCTGAAGGCGACATGTGTAGCACAATCAAATTATGAAGTGTCTTAAAAGGAGAGATAGGCACACAGAAAATGCTGCGTAGTGTGTTCAGAAGGGGGACTAATATGCTGAAGTGAGAATAGACAGCCGGGTGAGACGTTACTCTACATATAGGTTATGAGTCCCTGAAGATGCAAAACGAACACAAGTTTTGAAGGTACGCAGTAGAAATAGGAGGATTGATACAAAACTAGGCCAAATGAAATAATACTTTAAATTTCTAGAAATTAATTTGAAATTAATATAAACGTAAATTTGGGTTGAAATCGTCACGCAAGTTCAAGCAATCCGAAGGATGACGTTCACGCCGTGCCAAACTAAACCCAAAGTACTACATCAGGAATTGAAGGAATTCACATATATAAAATGTAAGGGGACGATGAAAATCTGCAACACTTGGGTGTGATTTAAACGGATAAAAATTACTTACCATGGCTGCTGATTTCGATGAACAGGTCCACCGGAAAAAAGGAAGTGATCGGTGCAAACACGACCACGCGAAGAAGGCAAACTTTGGAAGAAGACTTAGAGAAGAAAACCGTCGTTCCGCTGACTCGGTCACCAAATTTCGAGCAGGCCCAGGTTATGGCGGGGAGTTTGAAAGGCACAGTCTCTTGGACCAATTCCTCAAGAATTGTGAAACAAAATAATTTTCAAAATTATAATTGAAACATTAAAATATTTTTTTAAAAAAATCAGGGCTAGATTCATCAATGGCTTCACATACATGCGGATTTTCTTTACAAAAAAATCTAGACAGTAACAACCAGGTGAGACAACATACAATATGCTTTCACGACTCTACATAGTACTAAATTTTTCGTTTTATATTTTAAAAAAGTGTTAAATATTCGCTTTCTGAGGTAATTTCGTGTCAAGATGTTATCATTGTAATTAGGAACATAAGAAGAAAACTATTTTAAGTGCTATTATTTTTTTGCGATGGCTGTCAAACTTGGTCTAGCAGACGATTTTGTGAAAAGGCCATAAAATAGATACTAAATCAGTGATAGTATCGGTGTTAATTTTCAGTGCTAAAGTTATAGAAATTATAGAAATTATTCAGTACTTTTAAATTTGATGCCCTGCTCTGACGGTCCGAATTCGACTTTAAATACATCACCAAACAGCTGAGTAGCAGCTGAGACAATGACGTCAGCAGGAGCAGTAGCAGCATCATAGACAGTTGCCAAACAGAGAGGGTGACTGACACTTTATTTGCTGTTTGGCTCTGTGATTTGAGTCGAAATAAGTCCAATTTGGGTCAGTTTCGCGTTGAATTGTTGGTGCTGTGATACACTTATAGTGCTGTCAGAGGCCCTACTTGTTGGAGATGAGTGAGCTGAGCCAGGAGGAGGTACGTCAAACTTTGAAATTTGTGTCAATGATGATCCTTGCCAGAGTCTTTGTGTTTAGAAATGCATCGTACGTTACCAAAGATTCAGGGAGATCTTTTTTTATTAATATTCTCATCTACAGTTGGTCAAAGTCTCTCTTTGTTGTCCTCTATTTTATTAGTTTGTCCGTTTTCTGGAGCGTGTGGCCTCTGTATCAACTGAATAGAACCATTCATAACCTACAGTGTCAGTAACATTTTTGACCATTTGTTGTTGTCTTGTTTTTTGTGGCGATGATGAATGAATGGCGAAACTTTTTTGAAACAGTGATATAAAATTCGCATGCACTTGCAACTCTTTTGTATTATGAGAACTAATATCTGAAGAAGTTTGCATGTTCTATGCCTTATTTCACAAACCTTATGTACTTCATTTTTCCTTTACACAAAAGTATATTTGTCCTGGGTATTCTTAAAAGTTCTTTTTTATTCATCCAATCTTACTTAATTTCTTTCTATGTTTGTTCACACGTACATGTTGTGTATTGACTTTTTAGATACGCCAAAAGCGCTTGGCTCGATTGGCAGCTCTTGATACCTCAAGTAATGCCTCTCCAAGCTCTTCCCCAGGAGGAGTACCCACCTCTCCACCATCTGTAGCACCTTCTTCCAGTCAACTTGGACCTCCATTGCCAGGTCATAATGGAGCTCAACAGTTTTCTACAACTCCAGGATCTTCTCAAAATTCCAGTGGTATGAAAACTAAAGCAAATCTCTTCCTTTTTTCACTATTTTAATTATATCTGTTCTTTGAAGAGCAGGTAAGCAAAAGAGAATTACTAACAACTTGTCATCCTGAAATTCTCTAAATTATAGGCAATTACAGTACTTCTACAC
Organism: Frankliniella occidentalis; assembly: GCF_000697945.3. NCBI lineage: Eukaryota > Metazoa > Arthropoda > Insecta > Thysanoptera > Thripidae > Frankliniella > Frankliniella occidentalis. The sequence goes on along the minus strand of NW_026267160.1, from coordinate 1,388,960 downwards.
CAGTTCTCAATACTCAGAAAAGTGATTCATCTGTTAGTGATACCTCGCTTCAAATGGAAGTGGACTGTGAGAAAACAAGTTTATCTCAAGTAGATGTGGATTCTGGATTCGAGAATATGGAAGTGGATGATTCTGACAGCAAGAAGGACATCACTCAAAGACAACGAGTATGTCAAATTAAATAAATCTTTAGAAGAAAAAAAAGACATTTGCAAAATTTCAACTTACAAATCTGATTATTTTTCCTTTTTTTTGTTGCAGACTGTCAGCTCCAGTGCTGAAGTCACAGAAGACATAGTTCTTTCCACCATCTCTAGAGTACTCTGTGTGTCTTGGACTGATCGTACAGAAGCCACTGTTTTCTTGCCACACACTGCTGATGCCATTAAAGAAGCCAGGCAAGAAGATCCTGCTATGCCAGTTAATGTTCAGGTACATTGACTTCTAATGTGATTCTCACAAGTTTTTTTTTTATCAATGTATCGTTGTTGTTTTTTTTTTTACATTGTAAGTATTTTAATGTTCCCTATTTTTTAAAGGATCTTATTAGTCAAGTTCTTATGGAGGTTTTGGATCAGTTCACAACTGGTGAGAATCCGCTCACTTATGACCGCCCTGAATCCCCTGTCCCAATGTCCAGTAAAGAACAGCCAGCTGAGAGAAAAGAACCATCAGCACTTCACATTGTTCAGACAAAAGCCAGTAATGGTTTAAATTACCTTTTAGATTGCTATGCAAGAGTTGCTGTGGAGGAAAGGAATCAGCCTAAGGTAAATAAAAAAATAAAACATTAAAACTGAGGTATTTTTATGTAAGGAGGATTATTGTAATGTACGTATTAACATATGTTGTGTGACTACATTGTGGTCACCCAACACGCAATGTATTAATATCCTTTTGGTGTTGATGTGTTTCTTTCATTAACAGCGGAGCAGCACACCACCCTTAAAGGAAGTTCTTGCAGACATAAGAGCACAATGTGTTCAGTTGTCTTCTCTGCTCCTCCAAGGCATAGCTATGGAAATTGTGCCTCAACTACCAACTCCACTCTTATCTCCTATTTTGAATCAATCTCTTCCACGAGGATTCTTACCTGAACTGTTTTCTCGGACATACACGAATGATGCAGTGTTTTCCAATGTCTGTATCAGTTTTATTTGTCAAGTCTAATTTTTTCTATTTCTTTGTTTACTTAACTCATTCTAGATTTCAATTCCAGATAATGACTCCTGTTTTAAGAGGTTTGTTTGTAGGCATGCAATCTGCCTCAATTTTTGGTAACGCCCACAGAGTACCTATTCAAGCTCTATGTGATCTCCTTGAAATACGTTGTGGTCCTTCTGGCAATATCAGGCCTCTCTGCAATTTACTCACTCAGCAGGTATGAGCTTTATTTGCAATCCAGTTATTAGTTAATGAAAATTACATCTAATCCATTTTTTTAAAATCGTAAAGACTTTTAATTTATTCTTCGATACTAACTTTTATCATCAATTTTCTCTTTCTCAGGTTAACTTCCTGCCAGAACCTGTCACTCAAGCTCTGGGAAGAGAATTAGCTAGAACATCCTTCCTTGGTGCTTTCATGCAAGTTTCAGTCTTTGCTGAAGATGACCCAAAAGTGGCAGAGAAGTTTTTCTCGGGAAACACAAGCTCAGACAAAACATTGAATCAGACTTTACAACTAGAGCTGGACACCACAAGGGTTTGTATTCAGAGAGTATTGTTGCACATAAGGGTGAGCTCAAATTTTCAATTGAGTACAGTGCGTAATGCATAATTGGCCTGCTTTCTTTTTTACACAGCAATGTAGAGCTTGGCAAGTGAAATAGACATTTTTAAAGAATGTTCCTGTTCTCAATGATAAGTTGGTAACTTTTTGTATTACAGATAGCTTTGGCAAAATTATTTCATACAGTCCTTTTAAACCCAAGCTGTCGAGAACCAATGATGAACTGGCTTGCAGCAATGGTTAAACATAATGAAAGAAGGGCTCAACTTCAAACTGAGGAAAGTGCATTAGCGGGTGATGGCTTTATGCTCAATTTGCTCTCTGTCCTCCAGCTCCTAGCTGTTAAGGTATCTTGGAATAAGAATAATATTAATGGTCTTGCTAACCTGTCATTGGGCCTTAATCTACTGATTCATTCTTGTTGCAGATTAAATTAGAAAAAGTTGATCCTCTGTATGCTTTTCATCCTGCCACTGTTGTTGACATATCAAATGCTACTAGATTAAAATTCAGCAGTCAGGATGTTACTAATTGGATGGGAAGTCTAGGTGAATTGATCAACCTCCATATTTTGAAATAGTAATTCCTTTAATTTACCGTATTGACATTCTTGCCTTTTTGCCCCGGGCAGATGCTTCTGATATCCATACTTGGCAAGAACCTAAATTTCCAACTCAGTGTTGGTTTTTGACTTTACATTGCCACCATTTAGCTCTTCTACCAACTTGTAGCAAATATCAACTAAGATTACGAACTCTGCGTGAACTCCATAAACTGGTGTGCATTTTGTCACAATTGTTTTTACTACAACTATAACTAGCTATCAATTTTTTTACTTTTTCCCCTAAAAAAAAAAATGTTTCAGGTTGAAGAAATGACACAAACAGAGGCTCAGTGGAAAGACCTTCCTTATGCTGCGCGGAACAAAGATTTAATTCGCCGCTGGAAGCAACAGATTAAGGTAAAAATTGTTGCATATAAGCTTATAAAAACATTGCTGCTCAACAAAATCATTTTAAGAAAATAATTTTTTACCTTGCACTACCTAGAAACTAAACCGAAGCAAGGCTTGTGCTGACACAGCCCTTTTGGATGAAGCTCTTATTCGCCGTGCCATGGTGTTTTATACTTCAGTGGCTGAATTTTTAATGGGTGCTCTCACTGGATGGACAGCAGGCGGGCCACCACCAAGTATACCAATACCTCAAGAAATTCCACCTCTTTTTGCCGCCTTACCTGAGTGGTATGTGGAAGACATTGCTGAATTTTTGTTGTTTGCACTGCAGTGAGTATGCCCTTACATTACAAGGATTCACCTTTAGTCACTTCTTGCACTCAAGGAAATTTATCATGTTGTTAATGAAATGAACAATTACAGATTTTCCCCTGCAGTCGCTGCTGACGCTATGGAAGACTCATTGATCTGTTGGCTTCTGGTGGTTGTTTGTGCACCTCATTGCATTCGCAACCCTTACCTGGTGGCCAAAATAGTTGAGGTTCTGTTTGTAGTAAATCCTGGTATACAATCTCGAACTGAAACTTTACATTCTCGTGTCATGTCTCATCCCATTGCTATTGCACATCTACCCTCTTACCTGATGAAATTTTATACTGGTATGTTTGATTTATTTGTCTAGAAATATGTTGAATATATTTTTTAAACTGACACTCAAAATTGTGTCATTTCATTATTATTTTTTGATGCACAGATGTTGAAACAACTGGATCTAGCTCTGAATTTTATGACAAATTTACCATTCGTTACCACATTAGTATCATTTTAAAGGGTATGTGGGACAGTCCAATTCATATGCAAGCTATCAAGAATGAATCTCGGTAAGTTGATGACGCTTTTGTGATAGTATTCTACAAAGTGGTTTGAATGAGAGTCAATAAATGGGAATTTCTTGCAGCTCTGGCAAACAGTTTGTTAAATTTATTAACATGCTTATGAATGATACAACTTTCCTGCTTGATGAAAGCCTTGAATCTTTAAAGGTAATACTTCATCATCTTTAAATACACTTTTTGTCTTAATACATATCAAGGTTACATTGTTGAATTTTTGAGAATGATGTGAACTAAGTTAGAGTACCTTTCTTAATGTTCCAGCGGATTCATGAAGTACAGGAACTTATGTCGGATACCACTACATGGAGCCAACTTTCAAGTCAGCAACAACAAACCAGACAAAGACAGCTTTCTGCTGATGAACGGCAATGCAGGTTTGTTTTACCTCTTCATAAGCCGTATGAGCTTGAGCCTGTGAAAATGATTCTTAATGTATGCTTTTGTTTTAATCTGAATTCTCTCTGTGTTTGCAGATCATACTTGACCCTTGCCCGTGAGACTGTTGACATGTTCCACTACCTGACTGCTGGCATACAAGAACCCTTCCTGAGGCCTGAACTGGTAGATAGATTGTCAGCCATGCTTAATTTCAATCTTCAACAACTTTGTGGTCCCAAGTGTGAGTTTTTTTTTGTAAACTGATCAGGGATTTCTACTGCTTAGAGATGATTACTAAACAAAGTAATTTCAATTTTAGGTAAAAATCTGAAAGTTCGTAATCCCGAGAAATATGGTTGGGAACCACGCAAAGTCCTAAGCCAGCTGGTAGATATTTATCTCCACCTTGATCACAATGATTTTGCTTGTGCTCTTGCAGCAGATGAGGTAAATTTTATATATTTCCTCGATTATTGTTTGGTTGAAACTTATAATATTAACTTACTAGAATTTTTGTTTTAGCGCTCATTCCGCAAGGAATTATTTGAAGATGCAGCTGTTAGAATGGAACGTGCTCGCATCAAAACTGCAGATGATATTAAGAGATTTATTGCCCTTGCTGAACGCGCTCATGAGATTTCTGTCCAGAATATGAAACGAGAAGTAGACTTCAATGATGCACCAGAGGAATTTAGAGGTATTTTCAAGCTTGCTCACTCTTTTCTCATTCATTTGTTTTGCAATGTCCTTTTTCAAACTAACTTTTATTCTGTTTTCAGATCCTCTAATGGACACTTTAATGGAAGATCCTGTTCAACTGCCCTCTGGGAAAGTAATGGACCGACCTGTCATCATGCGCCATTTATTAAATTCCTCTACTGACCCCTTTAACCGTCAACCACTCTCAGAGGATATGTTGATGCCAGGTAAGTCAGTGCAGACTGCCATTTGTTTTCTAACTGGTTGATTGATTTCCAATGGCATTTTTATTGCACAAACCTCTTTTTTGGTACAGCAACTGAGCTCAAGGAAAGAATTACCTTATGGAAGCAAGAAAAAATGAAAACACTCTCATAAATGCTGATATTAAAAATAATTCTTTTTAAGAATTGATCTCTTGTCTCCGAGGATTTTGGTTTACTGAAGACGTACTGCTATCATAGAAGTGTTCCTCAAGTAATTATAGCATGTGATGATTGTTCTTCAATTAAGTTATTCCTCTTTGTTATCCCATTCTTCCTTTGTTTTTGTCTATCTTGTTTTGGGGAGTATAAGCTCAACTTCTTTAAAAGAGATTTACGATCGGAACGCAGCAAGCGTATCCACGCTAGCGTAGTGGTCAGATCAGGGTGAGGGGAGAGTGGAAGAGGACCTTACGAGTGTTGTTTTATCGCTAGCGGCAGAACTACGCTTGCTGCGTTGCTATCGTAAATCCACCTTTATTCCCTCAACAGTGAATTTGAAAATCCATTTACTTAATCAGTTCCCGATGAGACTTGTTTGAAATCATTAGTTATTATATTTTAATTTTTAATGTAATAATTGCAAGACCTGGCTGTGACAACTTTGCTTACATGGGCTTGTTTTGAGCTGCTATCCACACTGTGTGGCATCTTTGCCAGGACTGTTATTTTTTTCCTATTTTGTTTTAGTTTTGTTTTATATTATATTTGTTTTATGACATCTTTGAATCAATTTTGTTAAGGAAACAGTACATATGTGATCTTTATCTTGGTATGGCAAACATCTTCTTGTGCAAGTTCAGTTGTGAGAAGTATACGAAAAGATATTTAGTGTAGCAATTACAAACAAACATTTTGGGCAATTGAGGCATGAAAGTTTTCTGGAAACATAGCTATGACAAATATCAGAAAAGAAAAATTACATTGTTTTCTTAATTTTTTTTCCTAATGAACCCTGGGCTACTGGTCCAGAAGCATAGTATGGTAATTGAATGATCTGTTTGGTAATGTGTGAGTGAGGACTAAATCAAAATCTGATTCCTTAGCGCATCATTATAGTTTTTTAATCGATTCTGGTTGTTAATTGTATCTTTGAGAAAATATCTTGGCAGTATTACTTCTTGATAGTGCACTCTCACAGCTCTCTTTTAATAAACATAAAATTTAGCTGTTGTCTAGGTTGTTTTTTGTAAAGATTTTTATCATAGACAGCTGAATGCTGAACAATAGTAAATACTATCAGTTATGAAAAGAGAAAAGAAATGGATTTAGAAACGTCTGTAGGATTTCACTGCCAAAATCCAATGTTTCACTGCTACAATGAAGTTAGCCTCTCTGAAACGCACAACACAGTTAAACTACTTAAAATTACTTTCGCTCTGTTTGGGTATTCAAGAGTAAAAGTGATGAGGGTATTTTGCAATCATAAAAAGTTGAAGTATGCAAATGATAATCCATATAATTGGTGACCGAGTATCTCACATTGTTGCTTTGAATTTGTTTTGTTTTAACGCATCCCAGGAAACACAGTTGAATTCGCAAGAAAATATGATACTTTTAAGATAATAAAGGCGGATGGGGCTCATGAGGTGAGGCTGCTCGCCTCGGACTGTTATTGTGCTGGTAAGTCCAAGATTTGAGGCCAGAGGTCTCTGTTGAGGCAGCTGTCTCCACCATGAGACAAAATCCAACATAGATGTAACAGAGGTTCAAAGAAATTAGACAGTAGGGGAAGAGTAGGCCTACTTGGTGTACATAGGTACACAGATATGTGGGCTATATGTTTAACCTTTGTTAAATTAAAACACTCTTATCATCAAAATTATGGTTGGACCAAACTTGAACTGAACTTAAAAAAATTATTGACCAAATCAAGACATTTACAGGAAAAGAAAAAGAGTGAGAGAGAAAGAGAGACAAAGAACGAATGAACATCTACCTAAATTAATCTGTACATGTAATCCTAGTGCTCTGCTTTAATTTTCTCAGCAGAACACTTTTCGTGCAACAGGTCCACAAACATTACGCTGTTATTAGGGCTTTTAGACCCGCTTGGCATGAAAAGTGTCAAATACCGTAAAGCTGCAAAGACAAAATGAGAAATTGGACTATCACATTGTGGAGATTGATTGATTGTTTGATTGATTAAGACTGAACTTGTTTCTTATGTGACTGTCTTCCATTGTGTTTGTGCTCAGGACAAAAGAAGTCATTCTACACGTTCAATCTTTGATATTGACTGTGTGCCAACAAAATTTTATCAGCACATTTATACACTGAAAATATTTGAATTCTGGTGTAACGAGAAAATTACCTCAGTGTATCTAGAGGGGTAGACAAATCTAGAAAAACGTGATCCACAGTGCTTCACGTCACTCTCTGTGTTAATTGAGGGGAGATTACTTTCAGTAACTTCCTTTACTGTAAAATATTAAAAGTGATATAATGGAAAATGAGATGTAATGTTGTGTGTTGACGAATTTTATTTGTTACTTTGCTGTTAGCGTTTTAGGTCCCTTCTTCATTGGTGATGAATGTGGCATTCCATGCCTTCCTTTGAATTAACCTTTTGGGTGTAATGCAGTAAATACTGCACTGATAATTAATAGTCCTACACTAGTGGTATGACAAATAGTCCAGAGAAAAGAGTCCCAAGTCAAATAGAGTAGATTTCACTAGTCTAGTTCTTTGCCTGTCTGTTGGGTTTATTAGAGAACCCTGTTACTTCAGTCCATACATATTTAATAAAATTAGAAAACTTACCAATCCAGAGCTTAAAATTGAATCACTAATTTATGTAAAAAGCAATTGTGTTTAACTGTAAAAGACATCACAAAATTCAGAAGAAAAAAAAAAACAACACCAAGTTCTAAAGTAATTTGGAGAGCCTTAAAAGTGGGCTCACACTTACACACTTGGAAATTTTGAAATTGTGATGTGTTTGCCTGTAAATTTGTATGTACAAAGTTAAGAATTTTTTTATTTCATACTGTGAAAATTGTGAGAAAGGAAAGATATTCAATGTGTTTATTGTAAATAGGAAGATATTTTATGTGTCATGAAAAATAAATTTACTGACGTGTAGACTTGATTGACCTACATGTCAAAATGAGTGGTTTCTATATTAGAAAGTGTTCTTTTGTTCGAGGAATTCTCAAACTAAGCATTGAGTTGAATTTTCTGCTTTCCTCTAGTTCTCTCAGGAGCTGCGTAATTGAATGAAAATGAGTGGAGTTTAAGAATCCATTCTACTTACCACATCTACATTTAATAAAAAAGCAAATATAAATAACCAGACATATCACTTTTCATATTCTCAAAGAGTACAACACATCTCTAACATGTGCTGTGAACATTTTAAAAATTATACCCCGTTCGGCCTATCAGCATCAGCAGTAAAGCAAGACAGCCAAATGAGGCATTTTCTCTCATTTTAATGGAAGATAATAAATAAATAAATAAATTAGTGTTCTAGTATTTACGAGGCAGATTTACCTTTGGCCACACAGTATATGTAACGTAACAGAGTCAGAATTTTGTCAGCTATCATAGAATTGCTGCAAAAAGAAAGAAAAAAAGAGCTGTGTGTCGAGGGCAACACGTCATACTGACCAGATTGCTTCTTGGAACAAAATTTCTGTACACACAATGAAAAATAAATCACCAAATATTTTTCTTAACATAACATAATTGTTATGTTAACTACTTGATCATCCCTATGCAAAATGATATGAGCTCACCAAAATATGTCACAATTCCTACCATCACGGAGATGAAAAAGTATTAAGAACACTAAAAATTAATAATATAATAATCCTTTACTATGTGAACTCTAACAGGAACACAAGCACTTATAAAGGATTTTATGAAAGTAATTTCTTTTAACATAAAATCAAGTTTGTGTTCAGAGAACATCAGTCACAATTGTTTTTATGTACTTAAAAAAAGCACTTATTGTCATGACACACATCAATACCGATGCTTATCTCCATATATTAAGTAACAGTCCACTGTAGGTGGCCATAACAAAAATATATATGTATACATAAATAAATGGGTTCATAGATCCTCCCTTCTCAAAGATAAAAATTTCACAAACCTAATTAGGACAAATACAACTAACCTCACTGTAAATGTCAACCTTACTAAAAACAAAGAACATTTCTCTGCATTAGAAAGCATAGGCTCCATCCGATATATTGCAGGTAATATAAGAAAAAACTGCTATAGCTTAAGTACAAGCTGCCAGGGTTGCATCATATATACATGGTATTCTTTTCTTTACAAAATAGGAAGATACTGAGTTTATTGTGTGAACTAGATAGATACTGACAATAGATACATAAATAGTTTGAAGCCCCAAAACAAGAGGAAACCAGATGGACAAATTCAATTCAAGACAGGTAAACTGAGAACTGGCAAGAAGTAAAGCAAAATAAGTTTTAAGAAAATGAGATTATGAACAATCAAAGTTTTCTGATCTAAGATTACAATAAAAGTACAGAATGAAGTACATCTACATACTGCAATTTAAAATATAGCCCTATTTAGTTCCGTATGAAAATTCAGTCAGAACTCTATGACTTTACACGATAGAAATTGAATTAAATTTGGCAGTGCCCTAAGAAATTTAGGCGCTTAATTTCTCTTCTAGACAGTCCGGGAACATGTATTAGGAGTTGTAACCTATGTAACAGTCGATTGCTTTCCAGCTCGCAGAGGATTAATGCAACCTTCATTGTGTGCCACAGTTTCATAAGCAAATTGCTAATTTCAATTTTACCTTTCACTGTTGTTTAAAATACAAGCATGATTTCCTACAGTTCACAGCAAAGGGTCCTATTCCGTCACAAATAATAGTGTTCTTGGCATTTCAAAACTGCAACATGAAAAAAGCAGGGTATGATAATAATTTAATAATAACTATTGGTTCAAAAAGGGTAGTTGGCTTGTTTCTACCATACTGATGGTAAGAACATACAAGACACCAAAGAAAAGGTTTAACTTGGCTGTTTTCTGGGGCACTTTCTGAATTGTTTCTGGATTTCGGAATTGCTTCTCAATATCAAAAGCAGCTGGTAATGTAACAAGTGGGAGTAAAAACCACAGACTAAGTCTCACACCTAATACAACAAATAAAATATAAGGAGTAAATAAGAGGAAAGCATACAAAATATGGGATGCTGTATGTCCAATAAGTATGGCTAAAGTAACAATACCAACGCGTTGATCACTTTCTAAGTCTCGAGTGTTGTTACTATGAAGAATTGCTTCTGTGTTTAAAGCAAGAGGAATGGCATAATAAATAGTAGCAAAATCTATCCTCCCTGTTTGAGACATGAAGGCAAAGAGAACAGATATAGGACCAAATATAATTAAAATTAGAACATCACCTAAAGCTATGTATTTCAGACCAATGCCTCCAGTATATAAGAAAGAACTTGATAGTCCACCAAAATACACTAATGCCAGATGCTCCATTTTAGCTGGTGATGTTGCAGCAAGGAGGAGGAAGCCTATAGATCCAGCAGCATACAACATACCACCCAGAGTAGCAACTTCATCTTTTGATAAAATGTGATCCACTAATGTTCGATCATCACTTTTCCGGCCATCTATGCCTTTCACATAATCAAAATATGTATTAACAAGATTACCTGCTCCATGAACACACAGAACAGTAAAGAGAGTGAGTAATAATAATACCCAACTAAACAAGCCGGCGTTAGGACTCAGCTTGTACGCAAGAGCACACCCAGTCAATGTTGGCATTAACGATGCACTTAAGGACCATGGTCTTAAGGCTAGAAGATACGATGACAGTTTCATCAGGGTTGGTTTTGAATCCAGCTGTGCAGACGAAGATGTCTGATGAACTGTCTTGGTTGATGGTCCATTATCCATAGTGAGATATCCTGAAGACAATTGATTAGGAATTAAAACAAGGCAAAAATCAACACTGAAGAATCAGTTATTGTGATTGTGGCCTACATTTTCTCACATATGGCACAACAATAACAGAAAGTTCTAATGGTTACAATGTGTCTAGTGAATTCGCAATTTTAAAGGCAATCCAATAACATTGGGCTTAACTTCACAAACTTGGCTTAGAAATAAAATATTTTTTTAAATAAATCCAAACTTACAGATGGTTTAGTAAATACACGGGAGTAAGTTGAATGAAGATGAGAAAATCAAGGATGTTGAAGAACATAAATACGATATCTGCGTATCATAGAAAGAAGTTGACTTTCTCCGTGGTTACGTTTCGTCTTATAACGTAGGAAAACTACAAAGTTTCGAGCAAATATATACGAAAGGCTAGGCTAGGCTGACCCTTTTAAAGCCCTTCGCAACAACGGTGCTGTTGGGCGGATATAGCTTGCAAGGATGCGTGGCTTCCTTGGCCTTCTGCTATATGTGTTTCCGCTCTCTGCCTGTGAGAAGTCCCTGTGTTGTGTTGAGTGTTGACGCCAGACGCGAGGCGAGACGCGCACTCACAGCAGTAGCGGACGGTGATGGGTGATTGAGCTCTGCTGACTTCTGTCAGCTTTTGATTCTGACCAGATTTTCTGATTCAAACCAAAGCAGGGGAATGTCTTCTTACAAACGTACTTCATCTCCTTTCCTTAAAATAGCAAAAAAGTTTAATTGTTTTTACATTAATGGTACGTATGCGGTCCTTTCTAGGTAGCGTTTGCTTTTTAGTCTTGCGATCATACGCCGATAATTTCGTTCCAATCCAATACTCACATTTGTAGCTTTTGATTTCGCATATGCTTTCGACGTATATTACCATTTGTATTTCCAATGCTGCTTTGGCAATCTTTTCCCTGATTGACAAAAATGTTTTCTTGTTTTCTGTAGACATTCTTTTAGGTTAAAGTTATGTCAAGTTAGGTCAAGAGCTGTTGAACTTTGATTTCTTTGGTGAAAGGTGCTAATATGAGATTAGACAGTATTTGTAAATGTGCTTTGTGTAATCTTTTGACCACGATGCCAAGTGATTGTTTAGTCCACGAGTACTACTCAGTTTGAACACAGGGTAGGCTGGTAGGGTCACATCTATGTGCACTCCTAGCACAGGAAAGGAAATGGCATGCCAAATCAGTGCCATTCATTCTGCTATTATTCAGTTGTTTGTTGTATTGTCTTCTCAAAATTTGTGTCTTTTGTTCAAGTCCTATGGGCTTTTGTATTGTTAGAAGTTTTCAATTGAAAGGTCATTACGCATTTAATTTTATCAATAATTTTTATAACCAAAATTGTGTTTATTAAGTCACTTGAAATGATGGTTTTTAATTAATTTCCCATTATTTTTGTTTATCGCAGGACTTCCCAAAAGACACTGCAAGCCATTTGTTGTTGAGGGCCATCAGGTTGGACTTGTACGACCTGATATTATGGTTGAACTGCTTCGTTATCCTGAAGTCTTCATTGTAAGGCCTGATTCAGTTGAACTCAACCCTGCTTTTCGTGACTTTGATGAAAGAACTGCTCGTGTAGAGCAGGTTCTCCAGGAATGCCGAGCAAATAACACATTTGTGACCCTTAAGGGATGGAGGAATGAGGTAAGAAGCATAGATAAGTAAAGGAACAATTTTTTATTTTTTTTAAATGAAAATGTTTTTATATATCCCAATTTTGTTTCTTTGTGTATATTTCTAGTGTTACAATGTGCACTCAGTTTTAACTGATCCGCCACTCCTCCGCATGGACCGATCTGCAACTTGTATGTATAAAAGACTTAAATCTCCCCTTTATTTCCTGTACGTTAATCAGTTGAAATTATCTATTAATGCTATTTGCATGTCGTTTGTTTCACAGGCTTGTTTGGTATTCGCAATTATGGTGTAACTATTAATGGCTTTGTCCATGATGCAACAAGAGGTCTATGTTTGTGGCTTCAACGACGATCTCCTACTAAAGAGACTTGGCCTGGCAAATGGGACAATATGGTAACAATTATATCTTTTCCATTTCAAGATATTAGATTGCTCTCAGTTTTCATTCTTATTATATCAAATTATAGGTGAGTGGAGGATTAAGTGTTGGATATGGAGTTATTGAAACTGCTATCAAAGAGGCCCAAGAGGAGGCAGGCATACCAGAGACAATGCTGAAAGATATAAGACCTTCTGGTGCAGTGTCGTAAGTCTAGTTTTTTTCCTCTTCAGTGTATCTTCTGAATATTTGTACATTTCTTCCAACTGTCCTAATCTTTGTGTATATCTGTAGGTTCTTTTTTGAAAGTGAGCGTGGACTGTTTCCCAATACAGAGTATGTATTTGATTTGAAATTGCCTTGCGAGTTCATCCCTAAAAACAATGACGGGGAAGTTGAGACTTTCGACCTCTTGTCCATCAATGTATGTACCAATAATTTTCTTTGTAGTTTCTTTTCTATTGCCAAAGCAAATTCAAAGTTTTTATGATTATATTATTATGTATCTGCACAGGAACTTAAGGAAATAATTGCTTCTCCCGACTTTAAGACGACAAGCTCACCAATTGTGATAGACTTCCTTGTACGCCATGGAGTGATCTCCCCCGAGACTGGTGGGTTGGGTAGTCTCCAAGGTACATGTTTTGTGCATGCTAGCTTTTGGTTGGGGATTTGGTAGTCGCTGCTAACCCTGCTCTCATGCCCAGGGATGTTCAATTTTCAAGTGTTATGTTAGAGCTTTTAAAAAAAATACACGGTACAATATATTTTTTCTTTGGGAACTCACGTCCATGTGGGTTGTGTGGATAAAGTGAAGACACAGGTATGACACGTCGTTCATTGTAATATTTTCATTTTTATTATATAGGATTGGTTCACTAATATTTGTAGTGGGGATTTTCTATGGGTAGTCTTTGGCATGCGTACAACTTTTCTCAGTCTCGACAAATTGTTCTCTATTATATTTTCTTCCTGTACAAGTCCTGTATACTTCCTGTATTGGTATTTGTACTCTTCCTGTGTCTTGTCTTCCACTTTCAGCATGTTAAATGGCTTTTGCACTTCTCTGGCTATTCTTTCTTATTTGGTGAAGCATGTGTGTTCTAGTATATTTCTGTTTTGTCCAATTCTATTGCCTTTGTAGATACATTTGTATACTTTTTATCCAGTAGAATTGATACGTCTATCTTTGCTTGAAATGTGTTATTTTTATATGGTTTGTGTAATTATGTACCTTTTCTTCAATTGAACTGATGGCTTAATCTCTTAACCAACTGGTAATTGACATTGAGTCCAAATCTTAACCCTTTATCTCAGAAAAATGTAAGATTCTTTTACTTTATTTGGTGGCTTTCTAATGCTTACTTTGTTTTTCAGAACCTAACTATGCTCAGCTGCTTGAACTTCTTCACGTTCCTCTTCAGTCAATATATCATCGTGCACCTCCCTCTGAGAATGGAGATAAAGTTCTTTGACTTACTGGCAATTAATGTAACTGGATCATGGAGATATAAAGGTGAGGGCAAGTATGTGACTGTGACTATATGTGTGTGTCTAGAATGTATGTGTATTAAACTGAGCAGACCAGATTGATTCATTTAATCTATAACACTTTCTTTTCTACATCAAAGGTTCTTACCCCGTTATGTCCATCAGAACTAGTGCCTTGGCAGAGGAGGAAGAACTTCTTGAAGAAGGAATTATAGTCATAAACCCCAGCCAAAAGTATAGGTCCAAAAGAACATTCCCGTTTTACTGCTTCCCATTTTAAAAAGAGCAGTTACAAGCTGCTGCAAATCAAAAATGTTTCAAAGAATCTTGGAAATTATTTGCACATATTCTTATCTAGTTTCACATAATTACCACAACCTAGTTGAAATGAATCTCGAACATTTTTGTTTGTACTTCATAATTACTGCATCATGTTATGGCTGCTTTCCACAACTGATTAGTGACTAGATTAAAAAGAAATATTAATAACAGAAGTTCTAAACTTACATTCTTGTGTTATTTTTGTTTTTTTTAAATGTGGTATAGCTTGTGACATAACTACAAATTTTGAGTTTAATGCTGCATCTGAGCACTTTTGACAGGGATTCTGTATTCGCTGTTTTTCCTCCTCACACAATAAATATCCTGTGATGTGAAGAGTTATTCTCTGTGCAAATGTGTTGGTGTGTGTGCTGGTGTTTCATGATGCATGGCAATATTATGGTTCACCTTCAACATGCACTACGATTGCAGTGAATTTGTTTCTGCCAGGAATATTTTGAGCGGAATTATTTGTCATTTGTATTAGAAAGTTAGCTCATGTGCTTTCCAGTATGACTAGCTCATCCATGAATGATGGACAGTCAATGTTGTAATCTCTGAAACTCATGGTTATGTACTTTACATTTTAGCTAAGAAAGTAATTTTAGCATTTTATGTGATGCTTTTAGTTATGTATGTATCTTCTTTACATAAGTATAGTGTTTAGGGGATGTGCAAATGTTTACACAGAAGTATTATGTTATAGATTTCTGGATGGGTTTTATTATTACTTTCGGGGAAACGATAATTTTAAAGGATATGATAACGCTTAAAAGTTGTTCTATATCTATTCGTCTGCAATTTTGCTCCATGATGTGATCATTTATCATGTGCGAGCTGTGTGTGCAATTTTAATGTTGATAAACATAGTCACGAGGTAAAATTAAATGCTATTACTGATTTTTTTTAAAGCCCTTGTTGAGGTGTTTTTTAAAGGGTGTCTTCATGTGATATGAAGATTGAAAATGGATGCTTGGCAAAGTCTAGTATGTTGTCCAAGAGTTGTACTTTGTGTACAGGAAGCAGAGAAAGCTGAAGATGTTATTAATCAACTTGCAATACCCTAATTAACTTTTAAGCTGCTAATGATTTTAACTTTAAGTACTTTTAAGTGACAATTTTATCCAATTATATAAAATAAATCAATTGCACAGCCTCAAGAGAGTTTCTTGTGTGAAATAATTTGCTTTCTCTGCTTTCTTTATATTATCTACATCAATGTGGCTATCAATCTCGTACAATCTAGTCTGTTTCTTTGGCAAATTTTTCTACCACCATTTTCTATACTAGTCTAGGTTTTTTCATGAATGCTATTAAAGTTTTCTAGTCAGGCAAAGTTTCTTTCTCTTGTTTTGCATCTGGATGTATTTTCAACTGTAATTTTATGTATTCTAATAAGGTACTTTGGTTAAAATAAAGGTGGTTGCTTCAAAAAATGGGTTTTCTTTTGGCATATCTTTTTCAGAACCATTGGTTTCAGGAGCAAAAAGATTTCATTACAAGATTCCATTTTCACATTATTATTCACATAAATTACATTGTACAGCATGGGACACAATCCAATTACAATAGCTACAAAATTAATACTGGATAATAGCCTGATCAATGTAAATCCTCATATTTACAACTAACATTGTTCTCAGAATATTCACTTACTCTGCTCCTAGTTGTGCCAAATTGCAAAAAAGGAAGCAACAGACAAAATTTGCACACTACACAAGAACACCATGGGTACATGCAGACATCAACTCAGGAAATGAAAATCGGGTTGACACAGAAAAAAAATTAACAATGCTATTGGCCATGACCCATGGCCATACTGCAAAGTTGACTTTAATGTTAAATGGCATTATCTTAACCAGTCTTCGAAAGAACACCAAAGAAATATCAGGTGATGTGTAATATAGAACACTAACCAGACATATCTTTCCTTCTAAAACATTTGTTTTACACACGGACACAATTGAAAAGAAAGTGGGGTAGTGTCATTTTATAAGTGAGAACTTCAATAACTAGATTGAAACAATTTTAAGTAAATTGAAATGGAGATAGGCAGAAAGCTCACTGGAATCACAATTAACTGTCAGTCTGACTGATAGGTACATCGTTGAAATAAAATGCAAAGAGATCTTTTTTATAACTCATCATGGTCTTGCTCTTCTTCCTCAGCTTTGTCATCTTCTTTGTTTGAAGCATCTTCATCAACTTCTTCTTCCTCTTCAACTTGCTCATCAACGGGAATACCAAGTGTCTGTCTCATCATTTGTTCAACACTAGCAGCAAATTCTGCTGTGTCTTTTAGTAAATACCCTGATCTTAAAGTAGCTGTTGGAAAACAAGAGTAAGGAATCAGTATTTATCTTAAGAAAGACGATCTGAAAGAAGAAGGAATGACAGTGACTCGGCAAGATCTTTTGAGTAAATTACTAACCTGTTCTAAACATCATTACAGCCATTTCCTTTGCCACAGGGTCTTGAGAATTGACTTCTACTCTCTGGAGGAGATTTTTAATCAATGGATGCCTAGGATTGATTTCCAAAGTTTTCCTCTGATTGAGGTGGTAAGCTCGGTTAGGGTCATCAGCTTTTTGATGAGCATTACTAACAGCTAAGCGCTCCATGTTGCCAGTCCAACCAAACATACTTGCAACCAATGCACAAGGGGAGTCAGACAAGCGCTCAGAGACTGCAGCCTTTGCAATCTAAATTATAGGAAAAAAGAAAGATTAGATTAAAAACTTGATCAACAAGTTAAAAGCCATGAAAACGAGTTATGCTTCAAAGATATTACAGTACATAAATTTATTTTTAAAAATGCCATTTTATAATTTTGTACCTGATCCTTCAAGGCCTCATCAGCAAGCCATTTGGTTAGGGGGTCAAATGCTTTGACAGCAGCTTCATGCCTGTCTTTGTCTGCATCGGAGAGAGAGAAACCTTCCTTGGCTACATTTTGGAATTTCTTGCCCTCAAACTCAGGAAGAGCAGTGATACAGTATTCATCAACAGCTTCAACTAAATAGAGAACTTCATATCCCTTCTTGCGCAGTCTTTCAACAAATGGAGATTGCTCAACCTACAGTCAAAGAAAAATGTTAAAATACATAAAATTAAACTACATACACAGTTGATGAAGTTTTAGATCCAAAGGTACTTGACTCACCTCCTCTCGGTTAGCACCAGCCAAGTAATAAATGTGTGTTTGTTTGGGTTTCATACGATTAACATATTCCTCCAAAGATGTCATCTCTGGCTGATTGGATGAGTGGAACATCAAAAGTTTAGCTAGTCTGGAACGATTTGCAGCATCTTCGACAACCCCAAGCTTGATATTGGTGGAATATTCCTTCCAGAATTTCTTGTAAGAAGATTTGTCCATCTTTTTCATCATATCTAACGCCTTACGAACCAGCTTCTTCTTAATAACTTTAAGCAATTTGTGCTGCTGCAAGGTTTCACGGGAAACATTCAAAGGTAGATCATCAGAGTCAATCACTCCCTGAATAAAACTAAGGTAGTTGGGGAGCATTTCTGCGAATTCATCAGTGATAAAAACACGGCGAACATATAATTTAACATTATCACTTTTGGTTCCATAACGGTTGAATGATTCACTTGGTAAAACAGATGGAACATACAGGAGTGATTTGAAAGTCACTTCACCCTCAGCGACAAAGTGAACTTTGCCAAGAGGCTTATTGGAATCTTTGGTAAGAGCCTTGTAAAACTCATTATATTCTTCATCTGTAATGTCAGCTGGTTTACGGGTCCAAATTGGCTTACTATCATTGAGAATCTCCCAGTCCCACACTGTCTTTTCAACAGTTTTAGTCTTTGGTTCTTCAGTCTTATCCTCCTCAACCTACAAACAGAGGGCGCATTAATTTAAATCAACAAAACTAAATATTCTTGACTCTCAACTTTTTCTATACATACCTGAGCTTCTTCATCATCAGCTGGTTTCTTAGGTTCCTCAGATTCTTCCACAGGTTCTTCTACTTTCTCAGTCTTGCTGGACCACAGGTAGATAGGGAAATTAATGAACTGGGAGTACCTCTTCACCAAATTGCGGATTGTGTCTTGCTCCAAATAATCACTGGCCTCTTCTTTCATGAACAGAGTAATCTGTGTTCCACGCTTAAGTGTGTTTCCACGAGGGTCCTTGGTTATAGAGAAGCTAGATGCATCAGACTCCCAAATATACTGTTCATCATCGTTATGCTTTGTAGTAACAATTACTCGGTCAGCTACTAAGAAAGATGAGTAGAAGCCAACACCAAACTGACCAATCATGTCATTCATGGTCTGTTTCTCTGCAGAATCTTGCATTTTGCTAAGGAACTCAGCAGTTCCAGATTTAGCAATGGTGCCGAGATTGTTCACCAAATCTTTTTTAGTCATGCCAAGTCCAGTATCTGTTATATGAAGAGCACGGTTTTCTTTGTCTGTTTTAATCTTGATTGAAAGTTCTTCAGTAGCTGACAAGTTTGACGGATCAGTCAGGGACAGTAGTCTTATTTTATCCAGTGCATCAGAAGCATTAGAAATCAACTCTCTGAGGTAAATCTGATGAGAAATATTTTTATATAATAAGTCATTTGGAAAGCTGGTTAAATAGATTATTTAAAAATCAAAAACAAACGTACCTCCTTGTTCCGATACAAAGAGTTGATGATGAGTTTCATCATTCGGTTCACTTCAGCCTGGAATGTGAATTTCTCTGCATTCTCTCTAAGTTCTTTGATCTGAGCAGCATTTAATCCATCTAGTTTAATAGCCTCTCCTTCACGTTGTACAGCTTCAGCATCTGAAAATCAAGCAGACCAAAACTGTTCATAACTCGTTTTTCTTTTAGAATTCAGTAGAAAGGAACGTTTTAGAATCATACCTGTCCTTGAGCCTTCACGACTTACGCCCAGGTCGACATCAAGATTAACAGAGTCTGAGACTACGTCATCAGCAAAAGACAGGTCGGTCGCAAATCCTGACAGAGAAGAAAGTTAAAGTTCAAATCAAACATAACAGTGGATGAATTTTTGAGGCTCTGACAGATGAAATAGGATGCAGAGACCCATAAATACCAAAGAGAGATAAAATCAAATCTGATGGCTGTATTTGGACAGGTCAATTACAGGTCAATTAATCATAACATGGGAATGGAGCTAACACAAAATGCAGAAATTTAAAATTCAGCTAAAGAAAACCTCCCAGTACATAGATATGATGTAGTACTACCAGAGCTTTACAGGAAAGAACGCCGAACGTCAAATAAAATAACCTGAAGACAATCGTCTGCTATTGACAGCAAATACTTAAAGTATATCATAACGCGACTCACCCACTAACAAGGAAACTCCAAGTAGATAAACTAATAACGGAGACCTCATTCTGAACCGATGAAAGGCTTTCCAGCCTCAACGGGGACCAGAAATGATACTGCACTACGTCGTCGGGTTGTGGTTTAGCCGTCAAGTACTTGTAAATGGAGACTTCGTCGGGAAGATTCGGCGAGCCAATCATTCACAACCACGCGGGAGATGCTGTTTTGTTTCTTATTTGTCGCGACGTGATTGGTCGGTCGCCAGGAAAGCTTCTTGTCGTACCAACTCTATGATCACAACCTAGAGAGTGAGACACTTGGCAGGGCTGGGGCTAGGTGACCGGCTCTAAAGGGCCAAAGAAGGGCCAAATGCGGCGTGCGGTACTGCTTTTTAACACTCGTCAAAACTCAAAAACAATTATGCGCCAAGATGAGGTTAGGGCACGTATCCCCACTCCGCTCTTTTACGCTAGCGGCTGCGCTTTACGCTCTCTAGTACGTATGTCTGTCGGTGTGTGTGTGTGTGTGTGTGTGTGCGTGTGCGTGCGTGTGTGTGTGTGTGTGTCTGTCTGTCTGTCTGTCTGTCTGTCTGTCTGTCTGTCTGTGATGAGTAAGCGGTCCCCCTGATGCTCTCCTTCGGTTTCGGCTAGTTGTGAGTTGTGATATTAACTCTAGCATCCTGATGTTACATTACTGCCCTATAAGACCAAAACAATCTTCCAGCGCATATCACACATACGCAAACACTGACATAAGGTCGCGCGCTCTCACACACACGCACACACCCAGTGTCATTCGGTCATTCCCCCATTCAACCCCTTAAAATGCTAGCGGGGTGTGGTTATTCGCTTTGCTGTACCCGTTCGGGGCTGGGGAACCTGGGGTACATGTACCTCGGTTTGAGCGAGGATTTGAAGCGAACCCCGTCGGGGTACGCACCCGGGAGGGACCGCAGACCGAGGTCCGTACCAGCCTCGAACCCCAGACACCGCTTGTCGTAGCCATGGTGTTATTCCCCCATCATTTGTATGTAAATACCAGGTGGCTGATTAACCCCGCGCGCTTCTGTAGTTAGAGTTAGACTGTACCGCACGCACGAGTGCGGGCGGGTTGCCTACTCGCCCGGCCCCTAAGGCGCCGTGGACGGAGACGATTTTTTTTTTTTAAACGATAGGATAGCCCGCCCGCACTCGTGCGTGCGGTACAGTCTAACTACTGAAGTGCGCAGGATTAATCAGCCACCTGGTACATCTCTGAGCGTCCTCATACTAGCAAGTTTAGAATTGTATCGTTCCGACCTAGCTTTTGAAATGCGCGGTTGTAAGCACCAGGCCGGATAACGCGCTCGCGGCTATTCGCACTAACAGCCCAAATATTTATTTTGGAGCACCCCACGCCCCCTGCCCCCTGGTTCGTCTATTTTATTATTAAAAGTGTTCTTATCAAATTGCGCGATTTATGCCTGTGTTACTGGCAGCCAAGCACATTTTAATTTCTGTCCGATTTTTTTTTTATCAGTTTGCTAGCCTCATTTCGGTATGGCTGCTGCTGCAGCAGTCCGTGTTGTTTTGTTTGCGTTCGTTCAGTTTTCATCGAGGAGGCCGAAATTTTCCTGACAGGTGTCGGCCTAAAATTGTAGTTTTGTTGGATTTAGACCTCTTGCGCTATGAAAGCGCTCTACTTACTCGAAGTTCAAGGAATGTGTCAGCTTTGTTAGACGGTTGTACTCATTCCTTCTCTCGGAATTCCGTTCTTCTCTGGATAATCAAGGTCAGTAAGGATGCATCTTGCCTTGAAACCGACGCATGGGTTTTCATGTAATTGATCTTAGCTTTTAAATTCAAAAATTGTTTGAAAGATTATTGAGAGCGAATCAATGATGATTTGTCTCAGTATATGCTAGAGGGATGGATTTTACCCCTAAGTTTGTTTTTGCTTGCAAAAGTAAACAAACATTTGTCTGCTATGTTTACAATTCATTAACTTTTAGAACATAGCATTGCATTATTTGTTATGAATAATTATTATGAATAATTGCAGTATACCAATTTCTAAAGAAAGATTGATTCTCAAGTGATATTTTGACAATTTTTTTTCTAATATAGACTCCATTCTAGTGCTGAGGTTATGCGACATTCCAAAGATCCCATTTCGCACACTAGCTCATTTCTTAGTCAAAAAATGGAGTATGTCATCTGTTAGTTACTGTGCGATCTGGTACTATTGGATTTTCTATTACACTAGCATACTAATTTTTCTGAGCTTCCACATACTGGTAACTGTATAGTAAAATGAGTACAGTTAGCAAGTGCTTGTTTTCTGTATGGTCTATATCTGAACAGGAAATGTTCACTATGTCTTCATATCTCTTGCTGGATGCAGTTTTGTGCCATAACATTGATGATTGAGGAGCCTCCCAATCCTCAGTTTGTAACAATAATGGCTGTTTTTAATTTGTTCCTATCACCCACATTTAAGGCTTGCAACTCTTCTTCAAACGCTCAGCATTTTTACCCTTCTTAACATGCTAAGACCACATTGTGGTCACACTTCTTTGAGAGACCCCTCTAAACTCATAATTTACTTTTCCTTACCTTTTCATCGCTAGTTCGTGTATGAGTTGTTCTGCAAGTAGTGTGTGCCCTGCACTCTCGCGATAATTTCACCGGCCCTCGATATTTACATTAAATCTTCCTTATTCTCACCTTCAAATCGGACAAATGGTTAACATAGGTTATAGCTAGGTATAGCCGACCGGATTTGTTCTGCGCTTACGCGTTTGTGTGTGTGACGTGCATTTCTGACCATGGTGGAAGAAGCTACCTCGGTTGGTCAGGTCAAGGGTACCAGGTGATCAGTCCAAGGGGCTGTCCAGCTTGAAGCCGTGCTGGAGCCGTCGCTGGGGCCGTCGCTGGAGCCGTGCGAGGCACCCCAGGACACCGTGACAGCCAGTTGCGCAATGTCGTGTCACGCGTCTGTGGCCGGTGGCCCATGGGGTGACCCATGGGGTGGCCCATTGGATGGACCATTGAGTGTCCCATACAGGGTGGGTGATCCGCGCCGTGGTTTTATTCTGCTTAGACTGTACCGCATTCATGCGTGCGGACGGGTTGTATAGTCGCACGGGGCCGTAAGGCGCCATGGCGAGCGACGATAGGCAAGCCCGCCCGCACGCATGAATCCGGTACAGCATAAGCGGAAAAAACCACGGCGCCGATCACCCGCCCTGTATACAGTGTCCCATCAGGTGGCACATTGGGTGGCACATTGGGCGTTCCATATGGCTATGGCCCACTAAAGGGCAATAGACGGCGCGACCGTCACTAAACTCTGGGAGCGATGTGCGTCGGGCCCAGCGGTGGGCTATTTAAAAGGCAATTTTGCGACCTTTCAAATGCACCACCGTTGATCCAAATCCGAGGTAGGGGTGGGGAACCCGACGCGCATCGCGTCCAAAGTGCAGCGGTGGCCCACCCTGGCCCTGGTCTTGGGGGGCCCTATTACTACTCACCCTTCCCTATAGGGCGGCCCATCGGCCCATAGGGCGCTGCGGGAAGCTGACTTTGTCTAGGCCTCGTCACTGCGCTGCCAGCGTGCCAGCGGCCCTGCGGCCCTGCCCGTGGATGCAACCGATGCAACGCCCCCTGCTGCTAGTGCGCTGGTCCTTCCCGACCGTTCCGGGGCCGGGGAGCCCGCCATGATAGGACCTTAGGTCCTGTCGCGACCCCTTAGGTCCTACTATCATGGCACCCGCGGAGTGCGGAGTGTGACCCCGCCGCTGGGGGAAGGAGCGAGAAGGAGGCCGCCCGGGGGAGGTGGACCTCGGGAGCGGGGAAATTCATAGGCAAAGCCAATATGCGCGAATCTGAATGGGAACCCTCTATCGTGCGATTGTGCTTCCGTTTCGCAGACGAGGTGGACTGCTCCCGAAACCGCCTTTGGCCATTGTCTATTCGCGTCAACATGTGGGCCCCACACACATTTCCCTCGTTCTTTCGCTGGCAATGTTTCGGCGAGGTCTGCGGCCGGCGGGGCTGCTGGGGATGATCCCATGCAGCACCCGGCCTGGCACGCAGAGCGGTTCCCATCTCTTTATTTTGCTGCGGTGGTGGTCAACCGTTGGCTGCTTCGCCTCCCCGGCGAGGCCTGGAGCGTCTCGAGCGTCCGGGCCGGCCCGACCTGGTCAGCTGAGGAGAGGCTGCTACCAAGGTTAGGGGCCTAAAAGGCAGGGCGCGGCGTGGCGGACAAGGGCAGGCAGGCTGGCTGGCGCGGCCCGGGCTGGCTGGCTGGCCGCTCACCTGGCCCGGCCCGGCAGCCCCGCCTGTCTCTATACGGATCGGCCCCCGCCGCCCGCCGCGCCCCCGCCGCGCCCCGCGGCCTGGCCGGACCGTAGCGAGCTGCGCCCCGCCCCGCCCCGCGCCGCGCCGCGTCAACAGCCAGTCAGTGCACTCTGAGCCGCGACCGCGTCTAGCAGTGCCGCCCGACAATCCCGACATCGCGGTCAAGTGACGTGCGGTCGCGTTCGTGTGTGTGAGTGTGCGTGCGGCCGTGCCAGTGCGAGCGCGGTGCGTCGACGACAACATGAAACAGGTGTGTGTCGGAGCGGTGGGCGATCGCCCCGCTCCGGGCGGCTGTGGTGGGTGCTTCCAGGTGGATTACCAGTGCGGTGAGAAAGGTGTACGGCGGCCCTGACGGAGCCTGACGGCGTCGCTCCCCCTCGCTGGAGTGGATCAGTCTGCGATTACCCTCCGGAGAGGATTCCCATGGGATAAACGCCGTGGACCTGCTGCGCGTGCTGCAGTGCGCTGCAACGACCTCCCATTACATGGCCGGCCCCGCAGGCCCCAGCCTCCAGCGCCTCCGTCCTCCTCACGTACTGGAGTGCAGGGTCCGCAGGGTCTGACCCTCGCCTCGGACCGGAATCTCCCCCCGTGGATCGCCCCGTGGAGGCGGTTAGGATGCAGCTCTGGAGGGACGTGTCGGCCGCCTGCGGGGCGGGGCCCCTGGAGCCTGGAGCTCCCTGGACAGCTCCACAGCCGCGCTCGGCTCGAGCCCGGCAGGCGTGCTGAAGCACCTGCTGCAGTGGAGCCGAGGGTGCAGCCTGGCCCAGGTGCCAGCCGTTGGCTCGGGCATGACGCTCGAGTCCGGTCCCTGTGCTGGTGGTGTCACACACTATGATGGGGCCGGGCCACTATCAGCCCATTCCTTATCAGCTCTGGCTGCTGCCCCGGGCTGCTGCCCCCGGCACCGTGGTCTCCTGCCCCGCCCGGGTTTGCTGCCCCGGCCCGCTCTGACCCACAACACTTCAAACTTTGCCCCACGCGCGTAACCCCGCCAGCCTCGCGCGGCAGGTGTCTGCGGCAGGTGGCACGGTTCACACGCGATAAGCTGGCTTTGGCCTGGCCCTATTGGGATGTAGGCATTCCTACTTTTGTTCTTTTGTTTCTGACCTTTTTGCCTGGTATGTGTCGCTTTGTGGGGAGTTCGCTGGAAAACCAACAGTTGATAATCAAAGACGGGCCTACAGGGGCTTACTCAACAGTTTGTCTACGACCTCCACTGAAGATGATTCCGGCCGTCTTTACTGGGAAGTGACGTGTATCCGATCGCGCCACGAGTGACCCATGCCCGTATGAGCTTTGCTTCGTTCGTTCCTCTCTATCATTCTATTCGTCCGAAAGCGCTTGGGGTCAAGGCTTCCCGTGCTGCATTCTGCACACTTTCTCGCGCCGAGTGCAGGCTGTGTGCGATTAGCGGGGCGGTGGGGTGGGGGCGGACGTCCTGCCATCGCGGCCTTCCCCGCGGGCCGGCCGCGAGCCGGAAACAGCTGACATTCGGCAAGGAGAGAAGCAAGAAGCCGAGGTGCCGAGCGGCGTTGCGGCGCGCGGTCTTACTGCCGCTCCCCTCCCCCCTCCCCCGCAGAATCTCCAAATGTCAAGCCGTATCTGGCTCCTGAAGCTCCTGGAGCGAAAAACAAACCACAACAACAACAAAATTAAAATGTGAGGCACCGGTCGCGGGTAATTTTCCCCGACTCGTTATAAAAACGAAAATGCTGGACCTTCCCTACAGTGTTTCGCGGCCGCGGGTATTCTTTTTTAAATCCCCCGCCTTTTACGCACTGCTCACTCCTCCCCATCGTGGGTTTCCTGTTTTGTCCTCTAGCGCGCGCGCGCGGCTTATCAATGGCGATTATCTGGTAACGTTCCGGGGCCACAGCGTGGTTATACTTGGCACGGCCGCTGCTGGCGCCGCAACGGAATGCAATGAGGCTGAAATATAAAGCTTTCTCTATCGGCCACGCCCTCCCCCTGTGCCAGGCGGCGCGCGCGGAAAAGACCTCACAGGGCGGCTTGATGAGTGTGTGTCCAGGGGGAGGGGAAGGCGCCCAGCGGAGCCACCCGAACAAACTGTCGGGGCGAGCCCGGACCGACCGGGAGGGGCCCACAGAGTGTGTTAACCTTGCAGATGTTGTGCCTCGCCGTGCCAACGGCACAGCCACACACACACGTCCTTACAGAAAAAATGACGCGTTGGTGCTAACCGGTTATTCGCTCAAAGTCAACTCGCTATCGCTAATCGGCGCCGCTGCCGGTCCAACCTTCCGCGTGCGTGCGTGCGTGCGCGTTCTTCACGCGTTGACTGCTCCGGGCAATCTAAGCACGAGGACCTACCGAGGACCATAAGGGTACGTAACAGCGAGCGAGCCGCGAGCCCTTCGGCTGCGAGCCGCAGCGCGCGGCCGCCCGCCGGGCCAGTCCCGGGCGCCGTGCGCGTAGGCAAGCCTGTCGAGCACGCGTGTCTTGCGGTACAGCATCAGCCCCTGTGCGCGCGGCGGCCAGTCGAAGGGCCCGCCATGGTCCTCGCCGCGTTCACAGGGGCTGATGCTGTACCGCAAGACACGCGTGCTCGACAGGCTTGCCTACGCGCACGGCGCCCGGGACTAGCCCGGCGGCGGGCGGGGCGGGGCGCGGGGACAAGGCCCGCACAAGGACGGAAGGGCACGTGCTGTGCCTTGTGTTTGTGACCAACTGCTGTGGACTTGTCGGCCGGGAGGAGATATACTCTCTGGGGCGACGCTCTTTGAGTCACGGGGCTATCACGGCCTTTATCCGCGCCAGACTCCGCCATGAGGTGGCGCGCGGCTGTGTCATCCACACGTACACACACACTGGGCGTCGACCTGCCTCGTTCTGCCGCCCCTCCTGCTCGTCGCCCCCCGAGGCGGTGGGTATGCCTTCCCTCCGAGCGGGGCGGGGCAACATGCCTCGCCTAACGACGGCCGCGTCTGCGTGCTGATGATGTGCCGGGGACACCCTGGGGACACCCTCCGCGCACCCTCACGAACACCCGGGCGGGGTGGGGCCGGCGGGGCCGTCCTTAAAGCGGTGCCAGAGGACGCAGGCCGGCAGGCCGGCGGTGTACAGCTGTACAGCACGCCGATCAGGTGCCATTTGGCTCCCGAGCCGCGCACACTGCGCACCGGCTCTCTCTATCTGGCCGCCCCCTGCACTCACACGCGTCC
>NW_026267160.1:1349102-1350197 GCF_000697945.3 Frankliniella occidentalis | reverse complement strand
CCCCACCCCACCCCGCAGACAGGCCCGGCCCATGGCTCTGCCCATGACTGCAGCCTGCAGGCCCCCTCCTCTAGGCCTCCTCGGCGGGTAGGAGGCAGGGACCTCCTGCTTGGGGCCCTGTTGCCACGTCATATCGGGCCCGAGCTTGAGTTCCCTTCCTTCCATCCAGCAGACAAAGGAGGATAACTCTGGTGGTACGCTGCGTTACGACGAGGCCCGTCTTCCAGGTGCTGCAAGCGTCGGCAACCCGCGACGGACGTCCCGAACCAAAGTCGACGCCTTTGTGACGCCGACGGCGTCGTCGGCTGCCGAAGCCATCGTGGCCCGGACCGGCGCCGGCGCCACCGCAGGGCCATCTCCGCGTTTGCCGATTGGCGTCCTCGAGCAGTATAACAAACGGCCAAGTTTGTCTGCGCTCTTGTTTTCGTACTTTGAGCGGGGGGCGGCGGGGGCGCAGATCCGCCTCGCTTGCCGGAGAACTCGTAAAACCCGCGGCGGCGTGGCGCCGCGAGGTTGACGCTCGCGAATCCTGTTCCCCGCCCGCCCGTTCGCCGGCCCGCGCCCGCCACCCTCGAAGTTCCCAGCCCGTGCGTGCGATGCATTTTATATAGGAGCCCTCCACTGCCTACCTCCCCCCTTTGTTTCTCGGTATGGACTATGAACGACCCTGTTTGACTTGGCGGCTCGGCGGTGCAGCGGCCGTCTGCACGCAGTTTGGTGTGACTGGCTGCAATTACTTGGCCTCGCGCCCCTCTGCCCGCCCTGCCCCGCCCCGCCCTCGCTCGCCCGGGGCCCCACCTGTCCCACCTGTTGTATCGATCTGGGTGGAGCGACCCCGCCGCTGCCGCCGGGGCGGAACCCCTCCTCGCTGCTATACACCCCATCCGCCCAACTTTACCCCACGCCGCGCCACGCCTTCCCCCGCGATATGGATGCACTGATACCGCTTTATATTTGCGTTTTAATGACCTCTGAACCCGCCGCCGCCGCCTCCCGTTTCGGTCTGCGCCCATCCTCTGGCTCAGCCGCCGCTTGGGCGCTTCCGGGCCACCTCCGGCTCCCCCCGCGCGGGGTAACTACTACGCCACTGCCGCC
>NW_026267160.1:1348000-1349052 GCF_000697945.3 Frankliniella occidentalis | reverse complement strand
CCCCCCCCTCCTTTCACCCTTCCCTCCCTTACACTCCTGGTGTTTTGATACGCGCAAAGCAGTTACATTCCAACGTCTCTCTGTCTCTGTTTCTCACTCAGTTTGCCGCGCGCCCGCGACCGTGAGAAGTTGTCTCGCTCGCTCCCTCTCTGCCACCAGGTCCTCGACCTGGAACATGTTTTCCCTTTCTCACTTGCGCCCTTCTTGTGCCTGTGTGTGTTTGTGTACCAGCGAGAGAGAGAGAGAGAGAGAGAGAGAGAGAGAGAGTGCGTGGCACGCGTCGCTGCCAATCCTTGACGACGCGATACAAACAAACAGATGTGCTGCGGCGGTGAAAGGATTGAATCGCCTTTTCGCTCCCTCAATGTACATTTTCCCTCTCCTGCTCTCTCTCATTTGCTTTTCTTCCGTCTGTCTCTCTCTCACTCGCTTTTCTTCCGTGAGTTTTGTGGAGGTTGAGGAAGCACGGCGGGGGGCAGTGGGGGCGTCCTTTGGCATTGTTCTGTGATTTCTACGTCGCTCAAGGCCCCGCCATGTGTGTGTGGGGCCGCTTGATCCTGCCCCCCGCCCCCCCTCTCTCTTTCTGCCTTGCCTTTTCCATGTCACATCCCCCTTCTGCAGGGGCCTGTCCGCCCCCGCGCCCTCTGCGCCGCGTGCAGGTCGCGGCCTCTGCGACGCAGGGCGCTGCTCGCGACCCCTCGCGACCCGGGGTCGACGTCGCCGCCGTGCCGTCTCGCGGGCATCTCGGCGGCCATCTCGGTGCGTCGCCCCTATACTCGTCTGCGTTGCGTCTTTTGTCGCAGCGCTTCTCGCGAAGTGACGGAAATAGTCCGTTTTATCGAGTGGTCACCTCGTCGTCACCGGCCGCCTTATCTAGCGAGCACTGGGCGCTGGAGTCCGCGGCCGGGCAGTGCGACTCGACGGGCATGACGGCGCGGGGGCGCCTCGGCCCGCCCGCGATGGCTTGTTCTATTTCGAGCTCAGACAGGACTATCTCCTCGACTATCGGGACTGGAGTCGCGGTTGTCATGGGAGGAGAACCGCGACGGAGG